>NC_092723.1:16705805-17015180 GCF_047496885.1 Scyliorhinus torazame | reverse complement strand
CGACTTGAGGCTGAAGGCACAGTCCTGCAATTTCAGTGATCTAAAATCATTGATGATCCGTGACCAAATATTATTTGGCATATCGAATGATAAGCTCCGTGAGAGATTGCTACGGGAAGAAGACCTGAAATTCGAAAATGTGATTCAGGTTTGCCATGTGAGTGAGCTGGCTGCACAGCAGATCAGTACACTCACTTTGAAACATTTTGGCACCAATGTGGAAGAAGACGACAGCGCCATCAGCACTGTGACGCAGTTCAATAAGAAACGTGGCGTCAGTGCGGGTGGCCATTTCAAATGGCTGACAGGAGCCTGCATCGCATGCCAGAAATGTGACAACCGACATGGTCCATGGCAATGTTGAGCACATGGAAAAGTATGCTCCAGTTGTGGCCGTACAAATAATTTTGAGGAACAATGTTTTTCACGTCATACAGCAGACCAAATCAGATCAGTTAACACAGTTGATGAGATGCGTCCAGACGAACAGTTATTCACTGATCTCATTTGAACCAAGGATCGGAAGAGTTCAACCAATAAAAGTGAAGAAGTCCTTCTGAAAAGTCGTGATGATAGTAAGGACAAACCTGATGCCATCGAAAGCAGATGGAAAACTTTAGCGTGGATGAACGACACACTGGTAAAATGCGACCTCGACATGGGAACGAGGGCCAACCTCCTCAGTCTGTCCGATTTTCCCGGACTGCATGTTAAGCCGTAAATTGCCGATCAACCGAGACTGCCAATACACTATGGTGGGAAGGAGATTTAGTCGTTGGGTGAATATGAACTTGAGTGCTGATTGGCTGTTACGGGGGAAATGTGCATCAGTGCATTGCGGTCACTGTATCCAGAACGTGTACCTGAGCCAGACACTCTTCGTGTTCAAGTGAAGGCAAGCATCCAGCAGAGGGCAGCAGAGCGGAGCTGCTAATTGGCTGTTGCGGGAAAATTTGCATCAGTGCATTGCGGTCATTGTATCTAGAAGTGGTTTGTGGAGGAGCTGTTGTCAAGTGACAGTTAAACCCCAAACACTTCTTCAGTGTTTCCCTCCCTACCTCCTCCTCTAATCAAAAAAAAACAATCACTGTAAGGATCCCAGCCGAGTTAAGATCAAGAGGGAGACTCGAGGGCAGGTAGAAGTAGAAAGAAGTTGAACCATGATGTCACAGCCTGCAGGTAAGTGATTGGCTGGTGACTGGTAGGTAGCTTTTCTTTTCCCTGAGGTGTTCTCTTGCGGGGCGCAGTGGTTGCTGAGTGAGTACTTGCTGAGAAGAGGAGTACATTTTTTTTAAACTTACTGTTGGAAGTTTCCAGCTGAATCCGGTCAGAGTGAGGACAGAGTGGCTGCTGGGTAAGTAGTAAAGATTTAAATTGTTTGCGCGGGCCCATAACAGCTGATTGCTGTTCTCGTGTGGGGCACAGTGGTTGCTGAGTGAGTGCTTGCTGAGAAGGGGAGTACATTTTAAAAAAACCTACTGTTGGGAGTTCCAGCTGAATCCGGTCGGAGTGAGGACAGAGTGGCTGCTGGGTAAGTAGTAAAGATTTAAATTGTTTGCGCGGGCCCATAACAGCTGATTGCTGGTCTCGTGCGGGGCGCAGTGGTTGCTGGTTAAGTGTTTTATTTTTACCTGTATTTAAGTTGGGCGGTTCCTAAACCCTAGACACTACACTTAGTGTCCCCCACCCTTCCACCCCCTCTAACCTAAGGGGTAGAGTGAATAACAGGTAAGCTCTTTCTTTCTTTTTCTTGTTTTATCTAGAGGAGATGGCAGCGAAGGCAGTGCAATGTTCCTCCTGCAGGATGTTTGAGGTGAGGGACGCCGTCAGTGTCCCTGCTGATTTCACCTGTGGAAAGTGCACCCATCTCCTCAGAAACCGCGTTAGGGAACTGGAGCTGGAGCTGGATGAACTTCGGATCATTCGGGAGGCAGAGGTGGTCATAGACAGTAGCTTCAGGGATGTAGTTACTCCGAAGAATCAAGATAGATGGGTGATGGTGAGAGGGGCTGGGAGGAAGCAGTTAGTGCAGTAATCCTCTGTGGTCATTCCCCTCAGTAACAAGTATACCGCTTTGGATACTGTTGAGGGGGACGGCCTACCAGATGTAAGCCATGGTGACGGATCTCCAGCACTGAGTCCGTCCCTGTGGTTCAGAAGGGAAGGAGGGAGAGCAGGAGAGCAATGGTTATTGGGGACTCGGTAGTTAGAGGGACAGATAGACGGTTCTGTGGCAACAAAAGAGACTCACGAATGGTATGTTGCCTCCCGGGTGCCAGGGTCCATGACGTCTCGGACCGTGTTTTCAGAATCCTTAAGGGGGAGGGGGAACAGTCACAAGTCATGGTACACATCAGTACCAACGACATAGCTAAGAGAAGGGATGGGGATTCAAAACAGAAATTTAGGGAGCTAGGGTGGAAGCTGAGAGCCAGGACAAACCATGTTGTCATCTCTGGTTTGTTGCCAGTGCCACGTGCTAGCGAGGTGAGGGACAGGGAGAGCGTGCAGATAAACACGTGGCTGCAGGGATGGTGTAGGAGGGAGGGTTTCAGTTACGTGAATAATTGGAGCACATTCTGGGGAAGGTGGCACCTGTACAGACAGGACGGTTTGCACCTGAATCAGAGGGGCACCAATATCCTGGGAGAGAAATTTGCTACGGCTCTTCGGGGGGTTTAAACTAATTTGTCAGGGGGCTGGGAAAACAAGCTGTAGTCCAGAAGCCAGTGTTGAGAGTAGTGAGGTACTGAGGAGGGTATCAAGGTCGCAGGAGTGTATCGGCAGACAGAAAGGTGGGTTGAAGTGTGTCTACATCAATGCAAGGAGCATCCGGAATAAGGTAGGTGAACCTGGAGCGTGGATTGGTACTTGGGACTACGATTTTGTGCCCATTGCGGAGACATGGTTAGAACAGGGGCAGGAATGGTTGTTAGAAGTTCCGGGGTATAGATGTTTCAGTAAGAGTAGGGAAGGTGGTAAAAGAGGTGGAAGAGTAGCATTGTTAATCAAGGATAGTTTAACGGCTGCAGAAAGGCAGTTTGAAGGGGATCTGCCTACTGAGGTAATATGGGCTGAAGTAAGAAATAGGAAAGGAGCGGTCACATTGTTAGGAGTTTTCTGTAGGCCCCCAAATAGTAATAGAGATGTGGATGAAGAAATTGCAAAACAGATTATGGATAGGTGTGGAGGTCTCAGGGTAGTTGTCATGGGTGACTTTAACTTTCCAAATATTGATTGGAACCTCTATAGGTCGAACAGTTCGGATGGGGCAGTTTTTGTACAGTGTGTGCAGGAGGGTTTCCTGACACAATATGTGGATAGGCCGACAAGAGAGGGAGGGGGGGGGGGGCACATTGGATTTGGTACTGGGTAATGAACCGGGCCAAGTGTTAGATTTGTTTGTGGGAGAGCACTTTGGAGATAGTGACCACAATTCGGTGTCTTTCACTATTGCAATGGAGAGGGATAGGGCCATACGGCAGGGCAAGGTTTATAATTGGGGGAGGGGTAATTATGATGCGATTAGGCAAGAATTAGGGAGCATAAGATGGGAACAGAAACTGTCAGGTAAAGGCACAAATGAAAAGTGGAGCTTGTTCAAGGAACAAATACTGCGTGTCCTTGATAGGTATGTCCCTGTCAGGCAGGGAGGAAATGGCCGTGTGAGGGAACCATGGTTCACAAAAGAGGTTGAATGTCTTGTCAAGAGGAAAAAGGAAGCGTATGTAAGGATGAGAAAACAAGGTTCAGTAGGGTCGCTTGAGGGTTACAAGGTAGCAAGGAATGAGCTGGAAAAGGGGCTTAGGAGAGCTAGGAGGGGGCATGAGAAGTCCTTGGTGGGTCAGATCAAGGAAAGCCCCAAGGCTTTTTACTCTTATGTGAGAAATAAAAGGATGACCAGGGTGAGGTTAGGGCCGGTGAAGGACAGTAGTGGGAACTTGTGCATGGAGTCAGAAGAAATAGGAGAGGCGTGAATGAATACTTTTCTTCAGTGTTCACCAAGGAGAGGGGCCATGTTTTTGAGGATGAGAGTGTGATACAGGCGGGTAGGCTGAGGAAGGATGCATGAGCAATTTTGAAAAACTTTAGGGTTGACAAGTCCCCTGGGCCAGATGGGATATAGTTGGGTAAGTTAATGGAAAAGGTCCTGAAGGATAGGATTTATTACCATTTGGAAAGATGCAGCTTAATCCGGGATAGTCAACACGGATTTGTGAAGGGTAAGTCTTGCCTCACAAATTTGATTGAATTCTTTGAGGAGGTAACTAAGTGTGTAGATGAAGGTAGAGCAGTTGATGTCGTATACATGGATTTTAGTAAGGCGTTTGATAAGGTTCCCCATGGTCAGCTCATGAAGAAAGTAAGGAGGTTGGGATAGAGGGAAATTTGGCCAATTGGATAAGTAACTGGCTATCACATAGAAGACAGAGGGTGGTGGTGGATGGAAAATTTTCAGACTGGAGACCAGTTACCAGCGGTGTACCACAGAGATCAGTGCTGGGTCCTCTGCTATTTGTGATTTTTATCAATGACTTGGAGGAGGGGGCTGAAGGGTGGGTCAGTAAATTTGCTGATAACACCAAGATTGGTGGAGTAGTGGATGAGGTGGAGGGCTGTTGTAGGCTACAAAGAGACATTGATAGGATGCAGAGCTGGGCCGAAAAATGGCAGATGGAGTTTAACCCTGATAAGTGCGAGGTGATTCATTTTGGTAGAAAAAATTTGAATGCGGATTACAGGGTCAACGGCAGGGTTCTGAGGAATGTGGAGGAACAGAGAGATCTTGGGGTTCATGTCCACAGATCTCTGAAGGTTGCCACTCAAGTGGATAGAGCCGTGAAGAAGGCCTATAGCGTGTTAGCGTTTATTAACAGGGGGCTTGAGTTTAAGAGGGTTATGCTGCAACTGTAACATGACCCTGGTGAGACCACATTTGGAGTATTGTGTGCAGTTCTGGTCACCTCACTATAGGAAGGATGTGGAAGCATTGGAAAGGGTGCAAAGGAGATTTACCAGGATGCTGCCTGGATTGGGGGGTAGGTCTTATGAGGAAAGGTTGAGGGAGCTAGGGCTTTTCTCTTTGGAGCAGAGGAGGATGAGAGGTGACTTAATAGGGGTTTATAAGATGATGAGGGGGATAGATAGAGTGGACGTTCAGAGACTATTTCCTCGGGTGGATGTAGCTGTTACAAGGGGGCATAACTGTATGGTTCAGGGTGGGAGATCTAGGAGGGATGTCCAAGGTAGGTTCTTTACTCAGAGAGTGGTTAGGGTGTGGAATGGACTGCCTGCTGTGATAGTGGAGTCGGACACTTTAGGAACTTTCAAGCGGTTATTGGATAGGCACATGGAGCACACCAGAATGACAGGGAGTGGGATAGCTTGATCTTGGTTCCAGACAATGCTCGGCACAACATCGAGGGCCGAAGGGCCTGTTCTGTGCTGTACTGTTCTATGTTCTATGTTCTATGAATTAAGCGTGTACGACACAACGTATATGTTACCATTTTCCATTGTGGGCATGAAAAGCAAGTCTATCATAGGAGCACATTCGAGTGAGGCCCTGAACTTAGTTGAGCGGCTGTACATTCCAGACAGTGAGTGGCCAGACAAATACTACAAATCTCATTGAAATATGCTGGTGCAATCATTCAATGAGAAACAGGCGAAAGTCCAGGCAGAGGATGACAGATCAGATGAAGAGATGGAAGAGTCAAAGGGAATTGCAGACTTCTGGCTAACAGTCTTCAAGAAGGTGTACATACTAAGTGGTACGATACAGGAGCAGGAAGGTGTACATACTAAGTGGTACGATACAGGAGCATGCTGAGTCCGTATTAAAGCATCTACAAGATGTGAACGTTAAATGGTCAGAGGGTGAACAGCCAATGAGCTCCACTCTGGAGTTTAAGCTTGACCCAAATGAGTATTTTACAAATGAGGTAATTACGAAAGCATACCAGCTAGAATCGCGGCCTAACAAGCTTGAATTTTCATTGTTTGACGAACCAGAAATCACGGGATGTACAGAATGCCAGATCAACTGGAAGAAAGAAACAACTGTCACACTGTAAACCATTAAAACAAAGCCAAAGCATAAGGGTCGGAGTACTCGTAAAACAGTTACGAAAACCGTACCAAATGACTCATTCTCCAATTTCTTCAGTCCTCCTGAAGTTCCACAGCATGGCGAGTTAAATAAAAGTTCTGCAGCAAAACCCGCCACCGGCTTTGAAATTGGTCGCCTCCTGCGCGAACACATAATTCTGTGTGCAATGTTGTATTTTACAGGAGGTGATACAGACGCCGACGATGAGTGCTACGGCGATATCCACGAAGACCGTACGTGCGATGACAAAAGTAAAGGCTCAGAGGGTGAGCCAGACGAGGACGACTGTGAAATGTGAGTAAGGGTGTTTCGCGGGAGTGATGGTGAACCCGGAGGAGGAGGAGGCCTGTGCAGCGCTGCTCCGGTGATTTGGCGGGAATGGTGAGGTGGTCACAGTCTGCGCCGGACACCGAGAAGCGTGAAAGCTCTGAGATGGCGCGCGCAGAGATGGAAAGTGAGGTTGCAGTAGCAGACACCTCGGAGGGAAAAGACTCAGCAGTGAACAAAATAATAACAGAAGATATAACAGCAATTCTGGAGAGACTGGCTCCAGAGGCACATTGTGAATCGTCCCAGGCCTCTGAAATGGTTCCAGTAGTGGGTTCCCCAATGCTTGAGACCATTCCACTTAATGATGAGTTAGAGAACCAAGTATATATCGGTATGTAGTTTTACGACGATGGATGATACGTTTATAATATCACAAGAAGAGCATGAGCTAATACTTGGTTCTTCAGGACTAAATAACATATGCATTGTAATTTCGAGTGATGAGGAGCTCCAACGCAGGATGTCGGGACAGCACCCAACGTTGGGGATGTGGATCCAACCCAGACACCAGAGTGCGAGGCTCTGCAGCCACCCACTGAAGGGGCGGGCTTGACCACAACCCTTGGCAGCACGGCAACACGAGACGTCTCCCCAGACGATCCACAAACTACTGCTCCCATGGCGCAGGCCATCGGCAAGGCAGGGGCTACCAAACCCAAGCGAAAAAAGCGGAGCAGTCACAAAAGCAGTCACAAAATCGTTCTCAAAACAAAAAAAGAGGAAGGGAAGGAGAGTGGGCGATACTGTGAGTCCCACTGATGACACCAGGCCTCTGACAACCCAGAGGCCTTGATAATGCTCCCAAGGTAGGAGCTCCAATCCCACCAGGACGGTTGTGGAATTTAACTCAATTAATTAATAAACAGGAATAGAAAGCTAGCCTCATTAGGGTGACCAAGAAACTACCAGTGTTGTGAAAACCCGAATGGTTCTCAGATACACTGGAGGAGGAAATCCGACCTCTCCGTGACTCCAGACTCCAGCAATGTGGTTGACTCTGAACTGTCCTCTTCAATGGCTTAGCAAGTCACTCAGTTGTATCAAAGCGCATCTGTGGGTGTATTGCCCCACATGGAGTGTTTGAAGAAAGAGGTGTTCCGCTGCCACTTTATCGGCGGCCATTAGGGATGAGCAATAAATGCCAAGAATGATCATATTCGTTAAAACAAACAAAAGATAAACTCTTCCTATGTTGGAATTTTCAAGGGGCTGTCCTGCACACCAGGATCCCCTGATGCAAGAGCCAATTCATTCAGTGAGACGAGGGAATCACTGCCACAGGAGGCTCACCCCGCTTGAATCTACAGTCTTCTGGCTTTTAAAACATATGTTTCATCTCATTTCATCAGCACTTTCTGATTTACCTCTCCTTCACCCTCTGACCCTGCACCCTGACCTTTCACCTCAGGCTCCCCCAATAAACCTTTTAGAAGTATTCTCACTCTTCCCAGAAGAAAACAAAATTTGGAGCCAGATCTTAAATCTGAGGAGGGGGTGGGGGATGGGGGGGGGGGGGGGGGGGGGGGGGGGGGGGTAACATCATTAATGGTAAAAAAGCTCAGGAGACCCGAGGTGGTGAATCAAAACGGCGGCTTATTTTCAGCCAAAAAAAGGTCGCAACTCGGCCTAAAGCACATAGTTCCCAATCGGGACTATCGATCAGACTGCTCCCAATCCGTACCGTCTCCCCCCACCCCCAGCTGATTGGCCTCCGTCCATTAGCGTGGGAGCTCGAATTCAATCAGCCCGTCGGGGAATCAATCGGGTCGGTCCCGAGGGTCTCGTGAGAGTTATTGCAATTGGGGTCTCATAAAAATAAGAAAAGTGCGGTTACCGATGGCCCCCAGATAATTTGTTCCAGTGCCCTTTAAGAGTCAAAAAGACACAAATGCTCACTTTCTACTTTGCTTCAACTTTCTTTTATGAATTTAGAGTACCCCATTATTTTTTTCCAAATAAGGGAAAATTTAACAGGGCCAATTCACCTGCACTGCACATCTTTGTGGTGTGGGGGATGAGACCCACGCAGACACGGGGAGAATGTGCAAACTCCACACGGACAGTGACCCAGGGCCGGGATCGAACCCGGGTCCCCAGCGCCATGAAGCAGCGGTGCTAACCACTGCGCCACCGTGCCGCCCTGTTACTTTGCTTCACCCTAATGCGTAATAATCGCCTGTTATTCCCAGGAGCATTTTCGGCAAGGCAATGTTTGTCTCCTGATACAGGAAGGTAATCGCCTCAATCTGCCTCTCACTTCTCCTCGGCAATCCCACCTTCCTCAGCCAGCCACCGCTCACTCCTACAGGAAAGACATCTCGACCCTCCCCTGCTTAGTTTACACAGGCTGTACATTCATCATATTACAAATTGCAAACATTGAAGGGCTGGTCTCATCCATGGACTAAAACCTTTGAACTAATTATGAATTTAACACTAAGTCACTGCAAAATACCCGGCTGTTTCCGACATTCATGAGAAAGAAATGCTGATGGATGCTGAGATGAGATAGCTGGAACGGTAACCGATGGGGTACAGTAACATGCTGGATACCTTCTTCTTCGGCGATCACTCGCTAACGAGTATGATTGTTGTGGTAGTCACCACTGTTGTATATATTGTACATATAGGATGTTGATATAGGTGCTTTACGGTAAGGCCCCTGTACTACAGGTACGGGGGTAGATCCCTGCCTGCTGGCTCCGCCCAGTAGGCGGAGTATAAATATGTGCGCTCATTCAGGTCGGCTCAATTGGCGCTATTGTCCCGGCACCCCCCATGTGCAGCCAGTGGGCGCCGCCATCTTCCCCTCCTAGGACCATGTGCGGCCAGTGGACGCCGCCATCTTGCCCGACTCGCAACACGTCGGTAGCCTTCATGTTTAATAACACACAGCGGGGCAAGATCAAAAACGATAAAATCTTCAGGTGGAGGATCGAGCTCTCCACCTACAATTACGAGATTTTGTATCGCCCCGGTAAGCTCAACGAGCTCCCCGATGCCCTATCCCGAGGTACATATGCCAGAGCACAAGTGAACCGACTCCGGACCCTGCACGACAACCTCTGTCACCCGGGGGTCACACGTTTTTACCATTTCACCAAGGCCCGCAATCTGCCCGACTCCATCGAGGAAGTCAGGACGATCACCAGAGACTGCCAGGTCTGCGCGGAGTGTAAACCGCACTTCTACCGGCCAGGCTGAGCGCACCTGGTGAAGGCCTCCCGCCTCTTTGAACGCCTCAGTGTGGACTTCAAAGGGCCCCTCCCCTCCACCGACTGCAACACATATTTTCTCAGTGTGGTCGATGAATATTCCCGATTCCCCTTCGCCGTCCCATGCCCCGACATGACGTCTGCGACTGTCATCAAAGCCCACAACACCATCTTCGCTCTGTTCGGCTTCCCCGCCTACGTCCACAGCGACCAGGGATCCTCATTCATGAGCGATGATCTGCGCCAGTACCTGCTCAACAGGGGCATTGCCTCCAGCAGGACGACCAGCTACAACCCCAGGGGAAACGGGCAGGTGGAGCGGGAGAATGGGACGGTCTGGAGGGCCGTCCAGCTGGCCCTACGGTCCAGAGATCTCCCGGCCTCCCGCTGGCAGGAGGTCCTTCCCGACGCACTTCACTCCATTCAGTCGCTCCTGTGCAACGCGACTAATGAAACCCCCCCTGAACGTCTCTCCGCCTTCCCTAGGAAGTCCACCTCCGGGGTTTCGCTCCCAACATGGCTGGCAGCTCCAGGGCCCGTTCTCCTCCGTAGACACACCGGACTCCACAAGGCGGACCCGTTGGTTGAGAGGGTACAGCTACTTCACTCCAACCCGCAGTACGCCGACTATGCGTACCCCAATGGCCGCCAAGACACAGTCTCCCTCAGGGACCTGGCACCAGCTGGTTCCACACACACCCTCCTCCCCTGCCCCGGCGCCACACTCCCCTCCCCCGGCGCACCCCACCGCAACCTCCGCTCCGGGACAATCCGTCCTCCCCTTGCTCACACCCGGGGATGAAGAGGATTTCGACACGCTCCCGGAGTCACCGAAGACCAAGCCGCCGCCGGAGTCACCAGCAGCACTGCGGCGCTCTCAACGACAGATCAAGGCCCGCCTGAATGTGTAATATTATCTGTACTTTTAAAACATAACTTTCTGTATATAGTTCTCCACCACCCCAGCTGGACTCATTTTTTTAACAGGGGGTGAATGTGGTAGTCACCACTGATGTATATATTGTATATATAGGATGTCGATATAGGTGCTTTACAGTAAGGCCCCTGTACTACAGGTACGGGGGTAGATCCCTGCCTGCTGGCTCCGCCCAGTAGGCGGAGTATAAATATGTGTGCTCCCAGCACAGCAGCCATTTCGTCAGCTGCTGTAGGAGGCCACACATCTCAGTGTAATAAAGCCTCGATTACACCCCACTCTCGTCTTTGTGTAATTGATCATGCATCAATTGTCCACCTAAGAAACTCCGTGTTACTGGTCACGGGTTCTGTGAATCCTTGCGTGGCTGATGTGCTCGATCCTAGACCCGCATCTTCCACCGCACATTTGGCAGGTGTCTCCAAAAGGTGGGATCGGTTCTTCGACTCGGGATCGCTGGCATTCCTTTCTCAGTCTCCTTTTCCGAGCCTCCTCTTGCCATAGGGTGCACTCAAAGAATTCTGTCCCTTCAATCAGGACATTCCTCCGAGTAGGTCTTTTCTGAGCAAGTGTCTCCCAGGCATTGATGCATTTTGTGAGGTAAACCTTCAGGATACTTTGAAGAGCTTCCTTTGACCTTGTCTTGTTCGGGAGCTTTCCTTGAGCTGGGTAAGAAGATTTGCTTTGGTAGTCGGGACCCTGACATCCATGAGCAGCTCAGCGGAGTTGGCTTTGGACGGTTGCGACCTCGCTGCTGGTGTTCTTGGCTCCTTCAAGGACACTGATGTTGGTAGCCTGCCCTCCCAGCTGATGCTGGTTATAATCTTTTAATATTAAACAACAATCACTAGATGAAACAAAGAAAGGCAGGGGCGATTTCTACTGGTGGGGCACTGGAACAAAACTAAAACCTCCAAAGGAAACTTAACTAATTAAATTAAAGTGTCTTTCGTGAGGTGATGATGCACTCCAGTCACCATGGAGCCCACTGGTCACGGAAAGCCTGAATCTTGTGATGGACACCGCGTGTCCCTCTCCAAGGCTACATGGCCGCGACACATAGGCACGGTAGAGGGGCAGATAGTTGGGTCTTTGCCCACCCGCTGGCCAACTCGGCTAGGCCCAGGAGCAGGCCTACAAGGAGCACCTCCTCCCCCAGCCCCACACACCACCCTCTCTTCGCACCGAGTGAAGCACGGTGGTTGTAACTCCGGACTATCTAGAAGGTTCAACTAATGATCTAAAGATCTAAATAGAAGGCGAGGGCAGTTAAATTCAGCTAATAAAATCAGGAGTTAAATGTTGTTTTCCTCTAACCTTTGCGTAAGATATTGTATTGGAAAATAGTTTGTCAGGAAACTGTACAGTTCTGCGTTCTGCTAGTGCTTGTATGAAAAAATAATTTTTGTGTTAAAAGTAAAGCGGCTATCAGTAATGTTGACCAAGGGATTATCAGATTGTCATAAAAGTCAGACCCGTCTCTCTGCTGTGTTTTAGGGCGGAAATCCACCATCTGTACACAGACAGCAGCAGGTTCCCATATCTCCACGGTAATTACACAGGAATAGAGAGGATTGTTTACCCGCCCAGCCTGCTGCTACCATTCCAGCTATTTTGGTTCAACACAAATGAACAAGATAACTAAATCAAATTAACCGAGGGGCAAATTAACGGGACTGTCCCCGAAAGGGATACTGCCTTAAACAACAAAGGAATCACAAATGAAACCTAAAACATCTGCCATGCCAGTAAAATACAGCAGGCTGGGTTCTCTGCTCGAAATCGCGTTTGGCGAACGGCGGAGTATCCAAATTCCCGACAAATCGGGGGCGGTGCCACTTTTGTGATGCTCCGCCCTCTCCAAAGCCATTGCCTGAGGCCCGCCTCCCCCGATGCTCCGCCCCCGATCGGCCGAGTCCTGGCTGCAGACTCATAGATATCATAGAATTTACAGTGCAGAAGGAGGCCATTCGGCCCATCGGGTCTGCACCGGCTCTTGGAAAGAGCACCTTACCCAAGCCCACACTTCCACCCTATCCCCATAACCCAGTAACCCCACCCAACACCAAGGGCAATTTTGGACACTAAGGGCAATTTATCATGGCCAGTCCACCTAACCTGCACATCTTTGGACTGTGGGAGGAAACCGGAGCACCCGGAGGAGACCCACGCACACACGGGGAGGACGTGCAGACTCCGCACAGACAGTGACCCAAGCCGGGAATCGAACCTGGGACCCTGGAGCTGTGAAGCAATTGTGCTATCCACAATGCTACCGTGCTGCCCGTATACTCAGTCCAGCGCCGCCACAGTCGGGGGAGGGCCGATCAGCAGGCGGGTGGAACATTATTCGGGGCTGGGGACACTGTAGTGGGGTGGCCTGGGACGCACGAGCCGGCCGAAAGGGGGGTCTATTTCGCGGGCTGAGTCCGCGAGCGGCCTCTGCCATGAAGCACGGCGCGGTCGCTGCAGGCCGCCGCCGCGCGCACGCGCGGCCACGAACCTGGCAATTCTCCGGGGCGTATCGGCAGCTGGAGCCGGGTGCTCCATGCTGCCTCCCTGCTCGCCCCCAGCAACACGGGGAATCGGTGGCCGTTTTGCGCCAGTTTATGGTGTAAAATGCCACCGTCCCCACGCCAGCGTGGGGACATAGCCCCAGAATTGGAGAATCCAGCCCTGCTTCTCTGTGCTCCATCCACCTGCCATTGCTCCATATTAGGTTCACCAACTGGGATTGAATGTATACCTGGAGGTTTCGTCACATGACTTAACCCCAGGCCCCATCCATTATTCGAGCAGCACATCCATCCATTATGGCACATAGCATTCCCACACCAACTGGAAAACCAAACGGATCATTACCCAATTGGATGATGCTTGACTGTTAGCTAGACAGCCTCTTGCCCCTTTTTCAACATTTTTGTATCTGGTAAAGAGAAGAGTTCAGGGCTCGATTTGATGGAAGTGAAAGAGAGTCCCATGTCGGGCACATTTAGTCGGGTGTTTCCCGGCGTTGACAGCCCAACAACGACCCCGCTATTAAACAAGACTCTGCTTCATTTCGAGGCCTTGGCGGGGAGCGCCCGACTGAGGCTGCACTTAGTCCCATTTCCTGCACTAATCAGCTCCACTCGCAAGCGAAGGAAGAGATGGCAGCACAATCTCCAGACCCCTTCGTCGCGGCCACGGGACCCCCCCCAAACACCCCAATTAGGGGGTCCTCAAGCTCCCCACACCTCACCTGATAAGGGCAGGGTACTCCCAGGCCCAATCCCCAGCACAATGACACCCAGGCACTGTCAGCTTGGCTGTGCCCCTGCCAGTTCTACCTGGGCACCCTGGGAGTGCCAGGGGTGCCAGGCTGGCTGTGCCATAATGTCGAGATGGCATCAGGGCTGCCAGGGTACCTGCCCAGAGCCCGAACGCCCAGGGGCCCCAGATTGCCTGGGGGACACCACCAAGTGCTGGTACGGCTGGCCCACATTTCATAGAATTATCATAAAATTTACAGTGCAGAAGGAGGCCATTCGGCCCATCGAGTCTGCACCGGCTCTTGGAAAGAGCACCTTAACCAAGGTCAACACCTCCACCCTATCCCCATAACCCAGTAACCCCACCCAACACTAAGGGCAATTTTGGACAATAAGGACAATTTAGCGTGGCCAATCCACCTAACCTGCACATCTTTGGACTGTGGGAGGAAACCGGAGCACCCGGAGGAAACCCACGCTGACACGGGGAGGACGTGCAGACTCCGCACAGTGACCCAAGTCGGGAATCGAACCTGGGACCCTGGAGCTGTGAAGCAATTGTGCTATCCACTGTGCTACCGTGCTGCCCCTGTGGAGACCTGTGTGAAACGGCGCTCAATCGGGGTCTCGGGGGGGAGGCTGTTAGATCCCGCACCTTGGGTAACTCCTGCGTGAGCGTATTCAAGTGAGTCTAACTATTAGATCTTGTGAGGCGTGACAAGATTTACCATCTTTGTCACACCCGATGGATCGAGCCCGCAAAGAAAATGACAAAATAAGTATAGATATTTTAATGTCCGGATGGTTTGTCTCCATGGTTACACGCAGCAGTGTCCTGGAGACTGATCTTCAATTCCTGGAGATTCCGGGCCAATCCTGCAGGATTAGCAACCCGACTCCATATCTAGTCCCTTAAATAAACGCGAACTTCTGCGGATGCTGGAAATCGGAAATAAAAACAGAAAATGCCGGAAACTCTCAGCAGGTCTGGCAGCGTCCGTGGAGAAAGAAACAGTGTTAATGGGTGCGATTCTCCGGAAACATTTCTAAATGTGCTAGCGATTGGGAATTGGCGCGAGCTTCCCGGAGCTTGGCCCAGCGAGGCCGGCAACGCTATTCAATGTGAATGGCTTGGTCCACTTAACGAGGCCTCACGGGCTTCCCGCCGCAAATGCAGGCACGCCCGCTGTTTCGGCGACACTGCACTCGCCAGCCCCCAGCTCACAAGGTCGAGCAGCGCTTCAGCTGCACTTGCTCAGCCAGCTCGAAACAAGGCCGCAAGATTCGAGGACGCTGACATAGGGAGGCTCCTTGATGCAGTGGAGGCCAGTAGGGATGTCCTGTTCCAACCCTTTCTTCTCACCCCCCTCCTTCCCACCACTGTGAACCATGTGTGTGGCTAACAATGTCCCTTCTGTGTCTCCTCAGGAAAAGCTCTCCCATAATCGCCGGGAGAGGGCCCAGGCTGACGGAGGGGTGCCCATACCCTCTGGGACTCCTCCAATTGGCTATGAGGTGCCGAACTTAAGAATCCCCACCTCCTTCAAGGAGTGGGCCCTGGAGATGACTGGAGTGGCCGAGGACAGATTGGTCAACAACGCGGAGGCTGGCGGACGCCACATAGGTGAGGAACCACCAGCTCCACCCGGGGGACCTGTCAAACTTGAGTTGTTATTGCCTTACTGACTGACCCATCCCTTCCACTGACCCCATGTCCATTCTCCCGCAGGCCCTCCAGCCGAAAGTGCCGGCCCATCCCAGGTGGACCCCTCTCCAGCCTCCCAGGAGAACACCGCGGACAAGAGCTCCAAGGATGCAGCCTCTATAATCGCGGCACAGCTGCCATCCCCGACCCTCCACCAGCGCAGATACACACACCTGGGTGGGACATGTTAGTGGACGGGCTTCTGGGGCACAATCTGGTGAGCACCACACTGCTGCTGATGTACATCAGGTGGAGACAGGAACCCTCAGGCGGGACAGCAGTCAGAGGTCTGCTGGAGCCCAGGACCCAGCTGGGTCCCAGTCTGATGCTGAGCCTGTGGGACAGAGGTACCCATAGCTGACGGAGACGGTAGATCCAACCTGGGCATTCAGAGGGAGATGTCAGCGTCACTCCAGCAGATCCATAGCCGATTGGAGGAGACCCAGAGGCTACGGGTACGGGAGATGTTGTCGGCAATGCATAGCACCGAAGCTAGGGTGGCGACCGCAGTGGAAATCCTGATGCACAACATCGGCAGCATGAGTGAAGGTGTCCAAGGCGTCGTGCAGTCGATGACGGCCATGGCTGAGGGTCTCGGCAGAACGTCCGACTCGCTGGGGAATGTGACCCAGTTCCAGTCTGAACTTGATGAGGTTCTGTGGGACATGTCCCGCTCTCAGATGGGAATGGCCTAGGTGCTGCGGAGCTTGTCCCAGTCACTGAGGAGCATTACCAAGGGCGCTGACACGATGGTGCAGATCATGGGGAACCGCCTGGGCTGGCAGAGCCAGATGATGCAAGCGCAGCCGGGTCTCGAACCAGCTGCCCCTCCATCCCAAGGTGAACCCCAGGGCCCTATGGGTACCGAGTGGGAGGAGGGGGAGCCGGGTGGAGTGCCGTGGCTCCCCCGCGTTCCCTCCCTCTGATGAGGCCGCGTCTCGGGGTCAGCACACGGGGACAGGGCGGCACGGTTGTGAATGTGCTGCCGACAAGTAGGCCGGGGCCCTCCATCCTCAGAGCCCCCAAAGGCTGACCGCCAGGGACGTCGAAGGCCACAGGGCGAGGTAAGCAGCTGACTGCCTCTACCTCAGATGTGCATCCTGAGGAGACACCTCGACGCAGCGGTAGAGCTAGGAGGGCCAATCACGTTGAGGATCACTGAGGGCACCTTGGGGATGGGGGGGGGGGGCGGCAGCACCATCGGGAGAGTGGGGAATTGTAAAGCACAATAAAGACCCTTGTGCACAACCAGTATGACGCCTCTGACACTTTCTTCCGCAATGCAGGCCGACCTCTGAACCCTTGGCCCACCTCTCCAGACATCCCCCGCTCCCTGTGGCACTCACCCACCCTCCGGCCATGAACATGGCCCCGGAATTGTGTCCTATCCCCTGGGTGTTCGGATGTTGCGTGTGTGGTGTTGCCACCCACAGTGTCCAGCCACTGCGGTCTCCTTGGGATGCTAGGCAATGACTCCCATACACTACATGGTCCGCCCGCGCACGGGAATCCACTTGGATTGTGTGAAGTGCTCACTTAACCACGATTGACAATTCCTTATTAGCAACAGCCTTCAGCCGCATGGCCAGAGGCCTTGGCAGTCTGTGGGGGTTATGGGTGGTAGATGGGGCAGGCGGGCAGAGCCAAGGGTTGCCCCAGGAATGGGTACACAAGATCCATGGGTTGGCATGGTGGTGCCGCATGCGGTTTCCCCCCAGTTGCCCCTCCCAGCATCTCCCATCCACCCTTCCATGGCGGCCCACCCCTGCGGGCCCACCCCCAGCCGAGGGTCCCCCACCTCCCGCCGGACACTGGGGTGTCAATCCTAGTGCCCCCGGGTTTTTTACCTGTGAGCAAAGACGGCTACTCACCTCCTCGGCTCCCCACAGAAGCCCTTCCACCAGGTTCACGTTTTTCAAAAGGAGTACTAAACGGCGCCAGCGTGAGCACTTACTGGAGAGGCCATTGAATGAGAGGAGGCTGTTGGATATGTGCTGGCTCTTGTTAATTGTATGGAAACTGGGCGTAAGTGATGATAATTGGCTTCTCGCCATTATGGCAAGATCCTGATTTCGCCGACGGAAGCTGACCGGTTGCATTGCAAACTGTTTGACGCCTGGCGCGGTGCACGTTTTCGGTCCCTGCCGCCAATCACCGGCCTCGATTCACCCGAGCGAGAGCGCAACGAGGCCGGAGAATCTCACCCAATGTTTCAAGTGCATATGACTCGATTTCATGAAGAGGTGTTTCGTAGATTCACTCTCGAATGGCTTGGGCCTGATTTTAAGGTTATGACCCTTGTCATAGATTCCCCCCTCATCAGTGGAAAACATCTCTCTATCTACCCTATCAATTCCTTTCAAATTCCTCAGAGCCCACAGTCAATTCAGCTGCTAACCTTCTACATTCCAGGGAATTCAAACTCAGTCTATCTAATCTCGCCTCTAAATCTAGGCCTTGGAGCCCTGACAACACTGTGGTGAATCTGCACTGTACTCCATCCAAAATCAATAGATCGTCGCTTAGGTGCAGTTCCCGGAATGGTGCGCAGTGCTCCAGATGTAGTCTAACCCGGGATTTGTACAACTGGAATACATTACTCTTGAGGTTGAGGGAAGGAGAGAGACCGTTGTGGTAGTTAAGTAGGTGGTATTGCTCCAGCTTTCCAATTTTCCCTCTACATTTTCCTGGGATGCAGCTGTTTATAGAACTGAGGGAAAACTATTAAAGTCAGTGTGATATTTCCTCTTCCCCTGAGGCCATTGCTCAAAGGATTATGGTACGATAAATGTTAATAGATTATTTCCACTGGTCAGTGAGATGGTAAGGGGAAAATTAATAAAATCGTAAATTGGAACATTTTCTTGAAATGAAATGAAAATCGCTTATTGTCACAAGTAGGCTTCAAATGAAGTTACTGTGAAAAGCCCCTAGTCGCCACATTCCGGCGCCTGTTCGGGGAGGCTGGTACGGGAATTGGACCCGTGCTGCTGGCCTGCTTTAAAAGCCAGCTATTTAGCCCACTGTGCTAAACCAGCCCCTTTTCTTTAGATAGTGTGTGACTAAAATAAGGAATTTTCTGTCAACAAAGTGTAAGTTATTTTAAAAGGCATTTGTTGTTTGCTCTGGCCCGGTTGATAGCTCTCTCATTGCCATGTCACAGGTTCTGGTTTCACGTCCCAATCCAGGCCTTCAGGGCAGATACCAAGCTTCACGGTGGCACAGCGGTTAACACTGCTGCCGCACAGCGCCAGGGACCCGGGTTCGATCCCGGCCTTGGGTCACGGTCTGTGTGGAGTTTGCACATTCTCCCCGTGTCTGCGTGGGTTTCCTCCCACGGTCCGGAGATGTGCAGGTTAGTTGGGGTTATGGGGTGGGGGGGTGGGGCTGGGTGGGGTGCTCTTTCGGAGTGTCGGTGCAGACTCAATGGGCCGAATGGCCTCCTCTGCACTGTAGGAATTCTATGGTCCTATGTTTAAGCCATTGCAGTGATGAGGGAGTGCAGCATTGTTGGAGGTGTAAGAGCCCTTCCCGACGATTCCTTTATTTCCCCTTTCTTTCTTTTTTTAAAATTTAGAGTACCCAATTATTTTATTTTCCCAATGAAGGGACAATTTAGCGTGGCCAAGCCACCTAGCCTGCACATCTTTTGGGTTGTGGGGGCGAAACCCACGCAGACACGGGGAGAATGTGCAAACTCCACACGGACAGTGACCCAGGGCCAGGATTCGAACCCGGGTCCTCAGCGCCGCAGTCCCAGTGCTAACCACTGCGCCGCCGTGCTGCCCCTCCTTTTCTTTATTTTTGCCGTTATCATTGTTGATCCACGGATGCCTAATGGACATGTGTCTTCAGGTCAAGTAATAGAGCAAATGAGGAATTCAAGAAGTTGCAACACAATATGCAGTACTGCTAACTTTGGGCAGCAGAACCCAGATATTGTGGCACCTGTGAGATGGGGAGGCACTCTGTTTGATTGGTTGACTGGCGGCCAATGATTTGGCCAAAGGCTCATATTCTGCCCAGTAACAGGTGGTGATTGCAACCTGCCTGAGTGGAATGATTTTCAGAGATCCAAGGAAAGCAGAGTTGAGAGCTGGGCACACAGGGACAAGGATCTGCTCCCTTTCTTGTCTCTCGCTCTCAAGAAAGTCTGTGAGTTGATGTATTTATGGACCTGCAGAGAATCTGAATGAGTAAATCTACAGCGAAACCATTACAGGCGACAAACAGAGACCTGGATCCAAAAGCTTACTTTGAAGAAGACAACCAATTGAAACAAAGACTCTTTTTCCTTTTACGTATTATTTCCCCCCCCACCCCCTCTGTGTTTGTCTGTCTTGTATGTGTAGAGGATGGGGAGGAAATTTAAAGTGGGAGTTTAGGAATTAGATGAGAGTTAACCAGTTGTATTTGCTGTATATTTCATTATGGTTCTTGCTATAAATAAAAAGCAATTGTGTTTAAACTTCCAAACCTGGTGACTGTAATTATTGGGCAGCCAAGGGCCAAAGACTTTCGGGATTTTTCTAAGAATTATTGATTAATTCATTCGTGATGCGACTTGGGGTCAAGGCGGGGCTGGAATTGGCCACGCCCTCGCCCAGGGTGCCGTAACAGAGGCGCTGCCGTTTAAGGTGAGACATCAAACCAAAGCCCCAAAAATCCCATAAGACCACAAAATGTCGGAGCAGAAGCAGCCAATCGGCCCATCGTGTCTGCTCCGCCATTCAATGAGATCAAGACTGATCTGATATGATGATCCTCAACCGCATGGCACTATCTTTGAAGGTGAGCTGAGGGGCCATCCCCGGTGTCCTGGCCAATATTTATCCCTCAATCAAAATCACAAAAGAACAGGTTATCTGGTCTATCACATTGCTGTTTGTGGGAGCTTGCTGTGTGTAAACTGGCTGCCGCACATCTACACCGGAAAATAACCTCATTGGTTGCTTTCAGATGTCCGGTGGTTGTGAAGGACGCAAATCTTTTTCACCTCTAAAGAATATCAGAGGACGTTGGGGAGTAAAGAGGAGAGTGAGATTGGACTGCGGGATTTTAAATAATTGTGGAATGTGACAGAGAATGGCCATTAGACTGGTCGGGATACTGAAGGGTCTGGGGAATTTGTGAGGGAGTTTGTTCAGTTTTTGGCTGATGTGACAGACGGCAAGCCGGGCTGGGTTGTGATGTGTGAGAGTGAATCCGGAGCCCCCATTTTACCTCTCTCCCGATGAGAGCTCTCACCGAGCCGAAACAGCTTGGGTTCTGTCGTGTTAAGCACACTGAGATAACACGGGCTGCAACTGGATGCAGCTTTAACTTAAAGATACTCTAGACATGAATTGAGACAGCTTCTCTGCTCACTAGACTTGTAATTGCTCACTGGGTCATCTGTGGGTCTTAGTTGAATTTTAAAATGGGGGTGGTGGTGAGGGATGTTGGCGAAGGTAATTAAATCAAGGCTATCCCCCCCCCCCTTAATCCAGAGAACTGTAGAGAGAGGCAATACCTCCAGGTTAATGAGGTGTTAAATCCAAGGTAAAAATAGTTTGGATTCTCAACCCCCTGAACAAGTTTCAATTATTTAAGGAGGGGTCACAGAAGAATTCTGACCCCCAAAGATTAGCCTGGGTTTTTAGTCTGTTTTATTTTTCTCCTTGCCAAGGAAATTGTGAGCTTCAAGTGAGGAGTGTATTTACTGTGATGTCCAATCTCCAGTGTGTGGGTCGGGCTGCGGGGACTAAAGAGTCTTTTCCTGTCTATTATTGTTCCGTGTGTCTCATTGCTGTGCGTGGGATCTTGCTGTGCGTAAATTGGCTGTCTTGTCCCACTCCCTATCACAACAGCGACCACCCCTTCATCAGCTGTAAAAGGCTCTCCCTCGTTGATGGAAAATGCTTTGTGAAATCTCTTCCCTCGTGTGACCACACTTCCACGAGAGCCAGCTGGAGCGAGAGAGAGAGAGAGAGAGAGAGAGAGAGAAAGCAGATGAAAGGGAGACGAGATCTCCCACAAGTAGAAACCCAGCCCTGAGAGAGTAATTACTGGGACAGTGGTTCAGGCAGGCAGGCTGTGAGCATGAGGTCAGACTCTGCTGTGCCAGCTGTCCGAGGCTCCTGCTCTCACACCAGCCCAAAGTCAGATCTGTGGCTAACCATGGCAACCGTTCAATGAGACTTCAGCAGCATTGAGGAATGTCAAAGATTCCTCAGAACATTGAACGCTGAGCCACCCAAGGCCTTAGGAATGTGGCTGTTTTTCAGAAGTCGCTTTTGTGTGGTTCTTGTTGGCTTTGCAGGTGTATTAAACAAACTCATGCAAAGCTCCCAGCAGGAGATGGGCGAGAATCCAAAATACTTTTACCTTTTGACTTGATTTAACACCTCATTAACCTGGAGATGATGCACTGCCCCTGTCTACAGCTCTCTAGGCTGGGCGATATTCGTGATTAAATTATCACCACAAAGGTCCTCCACCCTCACCCCATTTTAAAAATTCAACGAAGGCCGATGGATGTCCTCTTGTCAGCATCTACTGAGCAGCGAAGGTCTCCAGACACCAATTTCTGACTGGCTGGTTCGACAATCAGCCTCAGAAGTACTGGATCAGTGAAGAGCACTGGGTCGCCCCTGCTTCCAGCCCCTATACTGGGCCTGCGCGGACAGTGAGTGAATGCCTGATCAGTCGCCACTACAAAATTTCTGCTGGCCTGTTCGCCCACTACCAATGTAAATATTCGAATAAGTTGAGTGAGGGGAGAAAGTTAAGATGGAAATCCATTTCTTAAAATTCATATTTTAATGTGATGTGAGCATCAGTGGCCATTAACCCATCCCTAATTGCCCTTGAACCGAGGGGCAGTTAAGAGCCAGTCGCATTGCTCTGGGCCTAAAGTCACATGTCTGCTAGACTGGGTAGAGGGCAGCACATCTGCTTCCCTAGAGAACGACCCAGATGAGTTTTCGATGACAATCACTGATAGTTTCATGGTCACCATTACTGAGGCTAGCTTTTAATTCCAGATTTTAAATTCCAATTTTTAATTCCACCAGCTGCTGCCGAGGTGGGATTTGAACCCATGTCCCCTGTGTATTAGCCTGGGCCTCCGGGTTACTCGTCCACTGGCATTACCACGAGCCACCACCTCCCCAAGTTTATTTGAAATGTCCCGAGATAAGAGGTAAAGCCTTTGTTAATGTTAGCAAAAGTCCACCCTAAATGTATTTAACTGACAGCATAAATTCCCTGTGCTCACATTCTGAGTGACCTGGAGGGGAATCTGCAGGAAGGTTTTGCTGTACTTTGTGCCACACGTTGTTGTCTTCTCTGCGGCATTCTGGTTGGTAGAGAATATGGAGTTCCCGGCTGGCAGTGGGTGAATGTCTGTCCGGGTGCCCTTCATACATGGCACCTGGTCCTTTGACCCCCCATGAGGTAAAGGCAGGGACAGTGGCCACCGCCTCCATGAGATTCGGCGAGCTGCTCGGTCACGCTTAATATTAGTGAGCTGGTGCAGCACGGTGGCACAGTGGTTAGCACTGCTGCCTCACAGCGCTGAGGACCCCGGTTCGATCCCGGCTC
This sequence comes from Scyliorhinus torazame, assembly GCF_047496885.1. Lineage (NCBI taxonomy): Eukaryota > Metazoa > Chordata > Chondrichthyes > Carcharhiniformes > Scyliorhinidae > Scyliorhinus > Scyliorhinus torazame. The sequence continues at coordinate 16,992,046 of NC_092723.1, read as the reverse complement.
TGGGTCACTGTCCGTGTGGAGTTTGCACATTCTCCCCGTGTCTGTGTGGGTTTCACCCCTGATGCGACCATCAATTCACTCGAAGACACGTGGAGAAGTAAACCGTGGTTTTAATCAGCTTAGAACTGAGCCTGCCTGTGACCGGTACAACACTGAAGGCGGCCCCGCAGGTCGGCTGCTCTTATGCTTCCTGTAAAGGGGGTGGAGCCATGGGCGGAGCCCGTACATGCCCCCAACATATCCCCGGTGGGTGAAGCCACACAATGGCCCATAGGTAGAGTCCACAGGGTTAATAACATTACACAGTGCACTGGTGAATTATCAGTAATTATACATTCACCACAACCCCCACAACCCAAAGATGTGCAGGCTAGGTGAATTGGCCACGCTGAATTGCCCCTTAATTGGAAAAAAAAATTGGATACTCTAAATTTATTTTTTTTAAATTAAAAACAATTAATGAGCTGAACAGCAGAGGATCGCGCATGGTGTACCATCCCACTCTACAGCGGGAATCACTCCCGCTTCCATGCCCACCACAGAGCTCAGATTCCAGAACGGACGATTCTGCCTCGAGCCTCTAAATGACGAAGGGTGCAGGGCTTGAATCCTGGTGCCCACACCCCAGGCTGTGAAAATTAAGCCGATAATATTTCAGTGTCATAGAATTAACAGTGCAGAAGGAGGCCATTCGGCCCATCGAGTCTGCACCAGCCCTCACAAAGTGCTGTGCTCCTGGAGGTGCTAAGGGTCTACGTGACATGACAGCTGATCCCCAATCTGCCTGCTTGTGGGATCTAAAAGCTCACTTGCTGCTATTTTGAAGAAGACCTGGGGAGTTATCCCCAGCGGCCTGGCCATTGTTTATCGTTCCATCAACATCACAAAAAAACCTTTTCTGATCACTGTCACATTGTAGTTTGGCATCTAGTGCGTTAATTGGCTGCTGCGTTTCCTGCACTACAACAGTGACTACACTTCAAAAAGTATTTCACTGACTTGTCGACATATCACTTTAAGACTTCCTGTAGAAAAATGCTGCAAAAAAAAAAAAAAAAAAAGTTTTTAAAGAAACTATTAAAGAATTTTTTTTTTTTAAGAGTGCCCAATTCTTTTTTTCCAATTAAGGGGCAATTTAGTGCGGCCAATCCACCTAGCCTGCACATCTTTGTGTTGTGGGGGCGAAACCCACGCAAACACGGGGAGAATGTGCAAACTCCACACGGACAGTGACCCAGAGCCAGGATTGAAGCTGGGACCTTGGTGCCGTGAGGCAGCAGTGCTAACCGCTGCGCCACCGTGCTGCCCTTAAAGAAACTATTTTAATGCCTCTCACTGTTTGGGTTGTGGAAGCTCATGAAACCCTCCTGCCATATTGGACCTGCCCCCACAGCCCATATTGACCATCCCCCAATGAGCCCATATTGGACCTGCCCCCACAGCCCATATTGACCATCCCCCAATGAGGCCATATTGGACCTGCCCCCACAGCCCATATTGGACCATCCCCCAATGAGCCCATATTGACCATCCCCCACTCAGCCCGTATTGACCATCCCCCACTCAGCCCATATTGACCATCCCCCACTCAGCCCATATTAGTATAGAGATGGTTAGGGTCATGGAAAGTATTATTCATGTCAGAGACTGTCAGACAATTCAGCCTGTGGGTACTTCCTCTGTTCTCCAAAGCCAGGGTGTAAAGATATGAAAACAACATCAGCTGATCTACTGTACTGAGAACGTGTTAAGTCCTTAACATCACAGAGTGTACTTTGAGAGCAGATATTTGGTTTAAAATCTCAGTTTGCCTTGGCTAGAACTGTACGTCGACAGCACAAACAACTTATAAAGTTCCCATATGGAAATACCGGTGTGCTGTCCCTATCTGAACAAACCAAGAGCCCTTTACATTGTCTCCCAATCCCACACTGCCTCAGTTAAAAAATGTCCCTACTTGCGTTCAAATTCCTCCACACATGTGTATCTCCCTCTCTCTGTAGCCACCTCCACTCTAAACTCTCAGAGATATCTGCACTCTTCAAATTCTCATTTCTTCTGATTTCATCATTCCATCGCAGGCAGCCGTTTCTTCAGCAGTGTAGGCCCAAACCCAGGAATTTCCTTCCTTCTCCCCCCCTGTCCAACATGACCCGCTAACAATCAGGAGTGCAAAATCATCTACTCTTGTTGACCTATACTGGCTCCCCATCTGCCAATGGATCAAAAGTTTCAAATTCACATCCTGACATAAAAATCTCTTGACAACCTCACCCGACCCTGATCAACCTCACTTCACGTTCTCCACTCCTCTTGACTTCCAATTAAGTGTTGGCCATATTCCTGAAGTTCACATGAACTCTGGCCTCAGACCACCCTCATTCTGCCCCATCCCATTGGTCCATACTTCAGCCGCACTATCTTCACACAGCCAATCGGAAAGAGGCCAGACGTTCCGTTGCCTCCATGGGGTAGCAACCTCCATCCCCAATCCCCGGATCACTCATTAATGAAAACATTTGAAGAAAATACTAAAAAATGATTTTTATTCATGCGCTCATGATTTCACTCTCCAAGTGTTGCTCGCAAAGTCTTCTGGAAATTCGTGTTTAATTCCAGGACAATCCTGGGGGAGTTGACAACTCCTTCCGCTGTGCACTTTCTTTACCTCTGTCACGATGCTCAGTTGTCTTGGCCTAGTCTGTCATTTCCCCCTCCCCAACTTCTCACTTTTAAAGTCCTTCTCCGAACATAATAACAGGAGGAATCCTGGAGTGGGCCATTTGGGCCCTCAAGCCTGCCCAATCATTCATTAAGACCTGGATGATCTACTACCTCAATTCCACCTTTCTGCACTATACCTCAGTGTCCAGGATAAACATCCTCTGATTGAATAAATCCAATGACATGAGTGTCTCAGCTCTTTGAGGTAGAGAAATCCAAAGATTCACAGCCCTCTGAATGAAGAATCTTTTTCCTCATCTCAGTTCTAAATAACTGACCCCGTGCGTGGAGAGATTTCTTCTGGTTGATTTCTTTCTTCACTGTCAAGAACAAGAACAAAGAAACGTACAGCACAGGAACAGGCCCTTCGGCCCTCCAAGCCTGTGCCGACCATGCTGCACTTTCTAAACTACAATCTTCTACACTTCCGGGGTCCGTATCCCTCTATTCCCATCCTATTCATGTATTTGTCAAGATGCCCCTTAAACGTCACTATCGTCCCTGCTTCCACCACCTCCTCCAGTAGCGAGTTCCAGGCACCCACTACCCTCTGTGTAAAAAACTTGCCTTATACATCTCCTCTAAACCTTGCCCCTCGCACCTTAAACCTAAGTCCCCTCGTAATCGACCCCTCTTCCCTGGGGAAAAGCCTCTGACTATCCACTCTGTCTATGCCCCTCATAATTTTGTAGACCTCTATCAGGTCACCCCTCAACCTCCTTCATTCCAGTGAGAACAAACCAAGTTTATTCAACCTCTCCTCATAGCTAATGCCCTCCATACCAGGCAACATCCTGGTAAATCTCTTCTGCACCCTCTCTAAAGCCTCCACATCCTTTTGGTAGTGTGGCGACCAGAATTGAACACTAAACTCCAATTGTGGCCTAATCAAGGTTCTAGACAGCTGCAACATGACTTGCCAATTCTTATACACAATGCCCCGGCCAATGAAGGCAAGCATACCGTATGCCTTCTTGACTACCTTCTCCACCTGTGTAGCCCCTTTCAGTGGCATGTGGACCTGTACACCTCGATCTCTCTGACTGTCAATACTCTTGAGGGTTCTGCCATTCATTGTATATTCCCTACCTGTATTAGACCTTCCAAAATGCATTACCTCACATTTGTCCAGATTGAACTCCATCTGCCATCTCTCCGCCCAAGTCTCCAAATGATCGAAATCCTGCTGTATCCGCTGACAGTCCTCATCACTATCTGCAATTCCACCAACCTTTGTGTCGTCTGCAAACTTACTAATCAGACCAGTTACATTTTCCTCCAAATCATTTATATATACCACGAACAGCAAAGGTCCTAGCACTGAACCCTGCGGAACACCACTAGTCACAGCCCTCCAATCAGAAAAGTACCCTTCCATTGCTACTCTCTGCCTTCTATGACCTAGCCAGTTCTGTATCCATCTTGCCAGCTCACCTCTGATCCCGTGTGACTTCACCTTTTGTACTAGTCTGCCATGAGGCACCTTGTCAAAGGCCTTACTGAAGTCCATATAGACAACATCCACTGCCCTACCTGTATCAATCATCTTTGTGACCTCCTCGAAAAACTCAAGTTAGTGAGACACGACCTCCCCTTCACAAAACCGTGCTGCCTCTCGCCAATACGTCCACTTGCTTCCAAATGGGAGTAGATCCTGTCTCGAAGAATTCTCTCCAGTAATTTCCCTACCACTGACGTAAGGCTCACCAGCCTGCAGTTCCCTGGATTATCCTTGCTACCCTTCTTAAACAAAGGAACAGCATTGGCTAATCTCCAGTCCTCCGGGACATCACCTGAAGACAGTGAGGATCCAAAGATTTCTGTCAATGCCTCAGCAATTTCCTCTCTTGCCTCCTTCAATATCTGGGGTAGATCCCATCAGGCCCCGAGGACTTATCCACCTTAATATTTTTCATGACACCAACACCTCATCTTTTTTAATCTCAATGTGACCCAGGCTATCTACACATCCTTCTCCAGACTCAACATCCACCAATTCTTTCTCTTTGGTGAATACTGATGCAAAGTATTCATTTAGTACCTCGCCCATTTCCTCTGGCTCCACACATAGATTCCCTTGCCTATCCTTCAGTGGGCCAACCCTTTCCCTGGCTACCCTCTTGCTTTTTATGTACGTGTAAAAAGCCTTGAGATTTTCCTTAACCCTATTTGCCAATGACTTTTCATGAACCCTTTTAGCCCTCCTGACTCCTTGCTTAAGTTCCTTCCTACTTTCCTTATATTCCACACAGGCTTCGTCTATTCACAGCCTTCTAGCCCTGACAAATGCCTCCTATTTCTTTTTGACGAGGCCTACAATATCTCTCGTTATCCAAGGTTCCCGATATTTGCCATATTTATCCTTCTTCCTCACAGGAACATGCCGGTCCTGAATTCATTTTAACTGACATTTGAAAGCCTCCCACATGTCAGATGTTGATTTACCCTCAAACATCCTCTCCCCCATCTCGGTTCTTCAGTTCCCGCCTAATATTGTTATAATTAGCCTTCCTCCAATTTACACATTCACCCTAGGACCACTCTTATCCTTGTCCACCAGCACTTTAAAACTTACTGAATTGTGGTCACTGTTCCCGAAATGCTCCCCTACTGAAACTTCTACCACCTGGCGGGGCTCATTCCCCAATACTATGTCCAGTACAGCCCCTACCCTAGTTGGACTATTAACATATTGTTTCAAGAAGCCCTCCTAGATGCTCCTTACAAACTCTGCCCCGTCCAAGCCCCTAGCACTAAGTGAGTCCCAGTTGGGAAGTTAAAGTCTCCCATCACAACAACCCTGTTGCTTTTACTCCTTTCCAAAATCTGTCTACCTATCTGTTCCTCTATCTCCCCACTGGGCTATTTGCCCACATGAAAGGCACTGAGTGAACCTCAGTCACCCCTGCAAGTTGTCGTGGGGTAGAGAAGCCAATATTCGAGCGCTTACCACCGTGACAAAGGAAATCAGTTTGTTCAGTGAAGAACAATGTCCCGCAGTGATGTAGTGCCTTTACCGTAGATGAAAATGTCACAAGACATTTCACAGAGGCGCAAGGGGAAAAACAGCACACCGAGACAAATATTTGGAAGCGGTGACCAATGAAATGCGGGTCTCCGAGCAGGAAGGAAATGGTAGACGGAATCCATAGAATTTATGACACAGGAACTGCTTCACCTGGTCCATGCTGATGTTTGTGCTCGAAGTGTGCCAGTGAGCTGAAGAGGAAATTCCAGAGTTTTGTGCCTGAAGCCTGAATGTATGGCCATTAATGCCTCAGGTCATGGAGCAATGTAGCCAACACAAGCCAAGATCAATCCATTCAGGATGTTGAGAGTAAGGCAGTGAGTGATCGAGACACAAAAATGGACGGTTTATTGGACAGCAAAGGAACGAATGGTGCCAATAAGCAGGTGACAGAAAGAGTGATTACAAGTGTCCTTTTTATAAAAAAATAAACAGCTCAGTGAATCGTGAGTGAATCTGTTAAAAGGAGCTGGATTACAAGAAAGCCGAAATCAAGTTGTTTGAACTTTGTGCTTTGATTTCGAAGCACAAGTTTTGAATCCAATCCAACAACAGCAACTGTTGTGAGCCATGGCTCAGGGTATCACTTTTGCTTCTGATTAAGAGGTTGTTGGATGAGGGTGTCTGGGACTGAGCGCAGAAATCGATGCTGCTGCTGCAGTGTAGCACTGAGGGAGTGCCGCACTGTTGGAGATGCCATCTTTAGGATGAGATGTTAAAGCCGGGCCCTGTTTGCTCCCTCGGGTGGATGCAGAAAATCACAGGCATGATGTTGAAGAAAGTTATTTCTGATATCCTGACCAATTATTTATCCCTCAATCAGCATTGGAACAATGACTATCTGGTCACTATCAAGTTGCTGTTTGAAGGAGCTTGCTGTGTGCAAATTGACTGCTGCATTTCACAGGCCTCATTGGCCGTAATGCGTTTTGGAACATCCCGCAGGCGGGAGAACTCTTTCTTTGTGTTCATCGAGCATCTTTTTTTAAATATAAACTTAGAGAACCCAATTCTTTTTTCTAATTAAGGGGCAATTTAGCGTGGCCAATTAACCTACCCTGCCCATCTTTGGGTTGTGGGGGTGAAACCCACGCAGACACGGGGAGAACATGCAAACTCCACCCGGACAGTGACCCAGGGCCGGGATCGAACCCGGGTCCTCGGCGGCGTGAGGCAGCAGTGCTAACCACTGCGCCACCCTGCCACCCTATTCATCGACATCTGTAACATGCAGGTAAAAACATCCCCAGGCCGACAAAATGGCTGACGAGCCAAACAAAGAGATCAGTATACACCTCGGTCCTTGGCACTCGCTGTCAGTGACAAAGAAGGCAAGACCAGGATGTTGTTCTCAAAGGATTAAGGTCAACTCTTACACGTGATATTTGAGTAGTTGGGTAGAGCTGGGTAGTCCCGGCAGTTGATGTCTCCATGGACACCGGCAACGCTGTTTATATTGACTGAGTCATCTATTCCAACAAAGGGGTATCGCATTAGCTACTACCTCACACTCACCTGGGAAAAACACCTCTAAATAAAGATCAGAAATCTGATCCCAACCGTTGGGCAGCCCAGTGCATGGCAATCACCATAATGTTGTCAACGTGTTGCTTCGAAAACAGCACATCACTCAGGAAGCATTGTGGAATTTAAGGCATCCTCTCCATTGTATTGCAGGCAAATAGCCCACTTGAATGGGAAAGGATTGCTCGCAGCCCATAAATAGAGATTACATGTGGGGGCCCCATAGACAGGGTTGAGCATAGTTGAGTGACTCGGCAAACCTTCCCTCTACCTCTCCAGCCCCTAGCAGCCTCATTAGGATTTCTTCTGTTTTCTCATTACAATCGTGTAGCTGAGGTCATTCATACTGACACTGCTGTCAATAGACGCTCCCACCATCTGGGAATGTGACAGGGTAATTAAAGGCTTAAACAGTTCTTTATAGGAACATGTGAAAAAAACAAATACAAAAGAATTTTGAGTAAAGTTGAAATATTATTTCCTGAATCGTTTGTTCTCCATTCTGAATTATATTTACGTCGGAGTTGTGAGACGTATAATCAATTCAGAAAACTTCCACTGCTCTTGCTATCTCTTTAGTGCTTCTCTCTCTGCTTCCGTGTTCTCTCCCTCTCTTCTTTCTTTCTCTTCTGTTTCCTCTTTCTGTCTCATTCTGTATTTCTTCTCTTTTTCGCCTCTGTCTCATCCCCTCGTTTCTCTCATATTTCTTTCTCTCTCCTCAGCTATCTCTCTCCTTGACTGTTTCTCTCCTTTCTCTATCTCCTCTTTCTCTGGTCTCCCCTCCCTACGCTCATTCTTGCCTCTGTTTCCTCTCTTACTCTTCCATTTTCTCTCCTCTCTCACGGCCTATCCGTTCTCTTTCTCCTGGAAGCCGGTCAGCGTGGATTTCACTCACTCTGAGCCAGCGATTGATGTTTGGTACAAGGGAATCTCTCAAAAGTGGGGAAATAGCTCCGCCGATGGTGTGTTAGATGAATGCGCCAGGCACTGTGTCCTCACCCAGAGGGATGAGAAGGTTCCATACCAGTATATGCTGATTGTTGATGGCACGACATATACGGTGATGGAAGTATAAAATTACATAGAGATTGTGGTAAACCACTTTGCTCTGATATTAGGGGTTGTACGGTAGAACCTGCACTACAGGTTCACCTGTGGCCCATGCATGCTAGCTCCGCCCAGGAGGCGGGTTATAAATATGCGTGGCCTCCAGCTCGCAGCCATTTCATCAGCTGCTGTGGGAGGCCACACATCTGATACTAATAAAGCCTCAGTTTGAATTCAACTTCGTCTCCAGTCAAATTGATCGTGCCTCAATTTATTAGTATCAGATTCAGAAGATGGACCTCCGGATTAAACCAGATCGCCTGCAGCTGGATCCGCATGCAAGCGACGCCAGAAAGGACTTCCAGCACTGGCTAGCTTGTTTTGAAGCGTATATCAACGTGGCGCCGACCCCTGTTCCAGAGGCTCAGAAGATTCAAATCTTGTACTCCAGACTCAGCTCCAAAGTCTTCCCGCTGATCCAGGATGCGCCCAATTACGCTGACGCTATGACTCGACTCAACGAAAATTATGAACTGAAGACGAACACGCTCTTTGCCAGACACGCGCTCGCAACGCGTACTCAACTACCTGGTGAGTCAATCGGGGACTTCTGGAGGGCCCTGATCTCACTAGCTCGGGACTGTGACTGCCAGGACGTTACAGCTAAGGAGCACTCAGATCTCCTTATGCGAGACGCTTTTGTAACTGGGATTGGGTCCGATGTTATCAGGCAGCGGCTCCTAGAAGGGGCCACGCGCAACCTCGCAGAGACTAAAACACTAGCGTTTTCCATGACGGTCGCCCTGTGCAATGTCCAGTCCTACACACCCAACCGCGCGTCCCACTCCTCCTACGCTTCATGGGCCCCACAGGCAGCCACCCCAGCGGGGGCGCTACCCACTCAATACGCCTGCGCTACGCGCCAGCCAGTGATCTCTGGGGGGCCCCGTTGCTATTTTTGCGGCCAGAAAAAACACCCCCGCCAATGCTGCCCGGCCTGCACTGCCCTTTGTCAGGCCTGCGGGAAGAAGGACCACTTAGCTGCGGTGTGCCAGGCCCGCTCAGCGGCTGCGGTCGCCCCCACCCACCCGGTCACCGACAATGGGCGCCGCCATCCTCCTTCCCCCCGCCCCCCCCCCCCAGGCCAGGTGCGACCAATGGGCGCCGCCATCTTCTCCCCCGCACATCACATGCGTTTCATGGGCGGCGCCATCTTGCTCCACCCCCGCAACGTGCATTCCATGGGCGCCGCAATTTTGTACTCCCCAGGATCTCCGGGCGCCACCATCATGTCCACCCCGCGGCACATGGAGACCAATGGCTTTCCAGGACCTCAACTCAACGGCCGCCTCACTACCCGACGATCAACCACGGCTCGCCTCCATGACAATCGACCAGACCCGACCACATAATCTGACCAACACATCCACCAGCGTGAAAGTCAACTGGACTCCAGGAGCACCGAGAGCTTTGTACACTCAAATACGGTAAGGCGCTGCTCCTTTAAGGTACACCCTACCAATCAAAGTATCTCCCTGGCCTCCGGATCCCATCGCGTAGCGATCCGGGGGTACTGCACGGTCACGCTCACAGTCCAAGGCGTAGACTTCCACGGTTTTCGCCTCTACATCCTCCCTAACCTTTGCGCTGCACTTATCCTCGGCCTGGACTTCCAGTGCAACCTCCAGAGCCTGACCCTTAAATTCGGTGGACCCCTACCACCCCTAATTGTGTGCGGCCTCGCGACCCTAAAGGTCGATCCTCCGTCCCTCTTTGCCAATCTAACTCCAGATTGCAAACCCGTCACCACCAGGAGCAGACGGTACAGCACCCAGGATAAGGCGTTCATCAGGTCCAAAGTCCAGCGGTTGCTTCGGGAGGGCTTCATCGAGGCCAGCAACAGCCCCTGGAGAGCTCAAGTGGTAGTGGTTAAGTCTGGGGGAAAAAAACCGAATGGTCGTGGACTACAGCCAGACCATCAACAGGTACACGCAGCTCGACGCGTACCCCCTCCCACGCATATCTGACATGGTTAACCGGATTGCACAGTACCGGGTCTTCTCAACGGTGGACCTGAAATCCGCTTACCACCAGCTCCCCATCCGTAAATCGGACCGGCCATACACCGCCTTCGAGGCAGACAGCCGTCTATATCACTTCCTTAGGGTCCCCTTCGGCGTCACCAATGGGGTCTCGGTCTTCCAAAACGAGATGGACCGAATGGTCAACCGGTATGGCTTGCGGGCCACGTTTCCGTACCTAGGCAATGTCACCATCTGCGGCCATGATCAGCAGGACCACGACGCCAACCTCGCTAAATTTCTCCGCACCGCCGCTCTCCTCAACCTCACGTATAACAAGGAGAAGTGTGTGTTCCGCACAACCCGCTTAGCCATCCTCGGCTACGTGGTCCAGAACGGAGTTCTGAGGCCCGATCCCGACTGTATGCACCCCCTCATGGAGCTCCCCCTCCCCCACTGCCCCAAGGCCCTCAAACACTGCCTGGGGTTCTTCTCATATTATGCGCAGTGGGTCCCAAACTATGCGGACAAGGCCCGCCCACTCATACAGTCCACTCATTGCCCAAAGACGGCCGAGGCCCAACAGGCTTTCGCCCGGATCAGAGCTGATATTGCCAAAGCTGGAAAGCACGCTGTAGACGAAACACTTCCTTTCCAAGTAGAAAGCGATGCATCGGACATCGCCCTTGCCGCGACCCTCAACCAGGCAGGCAGGCCCGTGGCATTCTTTTCCCGCACCCTCCATGCCTCCGAAATTCGGCACTCATCCGTTGAAAAGGAGGCCCAGGCTATCGTTGAGGCTGTGCGACATTGGAGGAATTACCTGGCCGGCAGGAGATTCACTCTCCTCACTGACCAACGGTCGGTAGCCTTCATGTTTAACAACACACAGCGGGGCAAGATCAAAAATGATAAAATCTTGCGGTGGAGAATCGAGCTCTCCACCTTTAATTACGAGATTAAGTATCACCCTGGCAAACTCAAGAGCCCCCAGATGCCCTATCCAGAGGTACATGTGCCAGGGCACAAGTAGACCGACTCCGAGCCCTGCACGACTGCCTTTGTCACCCAGAGGTCACTCGGTTGTACCATTTCATTAAGGCACAAAATTTGCCCTACTCCATCGAGGAAGTAAGGACGATCACCAAGGACTGCCAGGTCTGTGCGGAGTGCAAGCCGCACTTCTACCGGCCGGACTGCGCGCACCTGGTGAAGGCCTCCCGCCCCTTTGAATGCCTCAGCGTGGATTTCAAAGGTCCCCTCCCCTCCTCCGACCGACACACATATTTCCTCAGTGTGATCGATGAATACTCCCGGTTCCCCTTCGCCATCCCTTGCGCCGACATGACGTCTGCCACCGTCATTGAAGCCCTTAATTCTATCTTCCCTCTGTTCGGCTTCCCCGCCTACATCCACAGTGACAGGGGACCCTCATTCATGAGCGATGAGCTACATCAGTTCCTGCTCAGCAGGGGTATTGCCTCCAGCAGAACGACGAGCTACAACCCCCGGGGAAATGGACAGGTAGAAAGGGAGAATGGGACGGTATGGAGGGCCGTCCAGCTGGCCCTACGGTCCAGGAATCTCCCTGCCTCCCGCTGGAAAGAGGTCCTCCCTGATGCACTACACTCCATTCGCTCATTACTCTGCACTGCCACTAACAGTACACCGCATGAACGTCTTTTTGCCTTCCCCAGGAAGTCCACATCCGGGGTATCACTCCAAACTTGGCTCACAGCTCCGGGAACCGTGCTTCTCCGTAAACATGTGCGGCTCCACAAGGCGGATCCGTTGGTGGAAAGGGTGCACCTGCTCCACGCAAAACCACAGTACGCCTATGTGGCGGTCCCCGATGGCCGACAGGATATTGTCTCCCTCAGGGACCTGGCACCGGCAGATACCACCCCCACACCACCCCCGGCGCCACCCTCCCCTCCCCTGCCACCCCCATCACCCCCCCCCTAGGACCGTCCGTCCTCCCCCTGCCGACCCCCGTTGATGAAGAGGATTTCGGCATGCTCCCGGAGTCAACTTCGACCATGACAGCGCCAACATCGCCGTCACCACTTCGTCGATCTCAAAGAACCATCAAGGCACCGGACCGGCTGAACCTCTGACCGGCGCGCCGGATGCCAAGAGACATTTTTTTTACTGCTCTGTAAATATTAAAAATTGCTAATTGTATATAGTTATCCACCACCCCCGCCGGACTCAATTTTAACAGGGGGTGAATGTGGTAAACCACTGTGTTCTGATATTAGGGGTTGTGTGGTAGAACCTGCAGTGCAGGTTCACCTGTTGCCCCTGCATGTTAGCTCCGCCCAGGAGGCGGGTTATAAATATGCCTGGCCTCCAGCTCGCAGCCATTTCACCAGCTGCTGTGGGGGGCCACACTTCAGATACTAATAAAGCCTCAGTTTGGATTCAACTTCGTCTCCAGTCAAATTGATCGTGCCTCAGAGATCACAGGTATTGAAAGACTTTTTCTCTTTATTCATTCATGGACTGTTGGTTAGGCCAGCAGCTATTGCCCGTCCCTAATTGCCCTCGAGACGATGATAGTGAGCTGCCTTCTTTAACCGCTGCAGTCCGTACATCAATGGACAAAAATAAAAGAATAAAAACAGGGAACTTTCTAAATAGTGGGTTTCCTCCGGGTGCTCCGGTTTCCTCCCACAACAGAAGATGGGGTTAGGTGGATTGGCCGTGATCAATGAGAGCGGTTGCGTGGATAGGGTGGGGGAGTGGACCTAGGCAGGGATGCTCTTTCGGAGGGTCGGCGCAGACTCGATGGGCTGAATGGCCTCCTTCTGCACTGTAGGGATTCTATGAAAGTCTTGGTGATCCAGAGAGACATGAGAACCCAGTTCTGTTACAGAGATCGTTAAAATGTCATGAACAGGCACAGAAAGTAATCAGAAAGGCTCATGGAATGGCTGCCTTTATGTCTGGAGGGCTACAATACAGGGGGGAGAGGTCATGCTTCAGGTATTCAATTTTTAAAAATAAACTTAGAGTACCCAGTCGTTTTTTCCAATTAAGGGGCAATTTAGCGTGGCCAATCCACCTACCCTGCACATCTTTGGGTTGTGGGGATGAAACCCACGCAGACACGGGGAGAATGTGCACACGGACAGTGACCCGGGGCCGGGATCGAACCCGGGTCCTCGGCGCTGTGATGCAGCAGTGCTAACCACTGCGCCACCGTGCCACCCACGAAAGCTATTCAAAACCTTGTTTAGACTACAATTGAGTATTACGAGCAGTTCTGGGCACCACATCTTAGGACAGAGATAAACTTGCCTTGTAAGGTGTGCAGGGTCCATTGTTGGCACCCTTCCATCTATCAAAGATGATGGACAAATGGCAAAGAAATCTATTTCAGATGGGTTTTCATTTGGTGCCTCTTTGCTGCTGGCTGAAGAGGTCAATTGTTGAGAGGCAGATTCTGCCACAAGTGGATCTACCATGTGTCGTGATGGACTATTGTTTTGGTATTGGCGACTGGTTGCCAAGCTACTGTAGCCATTGGTAACTGTGGTGGTACACGCTCGTCCATGGGAGGTGCCACCATGTTCTTGTGTCACCGACTAGTGCAATAAACTTGAGAACTCGGTCTTTGAGAGGATTGCCACATTTGTGATTTTGTCCTGCCGGGATATACACATAATGCAAAGATGGAAATTGTTGAGCTTCATTTCTTGATAGTTGTAGATCATCCATGTTTCACAGCTTTACAGCCTGGTGCTGAGAATACAGGCTTTATAAATCACCAGCTTGATCCCAAGGGGAACAGATTAGCTAGAGAGAAACTATTTCTGCTAGCGGGGTGGGGTCTAAGATTAGGGGGCATTGCGTAAAGGTTAGAGCCAGTCCTTTCGGGAGTAAAATTAGGAAACAGTTCCACAGACAAAGAGTGGTAGAAGTTTGACATTCTCCTCTGCAAGTAGAGATCAATGCTCAATTGGTTGTTAATTTTAAATCTGAGTGTTGCTCTCTTTGGTTGGCTCTGAATATGGCGGTCAATATGGTCGCCTTCCTTAATCCTAATTACGTTTGCTTTAGAGTCGCCAGGTATCTCTCGATACCGCCACAAGGTTCAAACCGAATACTGACCAAAGACTCGGTACACCAGTTAGTTAGTTCAAAATCAAATGCTTATTTATTTACACACACAGTTAAATATAATCATGCACAAATACTACAGACTAAGCTATCACTACTGCTAAAGCCTATACTTAGCTTCGGGCGCCCACTCAGTCAGAGGAACAATGGCCGTTGTTCGGATCTGAGGCTGCTGGGGTCGAAGTGGTGAAGGGGAAAAGCTAAGGTCATCTGTCTGGTAGCGAGCGTTGGCCTTGGACTTACTTGCTTCTGGTGCAGCTGTTGGGCAGGTCTCTCCTCGGTGAGAGCCGGAGCCAAGAGAACGATGCTCTCTTGGGGGCTCCTTCTTATACCCAAAGGGGCTTCACGCTCTTTTGGGCGGGCCTTGAACTTGGCCCCAGACAATTGGGCCGTTTCTCGATCATTCATATTGATCTCATCCAATAAAGGGGTGGGTGCCCTGATGGCTGGGCGTGTCCTAGGTGGCCGTTGGCCTGCTTTGTTTCGGTCTCCTCTGGCGCCGGGGTGTCTGCCTTAGTATCAGTCACTCAAATGTTACTCTTTTGTTCCCGGAGATGGGCCATTAGTATGCTAATGGGCCTACAGTTTTGGTCTTGTCTGGGAGCTGCGGCTCCAATATACAGACAAGCTCTGAACCTGCTTGTTTTCTCAGCATTGTCCATTTTCTCTGCATTCTTTGCAAAGTGTCCATTTTGTAATCGGGAAGTGGCCGTCCCAGGTGGCTGCATGAGACAAATAGATTTTTGTTATCCAAAGGTATTAAAGGGTGAGGGACAAAGATGGAGTTAGGTTGCAGGTCAGCCGTGATCTCACTGGATTGGGGAACTGGTTCCAGGGGTTAAATGTCCTCCTTCTGCCTCTATGTTCTGATCTCAGGTAGGGAGGAGCAGCAGCTGGTCTCTGTGACTCTCGGGAAGAGGAAACAAAATCATAAACGCAGTGTTAAGGCCCATGTGCATTCTCGAATGAACATAAAGAATTCCATAGCACCATTTAGAGGAACGGGGAGACTTTCCTTGCAGTCTTGGCCTACCCCTCCATCAACATCGCTGAAAACAGATTGTCTGGCCCTTATCAAATTCTTCAAGTAGTAACATTGAAAGTATCGTCTCATTTAACCATCATTCATGGCACATAGCAGGAAGCTGAAATCAGGAAAGCTTTTCAATTTTTAACGTGATTTCCAACTGATAATATAAACAATGCATTCAAAGTAACAAAAACTATGGATCAGTTCGCGGTGAGAATAAATTATTTAAATAAACGCTTAAAACATTGTAATTACAAGAAGGGAAGGCGAATTTGTTTCCTGCACAGCCTGAGAATCTGGGAGCCCCCTCTCCAGCAATCCCAGGGAATGGACAATAGGAGGATTTAAACAGTCAGAAAAGGCCAACATAAGGGCCGGGATTCTCCGATAATGGGGCGATGTCCCCCACACCCGCGGGAAAACGGGCGCGAATCATTCTGGACTTACCTGAAGAAAGTCCAGAGCGATTCACTTCCCTGCAGAGGGCTAGCAAGGCCCCGGAGTATCCGCGCAGCTCCGGTTGCCGAAATGTGGTCCGGCACTTCCGGCCGGGCGTCCGCGCATGCGCGCGGCAGCGGCCCCGCGCGTCATGGCCGACCCACACCGCGGACCGGCCCCCACTCTGAGTTCCCGCATACGTAGAAAAATACATAGAAAGCAGGAGGAGGCCATTCGGCCCTTCGAACCTGCTCCACCATTCATTGGCAGGGGCTGTTTAGCACAGGGCTAAATCGCTGGCTTTGAAAGCAGACCTAGGCAGGCCAGCAGCACGGTTCAATTCCCGTATCAGCCACGCCGAACAGGCGGCGGAATGTGGCGACTAGGGGCTTTTCACAGTAACTTCATTTGAAGCCTACTAGTGACAATAAGCGATTTTCATTTCATTTCATTCATTATGATCATGGCTGATCATCAAGTTCAATACCCTAATCCAGTCTTCATATTCCTTAATCCCTTTAGCCCCAAGAGCTGCATCTAATTCCTTCTTGAAATTACACAATGTTTTGGCCTCAACTACTTTCTGTGGGAGTGAATTCCACAGATTCACCGCTCTCTGGGTGAAGAAATTTCTCCTCACCTCAGTCCTAAAAGGTTTAAGACTGGGGCCCCTTGTTCTGGACTCCCCCACCATCGGGAACATTCTTTCTGAATCTACCTTGTTTAATCCTGTTAGAATTTTATAAGTTTCTATGAGATTCCCTGTCACTCTTCCAATCCAATGAATATAATCCTAACCCACTTAGTTCCTCCTCATATGACAGTCCCGCCATCCCAGCCTGGTAAATCTTCGCTGCACTCCCTCCATAGCAAGAACATCCTTCCTTAGATAAGGACACCAAAACTGCCCACAATACTCCAGGTGTGGCCTCACCAATGCCCTGTACAATTGCAGTAAAACACCCCTATTTTCCGATACTCAAATCCTCTCGCTATAAAGGCCAACATACCATTTGCCTTATTTACTGCCTGCTGTACTTTCAGCGACTGATGCACGAGGACACCAAGGTCTCGCTGAGTATCCATCTCTCTCAATTTATACCCATTTAAATAATAGTCTGCTTTCCTATTTTAGCTCCCCGAAGTGGATAACCTCACATTTATCCACGTTATACTGCATCTGCCATGCATATGCCCACTCACTCAGCCTGTCCAAATCCCGCTGAAGCATCTCTGTATCCTCCTCACAGCTCACCCTCTCACCCAACTTTGTATCATCTGCAAATTTGGAGATAGTACATTTAGTTCCCTCATCCAAATCATTAATATATAATGTGAACATTTGAGGGTCCTAGCACAGATCCCTGCGGTACCCCACATGTACCCTACTCATTCCTTATTATCCTTTCTCAAAAGAAAATCTTCCTCCCTTCTACCGGAGATTAATCATTTACAATACAGTCTTTACCTTTTATCCCTTCTTCCCACCCCTTCAAATCTCTGACTTTATAAATTACGACGGTCTTATCATAGAATTTTCAGTGCAGAACGAGGCCATTCGGCCCATCGTGTCTGCACTGGCCCTTGGAAAGAGCACCTACTTAATTCCACACCTCCAGCCCATCCCCATAACCCAGTAACCCAACCTAACCTTTTGGACACTGAGGGGCAATTTTAACATGGCCAATCCACCTAACCTGCACCTCTTTGGTCTATGGGAGGAAACCGGAGCACCCGGTGGAAACCCACGCAGACACGGGGAGAACGTGCAGACTCCACACAGGCAGTCGTCTGAGACCGGAATTGAACCCGGGTCCCTGGAGCTGTGAGGCAGCAGTGCTAACCACTGTGCCACCGTGCCACTCCAGGTCTTGAGGCTTGACATTTGTTCCACATCTCGAAATGTCACGTTTGGAGGAATGGTGGTATTACTCTGTGTTCCTGCTACTTGGCTGTCTCCATTTGATTCACTTCTTGCGCTCCTTCGAGATACGTTTCTCTTCATTTAAAAACCCGTCCGCTTTTTGCAGGCACTGTGTGTTTGTCCAGTTCCTTCTGCAGGGAATGGGCACTCTGTCCATCCCTGGAGTAGACTCGAATTTTCTTTTTCCGTGTTGCCCGCCACACTCTTGCCGGATGTACACATTTCGAGCCTTAATTTCCATCGGTTTTCATAAATTGTTTGTTTGCTGTTTTATTTTTCAACAGCTCAGTGGTTCTCTGTACGTCTGAGACATCCAGTGCTTTTTCCTCTTCTCCTTCATTGCTGGATTTACATTTTTCCCTTCTTTTCTTTAATTGTTGCAGTGGAACTTTGTCCTTTGCCTTCATTTTGGTTTGGCTGTTGACCGGGTCTGTCTCCGGCGAAGCCTGAACTTGTTCCAGTTCTGCTACTCCTAGCTTCCTTATCCGCTCGCAACTTGGGAAAGTTCTACAGATTTTCCTTTCGTTGTCTCCTCACTTTCATGCAATTGCTTCTTCCATCTGTTTCTTGTAGCTTTTGGCTTCCATCTGGAATATTCAACATTGCCGAGGCACCTCTGCCAACTGATTCTTCAGTTTATTCACAGTGATGCCAAGCCCATTTTGCTCCTCTTTGCAACTTTCCGGAGGAAATAAATTTTCCCCAAGGGATCCTTGTAACGTGTTAAGATTCTTCAACAGGTCTTCCTTTTCTTTGCGAAATTCGCTTGCTTCACCTTGAGTCTTCCTGCACAATTCGATAGCGTCTCATTGAGTTTCTTCTGCTGTGCTTCCTTTTTGCTGTTTGACAGAGTCTTCAGTTCTTCATGTTGTTGAATAGTCATGCATTCCTTTTGCATTTGACAATCAACTCGTCTTTCATCTGTTTATCTTCTTGCTGATCTCTTGCTAACTTACTCTGGGATTTAGTGCATCATTTCATTGCGACTGACAGTTCCAGCACCTCTTTTTCTAAAGTAAAATTCAACGTCCTCCATGGCTCCTCATGTTTTTCCATGGCTACATACCAATTCTTCATGGACTCTTTTTGGGTCACAACTTCTTCACCTGCCTTTTCTGTCGGCTGTTTTGCCTGGCTGTATATCTGGTTGTGTTTTCCCAACTCCTGCTTTTGTTTGATAGCTGTGGTACTGAGGTCCATTATTTCCTCCTGATACCTTTGTGCCACCTCTGAAATGTGTTTGCTCAGATCTTGAACAGTTTGGTTCATTGAAGACTTCAGTTTATCGTGCGATTTCAAAGGTATATACTCAGCATGAATCTTGAATCGAAAGTCTTCTATCTGATATGAACATTTACGTGTTTTGCTTCTTTTGAGTTGCCTCAGATAGCTTTCCTTCATTCACAGTCATCTGTTGTTGTGGTTTCAATAGTGAGACAGCATTTTCAAAAAGCTCTATTTTTAAGTCTTTTGGCTGTTTCTCAGAGAGAGTGAGGGGGGAGGGGTTAAGAGGGGTGAGGGGGGGGGGGGGGAAGAGGGCTTAGTCAGTTCTTATTTTTTAATATAAATTTAGAGTAGCCAATTATTTTTTTTCCAATTAAGGGGCAATTTAGCATGGCCAATCCACCTAACCAGCACATCTTTGGGTTGTGGGGGTGAAACCCACGCAGACATGGGGAGAATGTGCAAACTCCACACGGACAGTGACCCAGGGCCGGGATTCGAACCCGGGTCCTCAGCGCCGCAGTCCCAGTGCTATCCACTGCACCACATGCTGCCCTGTCAGTTCTTATTTTTAACCTTTTAAACAGCAGTAACTCATTCTTTTTTCCTTTAAAAAAAAATTCTGCCGGAGCTTTTCTTCACTCTGCTGATTGATTTTTAATTCACTTCAACACAGCATGGCAACCACATGTTATGGTTCCCCCAGCTGTAGACCTCTTCTGCACCGCTGTTTCAGCTGCTTCCAAATGGTGAACCCCTGGGACATCCACCTATTCTACAATGTAAGTACGGATTCTTTTTTTGTAACTTTTCTCACCCATCTTGTGAGATGACCAACCTTCACTCTGCATTGCTCAGGGACTTGAAATGGATCTCCACTCACACTGCTAGATTCCTCAACCTCCGAGCCTGTAATGAAGCTTTTTCAACCATTTCGTCAACTTTTCTTCTTGGGTGCATGTCTCCCTGGTCAGGCTTCAGCTGCTTTTATTGTTTCAAATTGGGATTCTGTTCTGGGTTCATCGTTCAAATGTCACCTTTCATTCCACCACTGCCACCATGTTGTGTTAGGGATTCATTTGGTGTTTCATTGGTGAGATCGTCAGACTTCTATGTTCAAACATGAACCATTAATTGGTAATCCCTAACTATGTGCAGATCCTAGTTACTGCCATACATGGTGCTACTCCCATGCAGGTTCCTTCTAAATTGCATAACCGTGTGACTCTATACATCATACCATCGGTGGTGTTATTTTCCAGTCCCACATTAACCCTTGCTCTGCAGTGGGGGGTGGCGGGCCGGGGGTGGGGAGGGGGGTGGCGGGCGGGGGCTGGTGGGGAGGGGGGTTGCGCGGAGGGAGGAATAATGTAAAACAACTGAAGGAAATCTGTTGGGCAATGTCATTAGTGCATTAACAGAAGGGGCTGTTCACCACAACACACCTTCAATTCCTTCACATAATGACTTGGCAATGAATTTAGCAGTGACAATGGTCACGTCAGCCAGTAATTGCTTCCTCCAGCCGTAGGTCCTGCTCATAACACAGAGCTCACGTACAAACGGTATCTAAGCGGGTGATTATTTAATCAAGGTGGAGACAGGGACAGGGCCAGGTGGACTGTAATCACCAAGTTGCAACCTCCAGTAACAGACTAGTAAACTGATCAAACACACAAGGACTTTCACGGCTACAAATGCATTTGAAATTCAATATCTGTAACAACCCCTTGCTTTGTGTAGTAATAAATAAACGTTATTTGTTACTTATCACAGTTGTAAGAGCACTGACCCCTCTCCCCAAGAGGTTCAAGGGAAGTTCAAGATGCTATGGCTACCAAAGTATACACGAATCAATAAACATTCTGAGTTGTATTCCTGTAGTGCATTTCGCAAGCTCAGGACATGTAACGCTCTGCAGATAATGATGAATTTTTCAAATTTAACCACTGCTGTGGGGAACAGAGTGGACAATTTACAGATGGCAAGGTCACAAATTGCTTCCCTTGGCAGAAGGGCCGAGGGATACATTTTGGTCCAGGTCGTCCCTGCTCTTCCTCGAATTAGTGCTGTTGGTTGTTTTTATGTTTATCAACCTGAGAAGGCAGATGAGGGGTGGGGGGGGGGGGGGTGCACAGTGATTCGCACTGCTGCCTCATAGAGTCAGGAACCTGGGTTCAATTCCGGTCTTGGGTGACCGTCTCTGTGGAGTTTGCACTTTCTCCCCGTGTCTGCGTGGGTTTCCTCCGGGTGCTCCGGTTTCCTCCCACAGTCCAAAGATGTGCAGGTTTGGTGGATTGGCCCCGCTAAATTGTGCCTTAGAGTCCAAAAGGTTTATGTGGGATTACTGGGTTATGGGGATAGGGCGAGGGAGTGGGCCTATGCAGGGTGCTCTTTCTGAGGGTCAGTGCAGACTCGATGGGCCGAATGCCTCCTTCTGCACTGTAGCGATTCTATGACCCTATGAGGTCTTAGTTAAATGTCGCATCTGAAATTTGGCTCCTCTGACGGTTCCGCATTCCCTCACTACCGCATAGAAGGGTACGCATCTGCATGTATGAAGGACTAGTGAGAGAAAGTGGATATAAGTGTGGCAAGTTATCTCAAACTCCCTGTAATGAATCACACAGCTAAACATCCATCTTTCTACACTGTATCTCCTCTGACAACCAACCCCTCAGCACTGTCCCTTCCAGATTTAACACCTGCCGATCAGCACAACCTACACGTTTCTACATATCTACAGTTAGAACCATAGAATCCCTACAGTGCAGAAGGAGATCATTCGGCCCATCAAGTCTGCACCGACCCTCTGAAAGAGCATCCTCCTTAGGGTCCACTCCCTCGCCTTATCCCCATAACCCCACCTAACCTGCACATCTTTGGACTGTGGGAGGAAACTGGAGCACCCGGAGGAAACCCACACAGACACGGGGAGAACGTGCAGGCTCCGCACAGACAGTGACCCAAGGCCAGAATTGAACCCGGGCCCCTGACGCTGTGAGGCAGCAGTGCTAACCACTACGCCACCGTGTTTTTGTATCTGTGAACATTGCCTTCGTGTTTGCGGTGGGTGTGTGTAGGTTTGAGACATGGATCAGTAGAATCAGTTCAACTATAAAATCAGTGAGTTCTGGAGCCAAACCCAACTTGTTCACAATACAAAATGAATTCCAGTCCCTGTTCAAACATGTAAGAAGGCCCACAAACTGAAGTGAAGACAACATCCTGTTTTGTCCATTCTCTGCCTCACCCTGTGGCACAATTGATATGAAATGATGGGAAGTTGGGATATGTTGCGATGATAGAGAATGGAGTAAAACTGAATATCTGCACGTCCGATTGTGATAGAACAACCCTGGTTAATTTCGAAATAATTTAAATCTCTATTTGGATTTGCTGTTATTTCTGAGTTGGGATAATGCTGTTATCATAGTTCCGCTGACCCACACAAAGTTGTGTACATCCTTTTAGAATGTAGATATTTGTGTATATTGTCTCGGAGACCTGGACATTCTACATAGTGAATTACGTCGCTCTTACATCAATGGCAGGTGAATTTGTCTTGCTATTGGTCTCAGGAAATATTTATCACCAATTGACCAAGGTCATCCAAGTCGCATAACTATTCGAATATTGATTAGCATTTAAAAAATCAGCAAAATGCGCATGATCTCTCGGGGAGTTGGGGGGAGGGGGGGGGGAGTGCACATGTGTGCATGTGTGTCACATGTGTAAGTCTGTGAGTGCCTGCCTGAGTGAGTGCATGTGTGCATGAGTGTGTGTGCCTGAGCGAGTATGTGTGTGCAGGCACATGTGCGTGCGTGCGTGTGTGTGCGTGCACTTGCACATATGCATGTCTGTGTGTTTGTATGTGTCGTATAAATGTGTATATGTGTATGGGTGTGTGCGAATTTGTGCGTGCATGTGTATGTGTGTGTGCGTGTGTCACGCATTGCGCACAAGTTTACGCAAGTGGAGTTGTGGGGAGGGAGGACATTTGAGCAGTTTGATAGGTCAAATTGCCAGTCAGGCTGGACATATCAGTACGTACACATCATCAGTATAAAAAGGTTTACAACGCAAACTACTGCGGATACTAGAGATCTGAATTAAAAAGCAGGAGATACTGAAAATACTTCGCAGGTCTAGCAGCGTCTGTGGAGAACAAAGTCAGAGTTGTTTCTGGTCAAGATGATTCATCAAACTGAAAGTTCTGATGAAAGGTCACCTCGACCTGGAACATTTCCTCAGTTTCTCTCCACCTGACCGGCTGAGTATTTCCAGCACTTTTTCTTTTCAATTTACAAAAGAGAGGGTTACACTCGCTGATGAAAAGAGAAACAGGCTGACCTAAGATAGCCAGATCACGTTGTACTTCAATGCTCGTCATTGCTTCCAAAAGGAATCATTTGGCAAATTGGGTGATCGGGTCGTTCACAACGGAAACTTGCATTTTATTGTTACATATTTCGCAACCTCAGGATGTCTCAGACAGCTTGATAGCCAATGGAACCCTTGTAATAGGGGAAATACGATTTATGCATGGAAAGATCCCACAAACTGCAATAAGATGAATGACCAGACACTTTGCTTTTTGTGATGTTGGCTGAGGGACACCGGGAAGAACTTGTCTGCTTTTCTTCAAAATATTGGCATGAGTCCCGGGAAGTGGGCGTGACTGGCAAGACCAGCATCCACTGCCCGTCTCTGAGTGTCTTAATTGAGTGGCATGTTCGGCCATTTCAGAGGGCAGTTAAAAGTAAACTGGGGCAGCACAGTGATTAGCACTGGTACCTCACAGCGCCAGGGATCCAGGTTCAATTCCACCCTCGAATGACTGTCTGTGTGGAGTCTGCACGTTCTCCCCGTGTCTGCGTGGGTTTCCTCCGGGTGCTCCGGTTTCCTCACACAGTCCAAAGCTGTGCAGGTTAGGTGGATTGGCCATGCTAAATTGCCCCTTAGTGTCCAAAAGGTTAGGTGGGGTTATGGGGATAGGGTAGGGGTGTGGGCCCAGGCAGGGTCCTCTTACCAAGGGTCCATGCAGATTTGATGGGCCGAATGGCCTCCTTCTGCACTGTAGAGATTCTCTGATTCTTCCACGATTCTAATAATAATATTTATTCGTGTCACAAGTAGGCTTACATTAGCACTGCAATGAAGTTACTGTGAAAATCCCCTAGTCACCCCACTACCATGCCTGTTCGGGTAGACAGAGGGAGAATTCAGAATGTCCAAATTATCCAAAACAAGCACGTCTTTCAGGACTTGTGGGAGGAAACCGGAGCCCCCGGAGGAAACCCACGCACACACGGGGAGAACGTGCAGACTCCGCACAGACAGTGACCCAGCGCTGTGAAGCAACGGTGCTAACCACTGTGCTACCGGATTCAAAACCTCAATGTTGTGGGTCTAGAATCGCCTGTCAGCCAGACTGAGGGATATCCTTCTCTAATGAATGGATTATTCAGCTTTTGTTTCAGATTTATTTTCTAACTGAATTTAAATTCACTAGCTGCCAATAGTGGGATGTGGGCATTGCAGGCAAGGCCGGTTTGTTGCCTATTCCTAATTGCCCTTGAACTGAGTGGCCGGCTGGGCCATTTGAGAGGGCAGTTTACGGTCAACCACGTTGCTGTAGGCCTGGTCACATGTAAACCAGCCCAGGTAAGGCTGGCAGATTTACCTCCCTAAAGAGCGTCAGTGATCCAAATGGGTTCTTACAACAGTCCATTACTGAGACTAGTTTTATATTCCGTATTTATTAATTAAATTTAAATTCCACCAGCTGCTTGGGTGGGATTGGAACCCATGCCCCCAGGGCATTAGCCTGGGCCTCTGGATTACAAGGTCGATGACATTACACCTGTGCCACCCTTGCCCCCAAACATTGGAACAATGTTCGGTTATCGGTTATGGTGAGGAGCTGATAGCTGCTGTCTCCCTGCTCACTGAGGTCCAGCCTCTTTCTAAAGCGTGCTGAATGAACAACGGATTGTCCACCCTTGTGAAAAAGTTCACCGCACCGGGCATCAGTGATGGGATTTCTCCCAGCGGTGTTACCTGAAACTCGGCTGTTGGTAAGTCTGAGCCTAATGGGAGATGGCCGATGCCAAGGGACCATCAGGGCACACAAAGCGCTGGTTAGAGGATGCTGTGAAAAGAGACATGAAAACCCTCAACGCCAACCACGATAAGTGGACAACTCGATCAGGTGAAACCAGGCGAGGGCAGGAATTCAACACCAAAATGACAATACATGGTTTTGGCACCAGAGATCACCCCACACCACCTGTAGGGAGCAATACGTGGCACTTGTGCCTTTCCACAATCGGCCTGTTCAGCCATCAAAAAAAGTGTGGCAGATGATCTCACTGGACCTCACCGAAGCTCCGAGGCTGCATTTCCATAATCTCTCCCAGAGGGAAGGCTATCAGTCAACCAATGGGATCAGTGGTGCGGGTGACGAGTTTAACAATCACCAATGTGTTGCCTTGCCATTATTGTGCACACGTACACGTTTGAATAGCCACGGGAGGAATGAGACATTATGGAACATTGGAAACCAAGGAGCCAACACCGGCACAGTGGGACGTAGGACCTCTTTCTGTGCTGTGATCCTATTATGCGAATAAGGAAATAAATGAAAGATGTGAAAGTTGGGGCAAGCATAACAGTAGTTGGAAGTTCAGGGCAGACACTATCCAAACACATTAATACGCAATTATGCATTAATCCACATGTTGGATTACTTTTTTCCTAACTGATGCCTTTACTGCTGCTTCTTCAGGCTTGGGCCTGCAGAGCGAGATTTACCTGTTACCTGACGATGTAGCGGACAGCAGAGTTTAGGAACAGCTGCCAGGCTGTTTGCTAAGAATGTGTTTCTATCTGGATTAAACGTTATTCCCGTATTCAGTCTTCCATCCACACCAGGGCATTGGGACAGGGCGACATGAACCTTAGCAAGCCGAGTGGCTAACTGAACCAGTCAGAACATGGTTTAGTTAAAGGGACGGTTTGTGATAACTTTACTCATCATGGAATTTCATTTTTTTATGATTGCTTCGACTTATACTTCACCAAACCTCCCCGCATAGAGCGCCATTTATTTTGCCTTTTTCAATTTGAATATAAAGAGCACATCTGGGCTGTAAAATGCCCAGGTGTCAGCACCTGGTGAGGGCAGTCACAGGGTTTAATGTTCTTCCACTGCCAACTGTGAAAAGGCATCATGTCTCACATCAGATAAAAGGAAATTACTGCGGATGCTGGAATCTGAAACGAAAGAGAAAATGCTGGAAAATCTCAGCAGGTCTGGCAGCATCTGTAGGGAGAGAAAAGAGCCAACGTTTCGAGTCCGATGACTCTTTGTCAAGGCCCTCATCATGGTATTTCACAAAGAGTCATCGGACTCAAAACGTCAGCTCTTTTCTCTCCCTACAGATGCTGCCAGACCTGCTGAGATTTTCCAGCATTTTCTCTTTCATGTCTTACGTCAGTGATGACTCTGCTCAAGTTTGTCTGCTCAGTGGGTAAAACCCCAGTAGCATGAGACCGACAGGTAAAACCGACACTGTATCTCCAGCACTTTCTTGTCCTGGAATATTTATTTGTTCTTTTCACGGGCCGTGGCGTCGCTGGCTGCATCCTAATTGCCCTCGAGAAGGTGGAGGTGAACCGCCTTCTTGAGCCCCTGCAGTCCGTGTTGTGCAGGTACAGGCACTGTTCTGGCAGGGAGGGAGCGCCAGGAATTTGGAATAGCCTGAGTAGGACGTGCTCCAGTGTTGGGCCAATATTCATCCCTCAGCCTGATGACCAGAAAACGAAGGGTCTGGCTACATCTTGTTGCTGTGTGCGGGAGGTTGCTGTGTACAAACTGGCCGGCGTGTTTCCTACGTTAAAACAGTGACCACACGTCAAACTTACTTCATCAGCAATAAAGCTCTTTGACCCGTGTGGAGTTTATGAACGCTGATATACAATAGGCCTCTTTCCGCCTTTGTTTTCATCACTGATTTGGAAAAGCCACCTCTATGTAATCTGTTTAATCCATCGACAGGTGTGCCAGTCATGGGTGCAATTGCGAGATGTTTTGATTTATTCCTGTTGGTACCTGAGCAAGATGCATGTGCAACTTCACAGCTTTAGGAGTGAAAGGAATGTTTATCCCGCACACTGGATCCGGAATGAGGTGTAGTCACGTTTATGCAAGTACGACAGATCGGAATCTCACAGCTGCCTCTCTTTCTCCCCCCCCCACCCCCCGACCCCCTACCCCCGCCACCGTGTGTGAGCGTTGAAGGCTTCACATGAGATCCAGCCACTCATGTTTTGACTCACATTTCTCTTGGGGAGTACGGGTGGGGGCACGTACATGGAATACGTGCATCAACTCAAGGCTGTTGTTTGTACCATCTCTCTGTGTTGAGTCCTCATGTCAGTCAGGAGCCTGTTTTGGAAAGATTCTGCAGATAACATTAAACTTGTGCAACGCAGTTTTATCTGACTGGCAGGTATATGGGTCCACAACCCTGGACCGTCAACATGTTGGAGGAATCTGCTTGTCAGATGAAGTGCTGTTATTAATAGAGTTTTTTTTTAAATCACTTTGTCAAAATACCGCTTTAACTCGATGAACATAATAGCATCCCGACAGTGCTCCGCACAGACATTGACCCAAGCTGGGAATCGAACTTGGGATCCTGGCGCTGTGGAGCAACAGTGCTAACCACTGTGCCAACGCGCTGCCTTCATCATTACCTACCAAAAATCCAGCAATCTCGGTTTTGAAATTTTCAATTGGCCCGACCCCCTCTCCAGACGCCTCGACCGCTCTTGCATTTACAGAGGGTAGGTTTCCCCCCCCCCCCCCCCCCCACCCCCCCACACACCCCACTCTGCAGCATGTTTTCCGGAAGCGAAAGCGGATCTCAATTGGGCATCGGTGGAACTTCCCCGTCCCTTCAATGTTTACTGTATTTTGCGTGGCGCGCCCATCCCACCGCGGGGAACCCGCCACACGGCGGTGGTCGCCCTTGGCAGGACTGGAAGATCCAGCCGGCTGGAAGGGCCAGAAAATTCCACCCACAGTAACATTCCGCAACCTCAGGATGTCCCAGAATATTTTGCTGCCAATGAGGTATAGTCACTGCAGGAAACAGAGGAGCCAATTTGTGTGCAGTAATCTCCCAGTAATTCCCCAGGGACAGCATCCTGATAATGAGCAGCTAATCGAATTTAGGAAATGGATTTCCAGCTTGTATGAGATATAAGGGTTAGCCAGGACGCCAGAGAGATCTCTGCTGCTCCCCTTCGAAAGACAGGAGTTTCCGTACATCCACCTGAAAGGGAAATAGGACCTCGTCTCGTCCAATGGACGGCACATCACTGACTGGACAGCAGAAGAGTGAACTTGAGTTTGGAAGAAGTGTAACGCTCGACTCAAAATGTTAACTCAGCCCGGGATTCACCGACCGAGTCCGGACCACCAGGTCTGCCAGTGAGAACGAAGATGTGGAGCTCAGCCAAAACTCCATTTGCTGCAGCGGAACCGGAATATCCGGCCGGAGTGAATGGACGGAGAATCCCGTCAGTGTGAATGGACGGAGAATCCCGAAGGAGTGAACGGACGGACAATCCCGCCGGGGGTGAACGGACGGACAATCCCGCCGGGGGTGAACGGACGGAGAATCCCGCCGGGGTGAACGGACGGAGAATCCCGCCGGGGTGAACGGACGGAGAATCCCGCCGGACCGAACGGATGGAGAATCCCGCCGGAGTGAATGGACGGAGAATCCCGCCGGGGTGAACGGACAGAGAATCCCGCAGGAGTGAACAGACGGACAATCCCGCCGGAGTGAACGGACGGAGGGTCCCGCCGGGGTGAATGGACGGAGAATCCCGCCGGAGTGAACAGACGGAGAATCCCGCCGGAGTGAACGGACGGACAATCCCGCCAGAGTGAACGGACGGACAATCCCGCCGGAGTGAACGGACGGAGAATCCCGCCGGAGTGAACGGACGGAGAATCCCAGCCAATGTTTCTCTCTTCACAGACGCTTCATTTCAGATTTTCAGGTCTCTGCAGAATCTGGCTTTTATTTTAGGAGAGCAAACTGAGTGAGGTTGGGGTGTGGGCTGTAGAGTTTTCGATGTGCTGGGTACGGATGAATGCAGCCAGTGATGGGAGCAACACATTTATTCAGTCTGCTGCACTCCAGCAATGTAAAGACAGTCTGAGCCAAACAACTCCTACCTGTTAGAAAGGTGAATGGGAAAGGCAATTGTCCACATTCTCACACTCATCAGGCCATCTCCAAACGGCACAAAGGCCGCCTGCAGGCAATTCCTGTAATTAATACACATGAGAACACAGCACAGAAAGGGGAAAGGGGAGGAGAGGTCAAGGGTGAGACTATAAAGGCTAAAATACCAGAAAATGATAATCAATTCTTTTCAAAGACACCCAAATGTGGCCAGGCTGATAGTGTCTCTTCACATGCAGATAAAAGATTGTGGAGCAGGGATGAAATATTCTGCAGATAGGAACAGACCAGCTGTGGCTCAATGTCATAATTTCACTCAACTCGTCTATCTCCGAGCTGAGGGATGCTAATGTTTCGGAAACGTGATCCCATTTTGGGAGTCTGATTAAAACTCATGGCTGCCATTTACGGGAGCGAGTTCGACTGATTGGAATAATTGTTGAAAACATTGACGTTAGTTGACACGTCAGATAGTAACATTTCTCTATAAGCATTCACCATGTCACCATTCACATCCTTGTTGATAACAGGACAAAGAAATTTCCCTCATGACATTACTGAGGCGAAAAGCCTGCTTTAATGTTGGATATCTCGTGCAGCACGGTGGCGCAGTCCTTAGCCCTGCTGCCTCACGGTGCCTAAGACCCGGGTTCGAAGCCAGCCCGTGTGGAGTTTGCACATTTTCCCCGTGTCTGCAAAGTTCTCACCCCCACAACCCAAAGATACGCAGGGTAGGTGGATTGGCCGCGTTAAATTGCCCCTTAATTGAAAAAACATAATTGGGTACTCTTAATTGAAAAATATATATTTGACATCTCATGGAGGCAACTGCCTTGCACGGGACTGGAATAGATTCATAGATTATCATAGAGTTTATAGTGCAGAAGGAGGCCATTCAGCCTATCGAGTCTGCACCGGCTCTTGGAAAGAGCACCCTACCCAAGGTCAACACCTCCACCCTATCCCCATAACCCAGTAACCCCACCCAACACTAAGGGCAATTTTGGACACTAAGGACAATTTATCATGGCCAATCCACCTAACCTGCACATCTTTGGACTGTGGGAGGAAACCGGAGCACCCGGAGGAAACCCACGCACACACGGGGAGAATGTGCAGACTCCGCACAGACAGTGACCCAAGCCGGGAATCGAACCTGGGACCATGGAGCTGTGAAGCAATTGTGCTATCCACAATGCTACCACAATGCTATCAAAGGTGTTAACTTTTGGTACGTTTGTTTTTTGTGCTGCTCTGCGTTTACCGCCCCCACTCCACCAAAATAACAACAACTTTCATTTATATAGCACTTCTTACATTGTCACAGCATCCCAAGGTGCTTCACGGGAATGGTATGAGATCAGTTTTGAAGCCAGCCCCCATAAAGGGATGTTAGAGCAAGGGAACAAAAACTTGGTCGGAGGTGGAGTTTAAGGAGGGGAAATGGAGAGACCCAGAGAGGGAATTCCAGAGGTTAGAGGCAAGGCAACCGAGGAGGCAGCCCCCAATGGCGGAGAGGTTAAAATCAGGATTGCACAAGGAACGGGAATTGTAGAAGCAGGGCGATCTCAGAGGGGGCAGAAAGGGGTTACAGATATTGGGACCGGTGAGGCGGTTGGGGGATTCGAAGAGAAGAATGGGAGTTTTAAACTGACGGAGCCAGTGTAGGCTCATGGGAAGAGGGGGTGAAGGGTGTTCGGCACCTGGTTTCAAAGCTCCCGGTGAAGCTATGTAAATATTGACCGGGGAGACCCCTGGGGCTCCAGAACCTTGCAGGCGTTGTGGTGGAGACTGGAAAATCACAAGCTGTGCACACAAATCTTTCCTCAATGAGTTGGCCAACGTGCATGAAACCTCCGGAGTCTTCAGTGACTGTTGATTGTAACACCGTTCAATGTTAGAATTTCAGAGGTGGAAAGAGGCATGGACAGTGTGAGAATAATCTGTTCATTCATCATACTGGTAATGAAAGAGGTGTTCAGCACAGGAGGGACTCTTTTTATTCCATGTGAATAACCTGATCAGTCTATTGATCTCCTTTGAGACCTTAGCAGACATTAAGGTGGGCAACATCTGGAAAGGAAACTGTGGTACCGACCAGGTCAGCACCAACATCGCCGTCACCACTTTGTCGCTCTCAAAGGACCATCAAGGCCCCGGACCGGCTGAACCTCTGACCAGCCCGCCGGACACCAAGAGACATTTGTTTTGCTCTGTAAATATTAAAATCACGATTGTATATAGTTATCACCCCCCCCCCCCCCCCCCTCCCCCCCCCCCCCCCCGCCGGACTCAATTTTAACAGGGGGTGAATGTGGTAAACCACTGTTGTACTTATATTAGAGGTTGTACGGTAGAACCTGCACGACAGGCTCGCCTGTGGCCCCTGCCTGCTGGCTCCGCCCAGGAGGTGGGGTCTAAATATGCGTGTCCTCCAGCTCGCAGCCATTTCGCCAGCTGCTGTGGGAGGCCACACATCTGACACCAATAAAGCCTCAGTTTGGATTCAACTTTCGTCTTTAAGTCAAATTGATCGTGCCTCAGATACAGCAATCTAGGCAACATATTAATCTTAGCACTTGGTTAGCACTGCAGCCCCATAGCGCCAGGGTCTCGGGTTCAATTCTGGACTGTCTGGAGTTTGCACTTTCGCCCCGTGTCTGCGTGGGTTTCCTCCGGGAGCTCCAGTTTATTCCCACAGTCCAAAGACGTGCAGGTTAGGTGTGATTATGGTGTTACGGGGATAGGGCAGGGGACTGGGCTTAGGTGGGGTGCTCTTTCAGAACATCAGTGCAGACTTGATGGGCCGAATAGCCTCCTTCTGCACTGTAAGGGTTCTATGGGTCCATGGACACTCTGTTAAGTCGGTCAATCCACAGACCACAAATCTTCAAACTGCTTTCTACAACCTGCAGGAACTTTAATAGACCAGAGGGATTCTGAATGTTTGCTTGTTGATTTGCCAGTATCTTATTTCGTTTAA
Source organism: Scyliorhinus torazame (assembly GCF_047496885.1). Lineage (NCBI taxonomy): Eukaryota > Metazoa > Chordata > Chondrichthyes > Carcharhiniformes > Scyliorhinidae > Scyliorhinus > Scyliorhinus torazame. Next base: position 16,959,710 of record NC_092723.1, on the reverse strand, counting down.
TGTAAATACTAATTTGTTTTTGGCAATATAATCAAAACTGACTTTGGAAACCTCTCCTAACTCCTGGACCAAATATCCCTGTTCCTTTATTACTTCTGTTCAGCGTCAGTACTGAGAGAGTGCTGCACTGTTGGAGGAGCCACCTTTCGAATAAAATGTTAATTGGATGCTGCGTCTCTTCTCCCAAGAGGAAGTGAAAGTCCGAATGGGGGAGGGCTGAGTTGCCGGGGGTGTGTGCTTGATATGAGCCATGATGTTGGAGCCTCTGGTGCAGTAGTGCCTCAATCCCTTGACCCACCCACCCATTGCAATTCTTGGACATCCCCCCCTCTCCCTCCCACCTCAAAAGCCCCAACTCACGTATAACGAGGTTCTCGGGTACCCCTTGCACCCTAGCTCACACGGGCAGGGCACCTCTGTGCCCAATCCCCGGCACGGGCACAATGCCAGCCTTGCACTTTGGCACTACCGATCTCCTGGGACCACCAACCCCCCCCCCCCCTCCCCTCCCCTCCATTTGCAGGGACCAGTACTGCGCGGCGCTCACCTAAAATGTCTGAGGTGGAAAGATTAGATTCCAACACTTCGGGTAGATCAGGTGAGCTGCGTATTAGAGTGAAACGAGCTACTCACTCTAATATGCAGATTGGCCAAATACCTCGCAACATCTCGTGAGATCCCATTAGATCTCGTGAGGTGTGATCAGCCGGAAGAGGCCTACCCCAGTATCTACTGGCCACGTCGTGCCCCCATTCACCCGAAGGGGGGTGGGACGTGGCAGATCGATCGCGCTATAGTGTTAAAATTCGAATGGGAGGATCCATGGTTATTAATCCATTTGAAAAGGATCCTTCAACCAAAAAGGTTTAAGAACCCCTGTCCTACATTATAACTGACTACACTAGCAAGTGAAATTGAAGCCAAATATCAGCTCCGATCCTACTGACTGGCATAGCAGGTTTGACAGGCCATCTGGTCTATGACTTCTGTTCTTGTGCGCTTACTTCAAACAGAAAGTGCTTCAGCAGTTGTAAAGCGCTTTCAGACATCCGATGGTTGCGAAAGTCTCTGGCCAATGTTTTCTGGCCTTTCCTGTCGGTGGGACTGGAGGATTCCGTTGATGGCGCCCACCTGTGCTGCGTTCCCCGGTGGCGGAGCGTGTGGGGCATGCAAAACCCCATAAACATCAGCCGGACCATTGGCCAATGGGGGAGGGGCGCCTCCGCAGCCGAGAAACGTGCCGGATTTGATGGGGAGGGGAGGCATCCCGGCCATTATATAAATGCAAGTTTTATAAAAATCCCTTCTTATTTCTTCCGCTCCCCCACTCTGGAGGTTTTACGGATTCTTGCAGCAGGTGTTGTGCTTGTTTGTTGTGGCGGTGTTTCCCCCGGGAGAAACAGGCCTATTCCCAGGGGTGGAGCGACACATTGTGCAATGAGGTCACGATCCGACACACTGGGAATCCCAGCGGAAACCCCCCTCCCACCCTCGGGGAGCGGAAGAAGGAATAATGCCAATGGGAGCCCGCACCTGTGCGGCACCCTTCACAGAGGAAAATGTCCCATGGGATTGAAGCCCCATTCCGAGGGAGGAAAGGTGGAGGTGGGGAATCATTGAGCATTTGGCCTATTGGGGTTTGTTGTAGGTACTGACGCTCATGTGGCTCCCTGTTCAGTCACTCAGACCTGTTCACCAGTTCCCCGCTTTTCTCCATTGTTTTCCAGTGAAAATCGTTCCTGGTTCAAGCTTGTTCAACACAAAAATAACTTACATTTCCATACTCTCCTCTGTGACTTCAGGGCATCCCAAAATGCTTTACAGTCAATTATATGCTTTTGAGGTGTAGTAACTGAAAAAGGAAACGTAGCAGCCAGTTTGTACACAGCAAGATCCCACAATCAGTGAGGTGAGTAACCAAATAATCTGTTTTTGAGGAATGATTTGTGGACAAGGGCACCAGAAAATCTCTCCCCCCCCTCACCTTCCAATAGTGCAAAGGCATCGTTCAACCGTGAAAGCAGACCAGGACAAAACAGCCCACTTTATTGACACCCTTTCCACAAACGTTCACTCCACACTGCTGAAACTCACCAGGACTCCTTAGACCAGGAGTGTCGCAGGCGGGTGGTCCAGATCACGAGAGAAGCGCCCAATGGCCACTACCGGTTTTACATTGAGAGAGGCTGCCCCCTTTTAAATGGAAATAAATTAGGCTGCGTGAACTCTTCCAGCCAGAAGCGGCAGTAGAGAGCAGGTTACGCCCCCTGCACGTACACTTGATGTCATGCGCACTCCAGGTACGTGCTTTTGGTGCCATATCATGGAGCAGTGTTCCTTCCATTTTCCAGCTGCTGGCAAGCAAGGCAAGTGAACTGTGAAGATGAATGGTTTTCTTAAAAGTACGAGACAGCCAGAGTCTCAAATAGGCAGTTTACCTATCCGACAGGATCTCACAACAGAATCTGCTGGAGAGAGCTGCACAGGAGAGTCCATGGCAGGACAGAGCAGTGCTAGTGTTAGCTCTGTACAGAGCTCCACGAACTCTGGTTAACAGCCTACAAAGAAGAAACTTAACATGGGAACAAAGCAGTATAAAGATTATTTCTTGAGATATGGTTTTGTCAATTGTGCCAATGCAAATAAGGATGCAAAGCCCATGTGTGTTATATACAGAGAAGTACTGGCAAATGAGAGGAGTTTCAGAGTTTGAGAAAGAAGTGGGTGAAAAATGACACTACACTGCTGTACCTGACCTGTGATACCATGATTAAAAACACTCCAAATGCCCATGAAGCTATCAACATTCTGGTGTAGATTCTATCCAGTGCTGAGAAAAACATGCATTTTGTTGCTATTGCCCTTCATGTCGACCCACATGTGCAAGGTTAGATCTTCAGTCTTCAGAAAAATGAAGACGGTACAAAGGAATTGGCTGAAGTCTGCACCTGGTATGCGCATTACCCTCTCGTCCTTTCAACCTAATTTAAGTGAGATCATGAGGACCAAGCAGGCTGCCCTTTTGCATTAAAGGTAAGTGAACGTGGCGTGTGTCACGAAGGTCAGTCGCGTGGGTCGTAAAGGCCGGTCAGCGTGGGCCACGAAGGTGGGTCACTTGGGTCGTGAAGGCCGGCCGGTTGGCAGAAGTGGGTCCCGGGATAAAGAGTTTGAAAAACACTGCCTTGGACAGCACCTGATAAACCCATGGCCACTGCCATCTAGAAGGACCAGGCCACAAAATGCATGGGAACGCCACTACTTGCAGGTTTCCCTCCAAGCTGCACATTATCCTGACTTGGAAATATATTGCCATTCCTTCACTGTCGCTGGGTCAAAATCCTGGAACTCCCTCCTGTTGCTGACGTGCTGTTGTCTCTTAATTTGGCTCTGTTTAATTACCTTTGCTCAAGAGTCGTCCGCCACAGAGTTCAGAACTGAATACTGATCAAAGACTCGATACACCAGTTACTAAGTTCAAAAGCAATGCTCATTTATTTACACACAGTCAAATCTACTCATGCATAAACTCTACAAACTAAACTACCACTATTACTAAAGCCTATACTTAGCTTCGGGCGCCCACTCAGTCAGAGGAACAATGGCCGTTGCTCGGTTCTGAGGCTGCTGGGTTGAGCTGTTTACAGGATAGCAACTAGGAGCGTCTATCTCGTAGCGTGCGTTGACTTGGAACTTACTTGGTCTGGCGTAGCTGCGAGGCAGGTCTCTCCTCGCTGAGAGCCAAGGCCAAGAGAGCGATCCTCTCTTGGGGAATCTTTTTTATACCCCAAAAGGGCTTCGCGCGCTTTTGTGCGGGACTTGAACTTGGCCCCAATTAATTGGGCCGTTTCCCGATTGTCCTTATCGATTTTCTTCCAATAGGGAGGTGGGTTCCCTGATTGCTGGGCGTGTCCTAGGTGGCCGTTGGTTTGCTTTGTTTTAGTCTCCTCTGGCGCCGGGGTGTCTGTCTTAGCATTGTTACCTAACTGTTGCCTTTTTGTTCCCGGGGATGGCTCATTAGTATGTAGATGGTTCTGCAGTACCGGCCCTGTCTGAGAGCTAAGGCTCTAATCAACAGACAGACCTTGCACCTGCCTGCTTTTTCGGTATTGTTCAATTTTCCCTGCATTCTTTGCAAGTGTCCATTTTGTAATCGGGACGTGGCCATCCCAGATGGCTATACTCCCTAACAGCACTGTGGGTGTACCTGCAACACATGGACTGCAGCAGTGCAAGAAGGCAGCTCACCACCACCTTCTCAAGGGCCACTAGGATGGGCAATAAATGCTGATTTAGCCAGCCAAGCCCACATCCCCTGGATGAATATTTTAAAATATTCTAGCTGCAGCTAGGTTCCTGCCTACAGTTCTGGTCACTGTGATCCGGGAAGGATGTGATCTCACTGGACAGGGAACAAAGGAGATTTCACAGGATGTTGCCAAGACTGGAACATTTTAGCTAAGAAAAGTGATTGGGTGGATTGTGGGGGAGAGCGGTGCTGCTTTCATTCGACCAGAGGAAGCTAATTCCAATTCCCATTCCCTACCCGCACCTAGTGGTGCACTCAGACAGACGTCCGTCTGCTTCCATAGCGAGTGATTCCCGGTACAGGCGCTGGTCTGTCACCAGGGGGCTTGACGCTCGAGGGGCTCCATCCTCATCAAGCGTGACTGACCAGGAATCTCTCCCACTTTTCCGGCCATTGACGTGTAGGAAAGGTTTTCAGGTTGATACTCAACCCGTTTGATCGCGTTATGAACGCACCTTCCTTGGCCAGCAAGTGCTGGGGTGGAACTCGAACCTGGAGCTCCCGGCTCAGAGGCAGGAACGCTACCCACTGCACCACAAGACCAGCGGAGGCTAAGGGGAGATTGAATTGAATTGTGTAAATGAAGGGTGCATAGAGCGGAAAGGACTTATTTCAATCAGCAGAAAGGTCAATAACCAGGGGACATGGATTTAAAATGATTGATAGAAAGATTGGAGGGATTCCCCCCCCCCCCCCGGACCCCCCACCCAGTGACAGGCTAATTTTTCTTAAAGAAGTCGATGAACGGCCACCACCTCTGAGCGGACCCCTGTAACAAACCCTGTAAGGCGAATTTGACTTCCTCCAACCCAAGAAACCTCGCTGTGTCGCTTACCCCATACCCCCGACCTCGGGGGCTCCAAGTCCCTCGATCCCAGCAGAATCCGCCTCCGGGCCACCAGGGAAGCAAGGGCCAAAGTGTCAGCTGTTTCTAAACACCACCTGAGTACATAAATGTAACCATTGCTTTAGCTTTTTATCATCTTGACTTGGTGCGTTCTCGTCGCCACCTCAAATCCAGGGAAAAGTATGACCGGCCTCGAGCCTCCAGGAATTGAAGATCGATCTCAAAGGGACCCTGCTGTGTGCGACCCTGGAGAAAAATCATTGGGACGTTATAAAGGATTGTTTTCTTTTCACTTTCTTTGAGTATTTCTCTTTGCCGGATATTTAAAATATTGAAAATGGTGGTGGTAGAGTTGGGCTGTGGTGTGTGTGCGTGCCGGAGGGGGGGGGGGGGTTGATAGGCTGTGGGGATGACAGGCGATGACTGTCTCTTTTGGTGATGAGTCTTTTTGCTTTGCAGTCGGTGTAGGGAGTGAGTGCGTCACAGGGGCAGATGCATTGGCTGATTAATGGATGGAACGTGGAGGATGGTCATGTCATGTAGCTTCCAGGAATACATTTAATCACGGCTGGCAAAGTGAGGGAAAATAATCTAGCATTATTTCCCCACAGTTTAATGTCGTTTAACAATAAAGGAATGCTTCGAAGCAAATTCCTCGCAAAAAATATAGTTTCTGGAAATATTTTACTGAAGCCCAAGGCAGTGATATTATAATCACAGAGTGTTTACTAATCAAAAGCTATCATTAGCTGCAACAGGAAATGAGCTATTTTGACATTATCCACTTTACAACAGAAAATGGTTGTAATTACCTATCGGGAGAGAGCCGAGTGATGTTATCAGTAAGGAACACTGTTCTTTCCATTCTGAGGCCTGGTTTCAGATGAGGTCAGGCGAATGAAATGGAATCTTGCTCTGCACACAGGGGATAAGGACCCGCATGAAATCGTGGCGGCTGGGACAATGTGTATTTCCTCGCAGGCCCTAGGTTAGCCACAATTGCAGGTTGGACTAAATGGAACTGGGAGGCTGCTGGACTAATGACAATGCTCTGATGTTAGCGTGCCTTGTTGCAGCATATTAAGGGGGAGTTTCCTTCTGCACCTGGTCTATTATGTAGACTGGCAATTGCAATTCTGGAGCACCCCGAACTTCCCTTGCGTTCCGCCTGGTGTCATTGAACCCAGACTCTGAGGTCCTGGGATAATGTTCTGGAATGCAAGGCAGCCCAAAGCCCAGCACATCTGGCTGAAATTCCTCCTGCTGCTGTTTCAGTTGAAGTCCACATAGGATTTACACTGAATTGCAGGTTTCGCATTGAATTAAAGCAGGGCGGGCCCTGCCACTGAATTAGCTGGGAGAAATGTCATGCAAATACGTTAAGGTTTGTCCGGGGATGAAGAAAGAAAGACAAGGACATACCCGGTTGCTGCGAGTAGATACAGACGTAGTGACAGCTACCTTGGTGGACAGGTTAGCTTTGGTCCAGTTGAACCACATGCTGCTGTGCAGAGAGACCTGGGTGTGCTAGTGCATGAGTCGCAAAAAGTTGGTTTACAGGTGCAACAGGTGATTAAGAAGGCAAATGGAATTTTGTCCTTCATTGCTAGAGTCTTGGAGTTTAAGACTAGGGAGGTTATGCTGCAATTGTATAAGGTGTTAGTGAGGCCACACCTGGAGTATTGTGTTCAATTTTGGTCTCCTTACTTGAGAAAGGACGTACTGGCACTGGAGGGTGTGCAGAGGAGATTCACCAGGTTAATCCCAGAGCTGAAGGGGTTGGATTACGAGGAGAGGTTGAGTAGACTGGGACTGTACTCGTGGCGATGCCGAATTGTGCAGCTATTACTGGGCAGCGAATGTGTCTATGATTCGGAAATGGGTAATGGCGGGAGAGGGGGCGGCGTGGAAACGGTTGGAGGCGGCGTCCTGTATAGATACTAGCCTGGGGGCACTGGTGACGGCACCGTTGCCACTTCCGCCGAAACGGTATACCACAAGCCCGGTGGTCGCGGCGACACTGGGGATTTGGGGGCAGTGGAGACGGCATGGGGGGGGGAGGTAGGGGCCTCAGTCTGGACCCTGATACGGAACAACCACAGGTTCGTTCCAGGTAGGATAGACGGCGGGTTCCTAAGCTGGCACAGGGCGGGAATCAAAAGGATGGGGGACTTGTTTATCGATGGGACGTTTGCCAATCTGAGGGCGCCAGAGGAGAAATTTGGGTTGGCCCCGGGGAACACTTTTAGGTACATGCAGGTTCGGGCATTTGTGAAAAAGCAGGTGGGGGAATTCCCGCTGCTACCTGCCCAGAGGATACAGGACAGGGTGGTCTCGGGGTTGTGGGTGGGGGATGGCAAAGTATCGGACATATACCAGGAGCTGCAGGAGGCCTCGGTGGAAGAGCTGAAGGGCAAGTGGGTGGAGGAGCTGGGTGAGGAGCTGGATGAGGGCCTGTGGGCTGACGTCCTGGGCTGGGTCAATTCCTCCTCATCTTGTGCCAGGCTGAGCCTGATTCAGTTTAAAGTGGTGCACTGGGCGCATATGACAGGGGCGAGAATGAGTAAGTTCAGGGGCGAGGATGAGTAAGTTCTTTGGGGTAGACGATAGGTGTGTGAGATGTTCAGGGAGCTCAGCGAACCATGCCCATATGTTTTAGACATGCCGAGCACTTACGGAATTTTGGAAGAGCTTCGCGAAGGCTATGTCCAAGGTCTTGGACACTCGGGTAAAACCGAGCTGGGGGATAGCGATATTTGGGGTATCGGATGATCCGGGAGTGCAGGAGTCGAAAGAGGCCGGAGTTCTGGCCTTTGCCACCTTGGTAGCCCAGGGAAGGCTCTTGTTAATGTGGAGGGACGCGAAGCCCCCAAACGTAGAGGCTTGGGTCAGTGACATGGTGGGGTTTCTCAGGTTGGAGAAGATGAAGTGTGCCTTGCGAGGGTCCTTGCAGGGGTTCTCCAGGCGGTGGCAACCGTTCCTTGACTTTCTCGCGGAACGTTAGATGGAGGTCAGCAGCAGCAGCAATCCGGGGAGGGGGGGGGGTTGATGTCATTTTATTTGTAAGGGGCAAATGCCCCACCTTGGTTTTGTTTTGTTTGTTAAATTGTTAACTTGTTAGAGGGTTAAGTTGTTTTTGTTGGCATATTGTTTTGTTCTCTTTGCATTATATTTTCTTTTGTAGTGGTTTGTAAAAATTATTGAAAATTTTGAATAAAAACATTTTTTTAAAAAAGAAGTTCCGCTAGGATCTTATTGACTGGCGGAGCTGGCCCCAGGGGCCGGCTGGTCCATTCCTGTTCCTACTTCTGTGATTGTATCTTGGCTCAGGAACCATGTCAAATGAGGTGATTGGTTAAACACCAAATTGACAGGCAAAGGTCGCTGGCCCATGTCTTTCATTATGATGACATCAACACCAATACAAGATAGTTCCCACCCATTCCCATCTCACCTCCTCTCCCCACTACCCCCTCCCCCCTAAGCCCCCATCACTCATTTTTAATCCCTTAGGAATGGAAAAAACAATAACGAAAATTAAGGTTCCTCCACAACCCCCCTCAGGTGATTAAAACTGGTCCAGGCAATGCCGTGGACCAGGTGTTGCCGATAAAGACTCTGACCTCATGACGCCATCTCTGCCCCAGTCAGGGAGCAGTGCAGTTCCCACTTGAATGCAGAGAGTCTGCTCCCACCATACCAGTCACAGAGCATTCGGAGAGTCCAGGTTACTGTGGCAACCTGCACTTTTACTGTATACCATACCAGCCTCCCCGAACAGGCGCCAGAATGTGGTGACTAGGGGCTTTTCACAGTAACTTCATTGAAGCCTACTTGTGACAATAAGCGATTATTATTATTATTGTATATTGCAGCTTGGAGCTATTGATGGTGATAATCGAGGCTCTAATTTATTTCTATTTCATGGCTGACCAGGAATGTCCCCCTCTTACCACCAGCCATTGGTGTGTTGGAAGGATTTTGCAGGTCGACACCCAACCTGTTTGATCGCATTATAAACGCATCTTCCTTGGCCAACTGCGCCAAGAGACCTCTGCTCTTTGATACCTACAGCTCCAACAGTACCCTTGCTCGACACTCAGACACATATAATTCCCAGGAGTGGTTCTTGGATCTCTGGCTGATTTCTTTCCAGCTTTTCCATTGCTCCGGCCACCTTCCTCAAAGGTATGTAACGTAGTCAGATTTGTCCACTGAGCCACTGAGAGAAATATTGTTGGACACTTAAAAGGAGTGTTGATTCCTTTCCTGGCTGGAGAACATGTTGGTCCCTTGTAACAAGCTACCCCCAACAGAGGACAGCTAACTCAGTCCCAGGTCGATGCACAAACCTAGCTTTACAGAGACTGCACCACACTGGGCAGTAAACATGACCAATGACCCAGCCAGAGAACACGTTAAACAAACCCACCACAAATATTCTACCGTGGACTAGAACTCTGCTGCCAATACGGAACTTGATGCCAGACAGAGAAAACCGATTTTCCCACCAATGTTATATTTAAATATTCAGAAGTATCAGTAAAATCACAAATAAGGGCCGAGATTCTCCAACCCCCCCGCCGGGTCGGAGAATCGCCGGGGGCTGGCATGAATCCCGCCCCCGCCGGTTGCCGAATTCTCCGGCACCGGATATTCGGCGGGGGCGGGAATCGCGTCCCGCTGCTGGAATGCCTGTCCCGCCGGCGTGGATTAAACCACCTTTCTTACCGGCTGGACAAGGCAGCGGGAGAGGGCTCCTGGGTCCTGGGGGGGGGGGGGGGGGGTCTGTGAAGAGGAATGAAGAGGAATGAAGACCTCTTCATTCACCTGAGGAAGGAGCAGCGCTCCGAAAGCTAGTGACATCGAACCTGTTGGACTTTAACCTGGTGTTGTAAGACTTCGTATTATGGTCTTCTGTCAGTGATGTAATGGGGTTTCCGCCATGTAATGATGGGAACCCCTTTTAATTACATTTCAATATGATCAGCGGGCCACCTCGTTGCGTCGCCCACCCCCCACCCCCCCACATTCAGATCTACCGCTGTCTGTCGGTGAGATTTACAAAAGGTCTAGAGTAACGTGAACCTGCCGAACAGAACCCGCCGTGTGTGGAGTGGGGGGGGGGGGGGCGTGCACAGGTACGTGTAACTCCCAGCACCAGGGGACAGTGCTGGGGGCACTGCCAGGGAGCAATGCTGGGACAGTGCCGTGGGGGGCATCCTTCGGGGATGCACTGGGGGTGGGGGGATCGCCATGTCCATGGGAGGATCCTGTTTCTATTTTTAGTTTGGCCTGATAAGGGTGCCCAAATCTCTGGAAGGTCGACGTTGCTGGTGGGATGGCCTCCCAGTGCGACAGCGTGGGACCCTCCTCCAGCACCTTTTCCTCACCGTGTTTATAAATTCGGGGGGAAAAGCCAACAGCACAGCCAACAGGCTACACTGCTTTGAAAAAGCCTGGAAAATTCCACCCAGTATCTGACAGTGCAGCAGTTCCTCAACTCTGGGAGTGTTAGTCTGGAGTATGTGTTCAAGTCTCTGGAGTGAGGTGTAAATCCACAACTTCCTGATGTCAGGGTGGAAGTGCTACCCACTGAGTCATGGATGACTCGCAGCAGTTAAAGGAGGGAAGTGTCGACCTCCTTGTACTCACACAATGAATCGCATATAAAACCACTTTGTCTGTAATGCAATGATTATGTAAATGCAATCCCACCAGGAAACCTCCTGTAAGGAGTCCTAGGTCAGGAAACAAGAGCAGTGCAATTGATACAAAATGAGTTTCCGTTAAAGCCAGAATTTTACAAAGGAGCTGGACTCAGGAAACATGGGCATTCAAAGAGTCTGAAAGCAGGGCATGCACTCACCTCTCAAGCCCAAAGGAAAGAACTTCATGAACCAATCCCACACAATTAAACAGCTTTGCTACTCTGCTGACAAGCTGATGATTCACATCACTGACTTATAACGTGAGTGGAAATGAGACAATCGCATCACAAGCACATTCTGCATAATTCCACAGAGGGATCCTTATTTGGCAGAATGGTTGATACAATGCTATTCCCTTGGGATAGTCTGCCAATGCTTACTGTCCGCCATTAAAGATGGGGATTGGTGGGGGAAGTGCCTGAGGAACAGATCCTCAGCACAGGTTACCAACCTCCGCAATGCGAGGGATGTAGTACATCTCTCACGTGCTTCAAATGTCTTTAGCAGTGCATCAATGAAACATTTTTCCACAAAGAGGGAAGATTTTGAAAAGCTCATGAACCGTACTGGGGTGGGATTGTGCTGGGAGTTTGAAACAGTTTTGTGTTATTTAACTTTGTCATTACAACATTCGCCTTCACAACCAAATCAGGCTGTCTGACTCTTGCGTTTTCTCTTTCCCTCTCACACACAAAGCATATTTTGCCCTTTAAGGAAGTGCTACATGCCTTTGAAAGATTTGTGAACCTCAGAGTAAATGCAATTCAAACAAGAGGAAGTGACAAGAATAGTGCAACAGGCCAGACACTGATAAACACTTTCCTGGAAGGTTCCTCCCACTCAAGTCTGATAAAGATTTTCTCGGGCCAGCAATGAATTTTGGAAGAGTGTCTTTGCACACAAACCGTGTCACCTGTACCCGAATGGAGGGAAGCAGCAGTTAGCTGTCTGACACTCACAGCGGTACATCAACAGTACAAATAAATCATAGCATACTTTGCATTGAATTAATTGGTATAGATTTACTGGCGAGATCACGTACTTCATATCCTCTATGGATCTTTTCACTCGGAAGAATATGGTAGCCATATACTCAACAGAAAATCAGAGTCTAAATGGAGTGGAGAAGCAAGATCTAGGGGTGTGAATGCACAACACATTAAAAGTAGCCACACTGGTTAATCCTCCTCCTCCGCCAGGTACCCTAAGAGGACACAGGCACCAATGGACTTCCATTGGATGCTCCATGGTTATGTTTGACAAAGTGCCACAGAGGTTTGCCGTTGTTTACATTCCTGCTCTTCGCCACTTGCCATATTGAAAGGATTTACCAGCTGATAAGCAATCAGTTTGGTCCCGTTATGAATACATCTTCCATGGCAATTAGTTCCTGAAAGGGGACTTGAACCGGGAGCATCTGATCCTGAGCTTAGAGACTAATGCCAGCAGAGCTCTTACACTGGTTAATAAGGAAATAAAAAATGTCAAGATGGCTTTCTGCATTGAGCTTGTGCCATGTCCTCGAGGCTTCCTCACAATGAGCATGGAAGGTGAGGGTGGTATTATTATCAGGAAACCAGCTCTCCTATTATCTGTCTCTATGCCAGACTTTACAGCAGAAAGGTTACAGAATCAGAACCTTTCAATGGTCCAGTAAGTAAAACTCTAAGTCAACGGCCTGTGGGTTCAATGAAGACCCACTCCAAGAGATGGAAGCACATAACCTCTGCTGACACTTCACTGAGATACCCACTGTTGACAAGTTGAATCAAAATCCTATCTGTTTTCTCAGGTGGATACAAATGATCCCATGGAATTTCTTCAAAGAAAAGGAAGGAATTTATCCGCCTACTGCGCCTCCTCTCTTTGGGTTCCCATGTGCCCCTTCTCCTTGAACTAAAGAGGCATCTGGGGGGAGGTAGAAGAGCCCCATCCCCACCTCGCACAGCCATTGCAAAAACTCGCCCATGGCGACAGCGATGGAGTGCAGGCCTGTGCACGTCTCTGTCAGAAACTGGGCGTTCTGCTGACCAGGTTCTCCATGGTGCCCGCCTCCCTCCCCATGGAGATCCTGATGTGTGCACATGTCCGTGCCAGTACATGAGAGAGCAGGCAGATGGATGGTCTCCATCACCCCGAGCAACATTCTGTGGAGGGTCTGCCTGATATTCCCCGCCTCGCGTTGCATCTTCAGCATCTTGTCCAGCACCGCTCCCAGAGGCTTGCCATCTATCTCTGACTGAGCAGAAGCTCCTTCCCCTGCACTCCTCCGAGTCCTGGTGACCTTGGCTTTCCCTGCCTCCTGCGGCTTGTGTCTGTACAGTGGCCACCAGAGTCTGACACACAGCTAGACCTAATACCCACTGAGGTCATCAAATCTTCCTGCACCCAGGGTGGTCCTCCTGTGCATGGAGTTGGTACTCACCACCCCAGCGACTGCCTCCCATGCAGGGGTGGTGAGATGGGTGGGTCTCTTCCTCTCATCCCTCGGGTAAAGGACATCCCTCCTGTCCTCCACTGCATTCAAAAGTATTTCCAATGATGCATCGCTGAATCTTGGGGCCGGTGCTAGTTGACTTCTGCCTGCCATGTCCTGCTCTAAAGTCCAGCAGATGAGGAAGGAATTGCTGTCCGGGAGTCTTTTAAATATGTCGCCCGGATACGATGGCTGGGTGCGTGCCTGCATGGCTGGGTGCGTGTCTGGATGGCTGGGTGCGTGTCTGCATGGCTGGGTGCGTGTCTGGATGGCTGGGTGCGTGTCTGCATGGCTGGGTGCGTGTCTGGATGCGTGTCTGCATGGCTGGGTGCGTGTCTGGATGGCTGGGTGCGTCTCTGCATGGCTGGGTGCGTGTCTGCATGCCAGCCCTGCTACGTGACTCATCCGGAAACCCTAGGTTACATAGTTCGTGAAGTCGGCATCATGCGATTTGGCACGTATTCCCGTTAGGATCTGCATTAGAACATAGAACATTACAGCGCAGTACAGGCCCTTCGGCCCTCGATGTTGCGCCGACCTGTGAAACCACTCTAAAACCGATCTACACTATTCCCTTATCGTCCATATGTCTATCCAATGACCATTTAAATGCCCTTAGTGTTGGCGAGTCCACTACTGTTGCAGGCAGGGCATTCCACGCCCTTACTACTCTCTGAGTAAAGTACCTATCTCTGACATCTGTCTTATATTTATCTCCCCTCAATTTAAAGCTATGTCCCCTCGTGCTAGACATCACCATCCGAGGAAAAAGGCTCTCACCGTCCACCCTATCCAATCCTCTGATCATCTTGTATGCCTCAGTAAAGTCACCTCTTAACCTTCTTCTCTCTAACGAAAACAGCCTCACGTCCCTCAGCCTTTCCTCATAAGATCTTCCCTCCATACCAGGCAACATTCTGGTAAATCTCCCCTGCACCCTTTCCAATGCTTCCACACCCTTCCTATAATGCGCCGACCAGAATTGCACGCAATACGCCAAATGTGGCTGCACCAGAGTTTCGTACATTGGAAAACACTAGCGCTTTCGACACCACCATGGGACATAGGGCGGGAGTAGACGATTCCACCCAGTGCATCTGGTCACTTATCACATTGCTGTTTGTGTGATCCTGCTGTGCCCAAATTGACTGCTGCATTTCCTTAGACTTCTACCTACATTTCAACATAGCCACTGCTGTAAAGCGTACTTGGACAACCTGCCTTCATGAGAGGTGCTGTAGAAATGCAAATCTTTCTTCCTAACATGACCATGTGGTGCAATATAGGTGCAGCCAATAGGAGAGACATCGCCGGACTTGACAGTACAGAGATGTGGATCAAATCAGTTCCAGGAAATTATAGGCAGGACGGTGTATGGCTTGGAGGGGAACTTGCTGGTGGCATGTGTTTCCTGCCCTTGGTGTTTTTGGCGGTGGTAGAGGTTGGAGCTTTGGAGGGTGCTATTGAAGGAGCCTTGGTGAGTTGCTCCAGTGCAGCTTGTAGATCGTGCACACGGCTGCTACTGTGCGTCGGTGATGGAGGGAGTGGATGCTGAAGATGGTGGATGGGGTCCCAATCTTGCTTTGTCCTGGATGGTGTTGAGCTTCTTGAGTATAGTTGGAGCTGCACTCATCCAGGCAAGCGGAGAGTACTCCATCACACTCCTGACTTGTGCCTTGTGGATGGTGGACAGGCATTGGGCAGCAAGGAGGTGAGTTACCTGTGAATGTAATCTAAAGTAGTACCTGTGGCAGCAGCCCTAATCTATTCTGTCAGCCACTAAAAAAATCAAATTTCTATCTCCATTTGGCTTGAGACTGGGAATAGGATAGCTTTTTCCCGTTCTGATGTTCCACAATAGTTTTACTCCTGAGTCCTTTACCATTGTTCTGTTAAAGATTGGGACATTTTCATCATTAATCATAGATCATAGAATGTACAGTGCAGAAGGAGGCCATTCGGACTATCGAGTCTGCACCGGCCCTTGGAAAGAGCACCCCACTTAAGCCCACACCTCCACCCTATCCCCATAACCCCACCTAACCTTTTTTGTTTGGACACTACGGGCAATTTATCATGGCCAATCCATCTAACCTGCACATCCTTGGACTGTGGGATGAAACCGGAGCACCTGGAGGAAACCCACACAGACACGGGGAGAACGTGCAGACTCCGCACAGACAGTGACTCAAGCCGGGAGTCGAACCTGGGACCCCGGATCGGTGAAGCCACGATGCTAACCACTGTGCGACCGTGCTGCCCATCACAGACGAACAACTCTGGAAAGCCCCGTCACCAAATCCAACACCATAATGAGCAGGAATAATCTGCTACAAATTCTCAAGGGGAGCAACACAGAGCTCATAAAGTAGGCTGACATTCCCGGTGCTCGCACCGAGGCAGTGCTGCACTGTCAGAGGTCCTGTGGTCAGATTAGAATTAAACCAAGGCCCCTCTGATGAATGTAAAAGATGCCACCGCCACTATTTTGAAGAAGAGCAGGGGAACTCTTTGCAGAGTCCTGAGCCAATCACCACCTGGGTATGGAATGTAAGCCCATAAGACATAGGAGCAGAATTAGGCCACTCGGCCCATCGAGTCTGCTCCAACATTCAATCAAGGCTGATATTTTTCTCATCCCCATTCTCCTGCTTTCTCCCCATAACCCCCGCTCCCCCCATTAAGCAAGAGCCTATCTATAAGACATAGGAGCAACATTAATCAACTGGATTTTAATTGATTTTAATCAATTATTATTGACTTCAACAGGATTATAACCAAAACAGCCACAGGTTGATTGACAATCTAAAGCACATCTCCAACACCCCAATCGAGTGCTCTGATTACTGATTACTCTGGAGGTCGAATCGACTTCATTCTCAGCTTGCATATTGACAATCATCTTAGCAATCATCAGCCATGGCTCCTGTAATGCAGAATGACAACAGAGTGCATTCATTCTCCAAATTGGCTAAGGGAGTTCTTGGAACCTGCCTTCTCGCCTTGTCCGCTAGTGACCTCATGGCAGAGCTATGTTAACCAATCTTCAGACAACAAGGATGATGCACAGAAAGAGAGAGAAGGTCCCACAGACATGAACTAAAATACGTGTCTGAGTCGGCCATTTTAGATATTGGTTTCAGGGTATTGTTGACCAGTTCACCAGGGAGAACTCAACATCTCCCGCTTGAATAGTGCTGAAGGGGCCGCACGGTGGCGCAGTGGTTAGCACTGCTGCCTCACGGCGCCGAGGTCCCAGGTTCGATCCCGGCTCTGGGTCACTGTCCTTGTGGAGTTTGCACATTCTCCCCTTGTTTGTGTGGGTTACACCCCCACAATCCAAAGATGTGCAGGGTAGGTGCATTGGCCACACTAAATTGCACCTTAGTTGGAAAAAATATATTGGGTACTCTAAATTTATAGAAAAAATGAATAGTGCTGAGGCACTTTTTATGTCTACTTGAAAGAAGTGGTTGGGTCCCTGAAAGAAAGCATCTATGATGGTGCCGGACTCGCTCAGTAAGTATCCTTCAAGCAACACCACTAAAGTACATGAGCTGGATGTTACAGTATTGCTGTCCATGGGATCTTTCTGTGCACAAACCGTCTGTTGCAAATCTCAGCTCTCATTCACTGCTCTGCATCATCCATTACGGGAATAGATTTCCACAGAAGCTTCCAGTGAATTATGTTTTGCTTTCTGTTGGAAAATTTCCAAGTTGTATTCCAGTATTCATTTGTGACTCCTCCATAACCTATCCTTCATTCTCCATGGGGGCATTGCAATGAACTTGCATTGTCAATCATTAGCCAATACCAGGACGAAAAATCATCACTGATAGGGGGCAGGTATAACATTTTGTGTTTGTTTTGGTTAGTACCCAGGACCAGGATATTTTCCAAGTATTTGACTCAGCACCAAGCAATCTCAGTCCATCTCCAGGACAGGTAAATCTCCTTTTACATTCTTCCCATTCAACCATCAACTCTTATGCTGCTTGCTGACCTACTCTGGCGTTTAAAAATTACCATCCCTGCGCGTGATTCTCTCCATTGCCTCACTCTTCCCTGCCTTGTAATCCTCCCAGACCTCCGTGTTCCTCCAGTTCTGATTCCTGGTTCCTTCGCTCCATCGTGGGTGGCCACACCTTCAGCCGCCCGAATCCCAACTCCCGATTCTCTCCTGAAACATCCCTGCATCCCCACAACTTTAGTCTTTCGCTGGGATGGTGACGTCGCTGTTTGGGCCGGCGATTCTAGCCCGCACCCTGATTGCACTTGAAACTGAGTGGTTTGTGAGGCCATTTCAGAGGGCAGTTAGGAGCCACATACATGGCCGTGGGACTGGAGTCACATGCAGTCCAGGTCAGGGAAGAGTTTGCCGATTTCCTTGTTTAAAGGGCATTAGTGAACCCGTTGGGCTGGATTCTCCATTATTATACGTCCCCCACACCGGTGTCAAAACTGCTGAAAATCCGGGATGAAAGGGGCACGAATTCCCAGCCTAGCAGGAACCCGGAGTAAATCTCCCAGGTTTTGCTGCTGATACGGGCCCCGGCATTTCCGGGTCAGAGGCCGGGCATGCGCACGGCAGCGGCCTCCAGCGGTGGCCTCCAGCGGCCACCCCTTGTGCTCCATGGCGGACCCGGACCGCGGAGTCAGACCTAAGAAAGACTAAGGCGGGAACATCGATTCTCCGCCCCCGCGCCGGCCACGATTTCGGCACTGAGGGTGCGAAGAATCCAGCCCGTTGTCCTCACAACAATTGTTTCAAGCTTTTAATTCCAGATTTATTATTCCACCAGCTGCCATGGTGGGGTTTGAACCCATGATCTCAGAGCATTAACCTGGATTACTGATCCAGTGACATTAGCATGAGGCCACCAACTCCTAAAGTGCCCCTCAACTCCTACCTCTTTGACCAGTCACCTGTACAAATATTGCATTATGTGGCTTGGAGTCAAATAGTGTTTGATAATATTCCTGTGAAGTGCCTAGGGATGTTTTTACTGCATTAAAGGTGCCATATGAATGCACGTTGCTGTTTTTGCCTGAGCAAGAATGTGCTTTGAAAGCAAGATGCTTGCACACCACCTCCTTAGTAAGAGATGGGGCTGATAACGCTGTCACAATCCATTAATACGCACTGTTATTCCTGCAGGATGCCCTGAGCAAGTATATTTTAGGCATGGCCATATTTAGTTTCCACATCATGGCACTGAGTTATTGCTGTACAGCCTCTCACATCATCTGGGACAGTCTGTCCTATTAGCTGTTCTGGTTTCCTGCTGATCATAAATTGTAGGGGAATTGAGTAATGCGGCCAAATTCTAAAAAAAAATGTCGGTGTTTTTGCCCTTCAAAAATACTTTCTCCCCAAGTGCATCACTTCCTCAATGTTCCTAAGGCAGGTAGAGAAACCCATATTGTCCTTGACAGCTTATTGTTTATTCAAAGTACTTAACATTCTTGTCCACCAATTTTCTGACTGTTGGAAGTATTTATACGCAAATGGTAAAATCTTTCAGATGAGGCTTATTTTCCAAAGAGGAATATTTCACACACATTCCACATTCGGCACAGAGGGACAGAAGGAGGCCATTCAGCCCCTCGGGCCCACATTCAGTCAGAACATGCCTGATTTCTACTTCCACTCCATTCATCCTGGTCAGCTTGATACCCCTCAACAAAAATCCATCACTCTCAACATTCAGATACTTGGGCGGGATTCTCCCCTCCCTGGCGGGGCAGGGGGGGGAGGGGACCGGCGGGATGGAGTGGCGGGAACCACTCCGGCTTTGGGCCGCCCCGAAGGTGCGGGTTTCTCCGCACCTTTACGGGGCAAGCTCTCATCTTGAGGGGCTAGGCCCGCGCCGGAGTGGTTGGCGCACCGCCGACCGTCGGGAAAGGCCTTTGGCGCCACGCCAGCCGGGGTGGAAGGTCTTTGCCGGCCGGCGGAAGTCCGCGTATGTGCGGGAGCATCAGCGGCTGCTGACGTCATCCCCGTGCATGCACGGGGTGGGGGGGTCCCTTCTGCATCGGCCAAGGTGAAAACTGTGGCCGATGCGGAAGGAAAAGAGTGCCCCACGGCAGAGGCCCGCCTGCGGATCGGTGGGCCCCGATCGCTGGCCAGGCCACCGTGGGGGCACCCCCCAGGGCCAGATCGCCCCACGACCCCCCCAGGACCCCGGAGCTCACTCCCGCTGCCTGGTCCCGCCGGTAAGAAAGGTGGTTTAATCCATGCCGGTGGGACAGGCATTCCAGCAGCGGGACTTCAGCCTATCGCGGGCCGGAGAATCGCCAGGGGGGGGGCCCGCCAACCGGCCCGCCGAATATCCGGTGCCGGAGAATTCGGCAACCGGCGGGGGCGGGATTCACGCCAGCCCCCGGCGATTCTCTGACCCGGCGGGGGGGTCGGAGAATCCCGCCCAAATCTCCAACAAGATCCTTTATTCTCCCATTGGCCCTGAATGTTGCTGGGATACAATTCCACTAGCGGTGATGTGTCAGGAATGTGGGACGTTATCGAGACTAACAGTGATCTTGAGATGAAAATAAAATAACAGTCACAAGGCTAGCATGAATCTAGAGGAATAATGAGATGCGATTTGCCCAGTAACAAGATTAGCAGGAGTCTAGAGACATTGAGGTGCGAATGGCTATATCAGAAACATTGTTTACCAGGGACCAGTGAGGCTATACAAATGATAACTTCAAATGTCAAGGAATTTGAGCGAGGTAGACAGCAGAATCCACTGATGGGATTATCAAAGAGATTGGACAGTATAACTACCAGCACCCTCATTGGGAAGGAGGCTAGTTCTCTATCTATCAGCCAGGCAGGCTAGCTCCATCTATGATCTAAGCCATAGAGGCCTATTCCAGCTAACATTTAGAGTCATGGCAGATTGCAGATAATCCCCTCTAAAAGACAGTTTTGTGCCTTTGCTGAACCAGGAAGAGACATTTCCCCAGACGTGGTCACCTAATCAGTATTGTGTGGTGACTATTAACTGGATTTGATCTATGGAGTTACTAAAATTGAATGTTGCTTGATAAAAGGGGTGTCTCAAGTGAGTTCAGTAAATGTGGGCAACTTTTGGGAACAAGAGGTAACTTCAGATAACACAGTGTGGTTAGTTATTCATATACTTAAGTCTCATAGTGTACATTAGTCTTTTCTTGTGTGTTTTATCTTTTCTTTTACTTTAATAAATATTCTTTATTAATTGTTTACATAATGACTGGACTGCTTCCTCACTGCGTTGTACATTGTTCCTCAAATTATTCCAAACAAGAATACACCACTAAAAACAATGCTAAAGTTCTCCTACAGGGCTTTGAGACACCCTCGCAGGTAACATTAGCGGGGTTCTCAACAGATGGAGGGCACTTGACTCACCCAATTGGCCGCTTTCCACCTGAAAATCTAGACACTGAGCATAGGCAGGCTATTCAACCCTGGAGGGCTTCACAAAACCGGAACCCATGGCTAATTTTCCCCACTCCTCCGTACATGTCTGAAGGCCAACTGTATCACTGTGACTGTATTACAGATGTCAGGTTGTGATATTGATGCTCACCATTTATTGTACATGGTAGGGCCATTTAGCAGTCTTCCCAGTTAAAGAAAGAAGTTGCATTAATTTAGTGCCTTTCACAATCTCAGAACATCCTGCGATACTTCACAGCCAGTGTGGGGAGCTGGTAGCATAGTGGGATTGTCACTGGAGAGATCCAGGGTGACATGCTGCGGACCCAGGTTCGAATCCCACCACGACAGATAGACGGAACCAAAAGGTTAAAGTAACCGTGAAACCATTGCCGTAAAAGCCCAATTGGTTTAATAAAAGGCTGTACTTACCTGGTCCGACCTGTATGTGACTCCGGAGCCGCAACAACAGCCCTCTGCAATGCCCAGAAAGCTATTCAGTTATATCAAACCGCTAAAAAGCCTCAGAAGAATGAAATGGGAAGGACGACCCAACATTGACCAAGGCACCAGAAACGACAACAGCAAACTCAGCCCTGTTGACCCTGGAACGTTCTCCTTACTTTTGGCTCGTGCCAATATTGTGAGAGCTTCCCACAGACTAGGAAGCTTGATATTGTTTGTAAGATATGATTCGGTGAGTATGACTGTGTCCCAGACACCACTATCACCACCCCTGTACATACCCCATCCCAAATATAACAGACCCAGCAGAGGTGACGGCACAGTGGTATCCAATCGGGACGGATAGCGCTGGGAGTCCTCAACATCGACTCTAGGCCGCATGAAGTCTCATGGCATCAGGTCAAACTTTTTTTTTGTCCCAAGTAAGGGGCAATTTAGCGTGGCCAATTCACCAGCCCTGCACATCTTTGGGTTGTGGGGTGGGACCCACGACACAGACGCAGGGAGAATATGCGAACTCCATATGGGCAGTTAACGGTGACCAAGGTTGAACCCGGATCCTCAGCGCCATGAGCAGCAATGCTAACCACTGGCATCAGGTCAAACATGGGTAAGGAAATGTCCTGCTGAATACCATGTACCATGCCCCACTGAAGTGAAGAGTCAGTACTGCTCCACTTGGAGGAAGCACCTGCGGATGGCACAGGCAAAAGCCCGTCAACTTTGAAGATAACCTCCATTGTGTTGCATGGCACTACCACTGTACTAATTGGGATAGATCTAGCAACTCAAGGACGGGCAACCATGAGACATTGTGGGCCATCAGGCATAGCAGAATTGTACACAACCACAATCTATAACCTCATGGACTGGCATATCCTCCACTCTACCAATGGGCTAGGGTCTGGCAGATGGAATACAATGTTGACAAATGTGAGGTTATCCATTTTGGTAAAAATAACGGCAAAAGGGATTATTATTTAAATGATAAAATATTAAAACATGCTGCTGTGCAGAGAGACCTGGGTGTGCTCGTGCATGAGTCGCAGAAAGTTGGTTTTCAGGTGCAACAGGTGATTAAGAAGGCAAATGGAATTTTGTCCTTCATTGCTAGAGGGATGGAGTTAAAGACCAGGGAGGTTATGCTGCAATTGTATAAGGTGTTAGTGAGGCCACACCTGGAGTATTGTGTTCAGTTTTGGTCTCCTTACTTGAGAAAGGACGTACTGGCACTGGAGGGTGTGCAGAGGAGATTCACTAGGTTAATCCCAGAGCTGAAGGGGTTGGATTACGAGGAGAGGTTGAGTAGACTGGGACTGTACTCGTTGGAATTTAGAAGGATGAGGGGGGATCTTATAGAAACATATAAAATTATGAAGGGAATTGATAGGATAGATGCGGGCAGGTTGTTTCCACTGGCGGGTGAAAGCAGAACTAGGGGGCATAGCCTCAAAATAAGGGGAAGTAGATTTAGGACTGAGTTTAGGAGGAACTTCTTCACCCAAAGGGTTGTGAATCTATGGAATTCCTTGCCCAGTGAAGCAGTAGAGGCTCCTTCATTAAATGTTTTTAAGATAAAGATAGATAGTTTTTTGAAGAATAAAGGGATTAAGGGTTATGGTGTTCGGGCCGGAAAGTGGAGCTGAGTCCACAAAAGATCAGCCATGATCTCATTGAATGGCGGAGCAGGCTCGAGGGGCCAGATGGCCTACTCCTGCTCCTAGTTCTTATGTTCTTATTGCCGCCATGCCAGGGGATCAGCCCTGGTTCAGTGGAGAGTGCAGGAGAGCGTGCCAGGAGCAGCACCAAGCATATATCACATTCCATACTCATTTAAACACCTTGATTAGATCACCTTCATCCCATCCTCTAAGCTCAGTGCAATACAAACAAATTCAGTGGAAAATGTCTACATTGTTTAACCCTTGATGCCCCTGACGTGCACAGACAGCAGGCCAAAGTTTAGGAAATGTTTACGGGGGGTGGGGATTTCCAGAGCTTAAAGATGAAGCATTTGAATGACTTCAGTACATTATTGGTGTGCCAGTCGTCAGAGTTTCCCCCAAGAAATTAAGGAGATTATGCTTCAGCTACACAGGACATTGCTGAGACCACATCTGGAATACTGTGTGGAGTTGTAGTCTCCTTATTTAAGGAAGGATGTAAATGCATTGGATGCAGTTCAGAGGAGGTTTACTAGATTGAAACCTGGAATGAACAGGTTGTCTTATGAGGAAAGGTTGGACAGACTGGGCTTGTTTCCACTGGAGTTTGGAAGAGTGAGGTGGTTACTTGATTGTTTTTTACAAAAGTATCTTTATTGGTTTGCATTCATAATAATGTTGCAAGGAACATTACATAGTAATACAGAGATATGTACAGAATGGGTACATGTATCTATAAACAACAGCTGAGAAGGAAGAAAGAGACAAAATAACAAAAAGACACAACCACAGGAACGTACACAGGTGTGTGTGTGTGAGGGTGTGATCAGGTACGGGGGCCCTGGCTTTGGCCCCCCCCCCCCCAGCAATCGCCTACCCCATCCATGTCATACCTACTTTGTATATGTCACCTCCTGGTATTAAAACATACCAGGTGTGTGTGCTGCCACCTGGGCGCACTTTTGTTGTGGTCGCACCCATGTGTCTCCCTGCCCTTTGTCCTCTCTGGCTCCGCTGCCTTGCTTTCCCTGCATACAGGTTGGTGTCATCCCCCCTCCCCCCCAATACTCCTGCCCCCTTCTCCTCCCCCTCCCATTTCCCTTGTTCTGTTATCGCTTCTGGATCTTGTCCCTTATTGTCCCTTATTGGTTGTTGGTTAGAAACAGGTGGTGGAACAAGCTGGTGAATTACTTCCACGTGTAATGGAAGCCTCCCTCCGATCCTCGAATGGAGAAATTTATTTCTTCCAATTTTAGCAATTCAGCTTCGTCGGACAGCCAGTTCGTGGCCTTGTGTGGTGCTGCCACTCTCCAGTCGAGCATGAGTCTCCGGCAGGCGACCAGGGAGACAAAGGTTTGGGCGTCTGCCCCTCTCCCCGTTAAGAATTCTGGCTGTTCCGATATCCCGAAGACCGCCACTTGTGGGCAAGGCTCCAGCCTCACGCCCTTGGACAGGCTTGGACATGGCCTTGTAAAAGGTGGTCCAGTAACCAACAGGTCGGGGCATGCCAGAACATGTGGGTATGGTTGGTCGGACCTCCCTGGCACCATTCACATCTCCACCTCCGGGAAGAACCCACTCATGCATGTTCTGGCCAAGAGCGTCCTGTGCACTACCTTTAGCTGCGTGAGGCTCAGCCCTGAGCATGAGGAGGTGGAATTCGCCTTATGCAGTCCTTCAATCCAGAATCCTCCCACTATCTCCATGCCTAACCCTTCCTCCCGTGTCTTGTCCTGTGCTGACAGTACCCTTGTACCCTCCAGTAGCCATCCGTACATGTCAGGGGGGTAACTTGATTGAAGTATATAAGTTCTGTCATGATATACATCAGCATATCATGGTGCAATCACACACACACTGATGGACATACAGTAGGACCAACCAGCATACACAACATCGCAGCCAATCACCAGTGAGAGCACACGCACTATAAAGACAGGGGACACCAGAGTTCACGCTCATTCTAGCAGCAGCCAGCTCAGAGCACAGAGCTCACAGCGTGCCTCTCAGACATTCACCATGTGCTGAGTGCCTCACCTAGATAGTGATAGGACTGGGTCCACAGATAAGCTGGTAATGCACATACCCAAGCTTACAGTATGTTATTTCAGTTGAGTTGTTAATAAAATAGAATTACACCATCTCCAGCTGTGTTGACCTGTTTGTAGACCAGAACACTCAACACGGCATGGTTCCAGGAGCCCCTGTGAGACCTACCTGTAACTTATCAGCAATCCGCCATCCTGCAGCATGGAGAACATCAACCCGCCGCTGCCGCTACGCATCGCTGGCAATCTCGGGGTGAATTGGAAGCTTTTTAAACAGCGCTTCCAGCTCTTCCTGGAGGCCACAGACAGGGAGAATGCATCGGACACCAGGAGGATTGCCCTTCTTCTCTCCACGGCAGGGCAACACGCCATCCACATCTTTAACTCCCTTACATTCGCGGACGGCGAGGACAAAACCAAATACAAGACGGTGCTCCTAAAATTTGATGAACACTTCAGCGTTGAAGTCGCCGAAAGCTTCGAAAGGTATCTGTTCCAGCAGCACCTACAGGGTAAGGACAAGCCTTTCCAGTCTTAATACTGCACCTCCGCATCCTCGCACAGTCCTGCGGCTATGGGCCCACCGCTGACTCCATGATACGCGACCACATAGTTTTCGGGGTCATGTCGGACACCCTGCGCCAGCAGCTCCTTAAAATCAAGCAACTCACCCTAGCGACGGCCATCGAGACCTGCGTCCTGCATGAGAACGCCACCAGCCGGTACTCACACATCCAGGCGGCTGAAACGGCGCGGCAGGGGCCCCACGAGGCGGAGCGAGTCCAGACGATCGAGTACCTCCCGGCCTGCGGCCCGGAGGAGGGCGGCCGTTTCGCGCGCTTTCCGAGGCCTCCCGCACTTGTACGCGCCAAAAGAGGAGACGTTGACGCAGAGGAACGCGATGCGCAGGCGCGCACTACGCAAGACCGCACCGCGCATGCGCGGTTGCGCAATGAACGCACTAACGTGCGGCAACTGTGGCCAAGCCCATTTAAAGCGGCAATGTCCGGCCAAAGCGCGACAATGCCTACGCTGTGGCAGGCTTGGCCACTATGCTGCCTGCTGTCGAGCACCTCAGCCTGCCAACTCGCAACAGTTTAACCAGCCTCGCAGAAATGTTCGGGCAATTCTACCCACGTTCACCAAGTCCGATCCTGACATCATTCAGACCAGTGACACTGAGGACAGGGAGCCTTTCCGCATTGCTGTCATCAACAAGAACAAGCTGTCCCCGAGTCGAATGCACCAGCCGCTGTCGGTGCACAGCATTGATCCGGACGACGAGTGGTGTGCCACCCTGACGGTCAACCCGAATTTGGCGCCCACCCCAAAGACTTGATTTATAAACCTTGCACTATTGAACTCACTGACTTGTTCTGCCGTACTGTTTAAGAGTTTTTCATCGTTTGTTAATAGCATTTGTTTCGTTCTTGGTGTAACATAGTTTTCCCCTGCACCTGGCACCTTCCCGTGTATATAGTATAGCCACATGTACACATTGATGTAAATAATGCACACACATGATCAAACACACTCACTACACTTTATTTATTCTCATGTAGGCACATATTCTTTGCGAAAAGGGGGGATGTCATGATATACATCAGCATATCATGGTGCAATCACACACACACTGACACACTGATGGACATACAGTAGGACCAACCAGCATACACAACATCGCAGCCAATCACCAGTGAGAGCACACGCACTATAAAGACAGGGGACGCCAGAGTTCCCGCTCATTCTAGCAGCAGCCAGCTCAGAGCACAGAGCTCACAGCCTGCCTCTCAGACATTCACCATGTGCTGAGTGCCTCACCTAGATAGTGATAGGACAGGGTCCACAGATAGGCTGGTAATGCACGCACCCAAGCTTACAGTATGTTATTACAGTTGAGTTGTTAATAAAATAGAGTTACACCATCTCCAGCCGTGTTGACCTGTTTGTAGACCAGAACACCCAACACGACAAGTTCGTGAATGGTCTCGACAAGGCGGATGTGGAAAGGGTATTTCCTCTTGTGGGCGAGTCCAGAACTAGGCGGCAACTGTTTCAAAATTAGGGCTCACCCTTAGAGGACAGAGATGAGGGAAAGCCTTTTCTGTCAGAGGGTTGTGTGGCTTCGGAACTTTCTGCCTCAGAAGGCGGTGGAGGTGGGGAGGGGGAGGGGTCATTGAATATTATTAAGGCAGAAGTAGATAGGATCTTGTTATGCAAGGGAATCAAAGGTTATCGGGAGTTAGACAGGGAATGTGGAACTCAAAACAAACAGACCAGTCAAGGTCTTATTGAATGGCGGAGCAGAGCCGAGGGGCCAAATGGTCGACTTCTGCTCCAATTTCATATGTTCATAATTCTCGCATTTTTGAACTCCAGTCTTCTTGAGATGGGGGTAACCACCCCGTGGTCCCTTTTTGATGACTTTGTGTACCTGCACACTGCCTTCAGTGGTTTGTGTACATGGATGCCTATTTTATTTGATCCTTGCACGGTAGCATTGTAGATAGCACAATTGTTTCACAGCTCCAGGGTCCCAGGTTCGATTCCGGCTTGGGTCACTGTCTGTGCGGAGTCTGCACATCCTCCCCGTGTGTGCGTGGGTTTCCTCCGGGTGCTCCGGTTTCCTCCCACAGTCCAAAGCTGTGCAGGTTAGGTGGATTGGCCATGATAAATTGCCCTTAGTGTCCAAAATTGCCCTTAGTGTTGGGTGGGGTTACTGGGTTATGGGGATAGGGTGGAGGTGTTGACCTTGGGTAGGGTGCTCTTTCCAAGAGCCGGTGCAGACTCGATGGACCAAATGGCCTCCTTCTGCACTGTAAATTCTATGATAATCTATGAACTCTCTGGATGGCTTCACCCTTCCTTATCCTGCAACCTGTATCCTACAACACTCCAAGAGCTCTGCATTCCCCAGTCCTGGTCTTTGGTGCGTTCCCAATTTTCACCACTCCACCATTGGCGGCCAGACCTTCAGCTGTTTAGATCGTCAGATCTGGAAACTTTTTCCCTACCTCGACCCCCTTTAAGCTTACCCCTTTAAGCAAGCATTCACACCTGTAATAATACCCCCTTTTCTGGTTTGATATCAAACATTTTTTGACAAAGCTCCTCAAGTGCCATGTTGCATATTACAAAGTTAAAGGTGCTATATGAATGCAGCTGCTTATGATTCCATTTGCCATTTTTTCCTGATTATTCTCAGTACCAATTATTAGCAATTTGTGCGCATAGATTTCAATCCTTTTGCTCAATGACCATGTTGAATTGCTTTTAGTGAATCATCTTTTCCGCATCTTTGCCATTCACCATTTAACCGTAAAGCACCTGCTTCGGGAACTGTACATCCGCCTTCAAAACACAAGCGGCCCAATGGACCCTTCCAATTATTATAGTCACCTCAGTGCTTTCCATTCCACCCGTCCTTTCCCTGACTCATAGAAACATAGAAAATAAGAGCAGGCTCTTCAAGCCTGTTCCGCTATTCATTGGATGGCACAGCGGTTACCAATGCTGCATCACAGCGCCAGGGACCCCCAGGTTCGATTCTGACCTTGGGTGATTGTCTGTGTGGAGTTTGCACCTTCTCCCCGTGTTTGCGTGGATTTCTCCCGGATGATCCTTGTGTTTAATTCCCGAGATGGCTTCACCCTTCCTTATCCCGTAACCTACAACACTCCGAGAGCTCTGCATTCCCCAGTTCTGGTCTTTGCAGCTTTCCTAATTTTCATCACTCCACCTCTGGCGGCCAAACCGTCGGCTGCCTAGATCTTCAGATCCTCTGGTTTCCTCCCACAGTCCAAAGATGTGCAGGTTAGGTGGATTGGCCATGACAAATTGCCTCTTAGTGTCCAATAGGTGAGTGGGGTTACAGGGATATGGTGGGGTTTTGGGCCCAGGTGAGGTGCTCTTTTGGTGGGTCAGTGCAGGCTCAATGGGCCAAATGGGCTCCTTCTGCACTATAGGGATTCTATGTCTATGTCAATTCAGATCATCCAACGGTTACTGCTTTCCCCCCCATATCCCTTGATCCCCTTCGCCCCAAGTGCTTTACCTAATTCCTTCTTGAAACCATACAGGGCGGGATTCTTCATCGACTGACAGCAGAATCGCGAAACGCGATTGGGAGGAGAATCGGTTTTGACGCTGAAATTTTGGCGGGCGGCGGGTTCACGCCAAATCGTAATTAAGCTGTGCCGCGACAGCGGTGTCAATGTGTGTTCCACTCCGCACGTACAGTAAACGGGCCTGACCCGGTATTCTCCTGGGCCTCCACAATCCTCCACCGGGGCGAATTCCCGACGGCGAGGTTTACTCGTACACAGACACTGTGGGTGATGAGGGGGAGGGGGGTACGGAAAGTGTCCAACATGGCTATAGTGTGCTGACAGTTGTGCCGCTGGTCAGGGGGCTTTTGCCAGGGCCGGGGTGAGTAGCGGTGGGTGGCCAGGAGATGGGCTGTGGGGTTGGAGTGGACGGGCACGGAACACCACCGCGGTAGCCTGCAAGGCAGCCATGCAGCTGCGCACTCCGCTAACAGCCCACTGTGAACTTATCGCCACGGGGCGTATGTGCCCCCCCCCCCCCCCCAAGCCATCCCCCGAGGTGCCCTCTGGCATCCTCTGGCATCAGCCG
Organism: Scyliorhinus torazame; assembly: GCF_047496885.1. Lineage (NCBI taxonomy): Eukaryota > Metazoa > Chordata > Chondrichthyes > Carcharhiniformes > Scyliorhinidae > Scyliorhinus > Scyliorhinus torazame. The sequence continues at coordinate 16,930,126 of NC_092723.1, read as the reverse complement.
CCCCATCAACTGGATAGGCCACTGCCATCTTGTTGGCTGGGATGAATGTGTGTGGGGAATGATGTGCTAAGATGTGCTGCAGCTTGTCAGCGTTCGAGTGTCAATCCCCACGCTGACGAATCCGGCACCGTTTTCCATTGGAATCGATCGTGTTCCACATGGTGCCAGCGCTCGCCTCTCAACGGCCGATGTATTGGTCCAGGTGCAGCACCAGTTTTGCTGCCGTAGAGCTCCACTAATCGTGCCCTGGCATCAACACTGGATCTCAGGAACGGAGAATCCGGCTGACAATGTTTTGGCCTTCAGTGCATTCTGTGGTAGAGAATTCCACAGGCTCACCACTCTCCTCATCTCAGTCCCAATGGTTTACCCCGTATCCTTAGACTGTGACCTCAGGTCCCGGACTCCTCCGCCATCTGAAACATCCTTCCTGCATCCACCCTGTCCAGTCCTGTTAGATTTCTATGAGATCACCTCATTCTTTAAAACTCCAATGAATGTAATCCTACCGACTCAACCTACCCTCATACGTCAGTCTTGTCATCTCAGGAAATCAGCCGAGTAAACCTTCGTTGCATTCCTTCTGTAGCAAGAACATCCTGCCTCAGATAAGGAGACCAAAACTGTATACAATATTCCAGGGGTGGCCTCACCAAGGCCCTTTATTTGCAGCAAGATATCCCTGCTCTTGTCCTCGACTCCTCTCACTATGAAGGCCAACATACCATTTGCCTTCTTTACCGCCTGCTGCACCTGAATGCTTACCTTCAGCGACTGGGTGTACGGACACCCAGGTCCCGCTGCACACTCCCCTCTCTCAATTTATAGCCACTCAGATAATAATCTGCCTTCCTGTTTTTGCTACCGAAGTGGATAACCTCAGATTTATCCACATTATGCTGCATCTACCATGCATTTGTCCACTCACTCGTAAGAACATAACTAGGAACAGGAGTCGACAATTCAGCCGCTCAAACCCATTCCACCATTTAATACAATCATGGCTCACCTCCTCTCGGCCCCACATCCACTTTCTTGCCCGTTCTCCATAACCCTTCAACCCATCAATCGTTAAAAATCTGTCTATCTGCTCCTTAAATTTACCCAGTGTCCCGACATCCATCACACTCTGGGATAGTGGATTCCACAGATTCACGGCTCTTTCAGAGAAGTAATTTCCCCTCATCTCTGTTTTAAATCTGCTACCCCTTATCTTAAAACTATGATCTCTCAATCTCGATTCCCCGCAGGAGGAAGCATCCACTCTACGTCTACTTTGTCAATACCTTTTATCATTTTACACACCTCAATTAGCTCTCCTTTCAGTCTTCTGGGGCGGGATTCTCAAACCCCCCACTGTGGGGTCGGCGTGAATCCTGCCCCCACCCCCTCCAAATTCTCCAGCCCGCCAAAAACCGGCCTGGCGTGAATCGCGCCGCCCACCTCGGAGAATGGCGGGGACCGGCACGACTCAATGGGCCCCGGGGCTGCCAGAATTCTCCGGCCCGCGATGGGCCGAAGTCCCGCCTGTTTTTTGCCAGTCCCGCCGGCATAAATTGGAGCAGGTCCCTTACCGGCACGACCTGGCGGCGCGGGCGGCCTCTGGGGTTCTTGGAGGGGCACGGGGGATCTGGCCCCGGGGGATGCCCCCACGGTGGCCTGGCCCGCGATTGGGGCCCACCGATCCGCGGGCGGGCCTGTGCCGTGAGGGCACTCTATTGTTCTGCACCGGCGGCTGAAATTGTCCGCCATTGCCGGTGCGGAAACGAAGCCCTCTGCGCATGCACAGGAATGACGCCAGCACACCCTGGCACTCCCGCGCATGCGCCAACTCACGCCGGCCGGTGGAGGCCCTTCGGCGCCGGTTGGCATGGCGCCAAGCCCCTTCCCCGCCAGCCGGCGGGGCGCAAACCACTCTGAGGCGGGCCTAGCCCCTGAAGGTGCGGATGATTCCACACCTTTGGGGTGGGCCGACGCCGGAGTTTCCCGCCCCGCTGATTACGGAAGAATCCCGCCCCTAAACTCGAGAAAGTAAAGGCCTAAATTGCTCAATTTTCTTCATAAGAGGGTGGCACGGTGGCTGGCACTGCTGCCTCACAGCGCCAGGGACCCGGGTTCAATTCCAGCCTCTGTCTGTGCTGAGTTTTTGTATGTTCTTCCCGTGTCTGAGGGGCTACCTCCGGGTGCTCCGGTTTCCTCCCACAGTCCAGTCCAAAGGTGTGCAGGTTAGGTGGATTCGCTATGCTAAATTGCCCCTTAATGTCTAGGGATATGCAGGTTAGGTTCTGGGTTATGGGGGTAGGGTGGGGTGGGCAGGCGAGTGTAAATGGGTAGAGTGCTCATTCAAAGGGTCGGTGCAGACTGGATGGGCCAAATGGCCTCTTTCTGCACTGTAGGGACCCTCACCTCTGGAATCAGTCTAGTGAACCTAACTTGTCCAAATCACACTGAAACATCTCTGCACCCTCCTTACAGCTCACCCGAGCCAGCCAAGGGAATGGATAAGAAGAGGCCTTTGAGATCACACCTGAAACACCGAGGAAAGCTTTGGCCTTCATAGCTAAGGAAGGATATACTTGTCTTGGAGGCAATACAGCAAAGGTTCACTACATTGGTACCTGGAATTAAAGGGTTTCCCGGGAGGAAAGGTTGAATTAATTGGGCCAATATCCTCTGGAGTTTAGAGGAATGAGAAGTGATCTCATGGAAACACACAGAATTCTGAAGGGGCTTGATTGGGTAGACGTTAAAGTGTTATTTCCCCTGTCTGGGGAATCTAGAACAGGGAGCACAGCCTCAGGAGACGGGGCCCACCATTTGAAAATGAGACGAGGAGAAATTTCTTCATTCAAAAGGTTGTGAATCTTTGGAATTCTTGACCCCAGAAGATTGCGGATATTCAGTCGTTGAATATATTTAAGGTCGACATTGATTTAAGAAATCAGCAGACACGTGGATAAGCAGAAAAATGGAGTTGAGTAGAAAGGTCAGCCATGAATGGCAGGGGAGGCTGTGTGGCCAACTCCCACTTCTATTTTTTATGTCCCCATGTTCTTGGGATACCTGGTGTGCCCTTTCTCAAGAGTTTCCCCTTTCTGCAAAGTCTGCTCCGTCCACCTGTTGTGTCACAGGTCCAGACGCACCATAACTGCAGCCTCAATGTGGGCAGGTGACCGCATCCTCTGCCGTCCCTGGAAGAATGCAGCGACATGCCCCGGCACATCCAGGAACTCCGCACAAGACCTCCAAAAACACTACACAGTACATCCAACGTTTGTACTGGAAGAGGCTAGTCTATATTACCTCACCTGCACATTGGTCGCCTGATCCTGTAAATAATGCAGGTGGAGGATTCCTCTTTCCGCTGTTTGCATGCTCTTTGGTGAGTGACAAGAAAATATGTTGAATTAACCCATGCGGTCCAGATTTAGAAACCGTGCGTCAAATCAACTGCTCAGGTTGAGATTCAGAATCACAAAATTGTTACAATGCAGAGTGAGGCCATTCGGTCCATTCTGTCTGCAGTGGCCTTCCTACTGAACAATTCATTGATGCTATTCCCCTGCCTGCTCCCTGTAACCCGGCACATTCTGCCTTCTCAGATAATAGTCAAATTCCCTTTCGAATGCTTCGATTGAAGTTTCCTCCACCTCAGACAGTGCATTCCACACCTTAACCACTCGCAGCGTGTAAAGCAGCAGGCGACCATGTACGGCCTGGATGAGCGTGAGCACGTGAAGCTCACAGTTTTGTGTTCAGACCCTTCGGTCTGTTGTTGGTCTTTTTAGCCTTAGTTTTATTAGCTCTAATTATGTCACCTTTGCTCACGAGTCGCCAGGTATCTTTCTGATACCGCCACGTGGTTCAAGCTCAAGTTATGATTAATAAGTCAACACACCGCTTAGTAAGATTGAAATCAACGGTCATTTATTATGTACAACAATAAATGCTTACACAATAATCCTACTATCTATATCGAAACCTACCACTACTGGCCAATACTGAACTTTAGAAAGGGCCCACCAGGTCAGGGAAACAAATGGCTTATCGAATCGGATCTGGCCCACGGGATTCAAAAGGCCGATACGGGTCGATGGCTAGGAGTCTCTATCGGGTAGCGATCGCTGGAGTCAAACTTACAGTTTCTGGTCGATGTTCTTGCGAAGGTGGCGAGCAGGAGAAGAAGGGAGAGAGAGAGAGAGATCTGAATTTGGCCCCTCACTTTATAGGGCCCAGGGGCTTCCCGCCTCTCGGGGGGGCCCTTGACCCTGAGTCCCAAGTGATTGGACTTGTTCGATATGCTCCAATAATGGGGCGATTCCTCGATCGGGGGGTGGTCGTTCACCTGTCTTTGTTTCGGCCACTGCAGGCGCCGACAGGTCTGGCCCGGTATTCAATTGCTAATATGTTGCAATTGTTCCCGGGGATAGCCGATTAAACTGCAGATGTCTGGATTGATGTGCTGCTAATAGTCTTGAGTATCGATCTGGGCCGACATCCCCAGAGCCGAATACGCTATTCTGTCTGCAGCTGTCCGTTTGTGTCCTGTTGGCTGCTTTTCCCATCAGCCTTTTCGGTTAGCCTTTTTAAATTGGGTTTTGGCCAAATTAATAGGGAATCAGCCATTTTAGGTAGCTACAGGTCATAGCAGCCCTTCCCGACACTCAGAATGTAGGGGGAGGCACCCTTGTAGAGATGCACGCAGCGATCCTAGATGCGATCGGCTACAACAGAAGTGACCCAGTAGAAGGCCTGAATAAGTGCAGGCAGAAAAAGACGGAACACCCCACAGCGTTTGCTGGACACCTGTGGATTCACTTTACAGCCTTTTTCGGTAATTTAGAATGCGCCCATTTGTCCCAAGACGGTATGGCCAAATGGACCCGCACCCTTATCTCCCATGCCACAGAGGCAGGACAAAAGGCCTGTACCAACTATGACCCCTCAGAAGAAGCGCACAACGAAAAGTGGGTTTTAAAAAGATTGTCCCGCACCTGGGAGCAATCTGTCCAAAACAAAACCGCATTATAGCACCCGATGAAGAGCAGGTAGAAATGAACCCAGTTAAAGCACACCAGAACCCCGCATGGGTAAATGAGGGCAGGAACAGCCAATCCCAGCCCAAAGCTCAAGAATGTTACAATTGCGGACAATTAGGACATTACGCACGAGAATGTCAAGCCCCCCTGAAACAGCAATGCAATCAGCCCACAAATGCCCCCCGAACCAGCAAAGACACCAACAGCCCCGACAACCCCACCCAGGAAACCATACCCAAGGGAACAATGCACCAGAGAGCCTGCTACACCTTATGTGCCCCAGGGGTCTTGTTACAACTGTGGGCAGTCAGGACACTTTGCTCGAGATTGCAGGAGACCCCCACCAGCTAGACTAGCCCCCAGATATGAAAGAGAACACCACCCACAGCAGCTACAAGGTCCCAGCTGCCCCATGCAAACTGGGAGCGCTTACCCACCACCTCTCCTGGCAGGGACACCACAGCAAGGCCACTTCATTTTTGTTTCACTCCTCCTTCCTCTCTTCTTCGGCCACACTACACAACCTCCATATGCTAGTTACACCCCAGTCCAAATGTGATTTACGATGTCCTTTCTGATGGAACCTGCAGCATGTTTAATGTTGTTTGTTACTGTTATTGTTTATGTGTTGTATGTAAGATCGGAAAATCTTTCCACGGCCCCATGCCTTATTTGGCGGCGGAAACCTATGAAAACTTGCCAGCACGCTCATCGGAAGAAACCGCTGAGAGCTTGTCAGCCCCCGTTCATAACTGCCCTTCTGGTTCGGCAACCCCCCCTACGACGACTACATTTTTGCCCGTTCTTGCCGGTTGCTCAGGCAGTGGAGAAACGGCATTGGTCTCTGCCCTGCCTGAGGACCCCCCCTCTGGTCAGCTACACTCGGGTAGAGCACATACGGCATTGGTCGCCGTCCTACCCAGGGATTCCATCCAAATCTTACCCGTCGCGGCCCATGCGCACCTTATTTCGGCACTCTTGGTTCAAAAAGTTTTGTTTTGTTTTCGGGCAACCCTTAGGTTGCCATCCCTACGATATTTACATCCTCAAAACATTTGGATGGTAAATCGCACAGCCTGCAAGACGGCTCGCAGTACGGCAGTATTTTCTTCGATGTCTTGTCCAAATATTCGGTTAAAAAAAATTTTTTTTTTAAATGAGGGAGTCACACATGGTGACAAATTATAAAGGGAAATTGGCACTACAAGACAGACATGCTAACGCACGAGATATTAACCAAGATAGTAACAGAAACTATGCTTGATCCACAGAATTCCAGAAGCTCCAGGAAGAGAGAAGAAACGGTAAGGAAGAGACGAAAAGGAAAGAAGACAACAATGAAGACGTCATACGTGGTTTTCGTCGTTATTGTAATTTGTATCCGGTTCCGCACGAATGCGAACCCCCTGACCCCGACCACACTGGCCGTGAATGATTCCCACCCCTACCATACACTACACCCTGAAATAGTTAATCCCGAGATAGTCACCGACACACCATCATGGTGTGATACGTTCATAACCTGGTATTCACGGTCATACGTAATTGAATCCCTTCTAGTATTGGCGATACTCTGCAGCATCGTGCAGACTATCCGCATGAGGAAATGGCGAAGGAGAGCCTACCGCTCTCGCACCCCGGTATACAGGATAAGATCCCCTATTTTCGGTTATCACCAGGACCCCAAACCCCTTGATCTACAATAAAGAACATTTGTGTTGCATCTTTTGTAAATAAAGAAATGTGTTTCGTTTACAACGGAAATATTGTACACCTCTGTGCTTGACTGCCAAGCCAGAGGAAAAATGTGAATGCTGCTATTATTTTTGTATTGTTAGGAAGTTAGCATGATTGAATGTTTGAGTGAGTGTAGTTTATGAGAGATAGTTAGAGGTACCATTTTTTTTTTTTTTTGTAATGCATGTCCCTGTCTGACAAAGCGCCACTTAGAATTGTTAGTTAAAATTTTTATAGCATAGTTATGGTCAGTGTAGAGGCCATGGAAGAGTGCTCGCTGGGTTAGGAAGTGAAGCTAACGCAGTTATGTGATCCTTCACGCTTTGCGGATCACAAGGAGGGAGTGTAGCCACTTCCCGACTTAAAATGGAGATCCGCAAAGATTACAGGGAAATTCAGCCAACACAGGCAAAAAACTAGCAAATGCAGAAATCCTGTGTAATAGAACTTGCAAAAGCCCAGACAGCACTGAAACTCACAGCCATCTGCATACTAATGAGCGATCCCCGGGTACAATGGAAACATTTAAGGTGAATAAGGCCAAGCCAGACTCCTCGGTGCCAGCAGGAGCCAAGACAAAGGAAGGCCAATGGACACTCAGGGACCACCCAGCGATCAGGGAACAACTCCAGTATTGGATAAATCGATCCAAGTGATCGCAACCTAGTCCAATCACTTGGAACCAGATATGGGGTCTGCCCCAAAGGGGCGCGAAGCCCCTGGAGACTATAAAGTAAAGCCCCCAAGTTCAAATTGTCTTTCTTGGCAGGGTCACTCAGCAACTCGAATCAACCCTTGAGAGTGAACTGTCTAAGCTGCCGCATCAACCAAGTAAGTCTCCAGTCAACGCATGCTACGAGATAGGCGCTCCTAGCTACCAGTCCATACCAGCTTTTGAATCCTGTAGACTCAGATCAAACGAAAGGCCATTTGTTCCCCTGACCTGGTGGACCAATACCGAAGCTAAGTATAGGCCTTTTGGTGATAGAGAATAGTCTAGAAAGTAGAGTTTATGCGCATGAGTAGTGATTTACTGTGTATAATAAATGTGTTTTGATTTGAATCTTACTAATTGGTGTGTTGAGTTATTGATCAGTACTTGAACTTGAACCTCGTGGCGGTATCATAAAGATACCTGGCGACTCTAGAGCAAAGGTTATAAAACAGAGCAAATTGAACCAACCAAAAGTTAGCAACAGGTATAACTAACAGGGATGCAGGAGCAGAGAGCCTGGTGTATATCTACATAAATCATTAAATCATTCTGGCGCCTGTTCGGGGAGGCCGGTACGGGAATTGAGCCTGCGCTGCTGGCATTGTTCGGCATTACAAGCCAGCTGTTTAGCCTACTGTGCTAGATCAAGATTGATAAATGTTTGTTGGGTAAGAGTATCGAGGAACATGAAACAGGCTTGAGTGGCGAAATGGCTTCCTCCTGTTCCTAATGTTCTTCTTTACTTCTGCTCAAAAGCCAAGTTTGAGGCTGGGCTCCGTTCGACATTCCTTTGAGAATTTTCTGACCAGGGCTGCCAATGTCATACACGCAATGCGACTTTCCGTTCAGGAACTGCTCCTAACAAATGATTATAACTAAGTCTTGAAACATTTTCAACATTTAAGGTCACAAAATTCCGCTTGTTAACGAAAAACAGGAGGTTTTCTTCTATAATTAACCCACTAGCAGAATGACAGGAATGCACAACTTCAAAGTAACAATCTCCGAGCAATTTTATTACTAGGCCATTAATTTTACAGCGCGAAGAAACATTCTTCAGCTCAAGTTAAATTGTACCTTCTGTGGACACGGTTGTGCTTTTTAAAAGTCTGCGGACAGTGACTCCTAGTGGTATTGGACACCTATGCTGCCTTAGAATCATGCTTACAGTTTAGGCCTCAGCTGCAGGAATATTGTGGCCGAGCCAACATTGGGAATCAATCTGATTAGAAGGATGTTAAAGCTTGGGAGAGGCTGCAGAAGACATTTATTAGAATGGGTCAGGGTGTGAGAGATTGCAGAGAGGGGAGAGATGCTGGGATCGATTTCCCCGGTGCAGAAAACATGCTGTCAAGGGATCCTTGCTGTTATGCATCTTGTAGATGGTACAAACTGCAGCCACACTGGGCCGGTGACGGAGGGAGAGAATGTTTAATGCAGCATTTGGGATGTTGATCAAGCAACTGCTTTGCTGTGGATGGTGGCTGAACTTTTTGAGTGTTGTTGGAGCTGTACTCTTCCACATGCAAGGGGAGCACTCCCATCACACTCTTGACTTGTGCCTAGTGGATGGGATGTGCTGGGGTTGCACAAGACTCCCATGCGAATGCAAGTTCAACCAATTAATTTTTTTCCAATTAAGGGGCAGTTTAGCTTGGCCAATCCACCTAACCTGCACATCTTTGTGTTGTGGGGGTGAAACCCACGCAGACACGGGGAGAATGTGCAAACTCCACACGGACAGTGACCCAGGACCGGGATTGAACCTGGGACCTCGGCGCCGCAGTCCCAGTGCTAGCCACTGCGCCACATGCCGCCCCGCAAGTTCATTTTAACTCTTTCTTTCGAAACATAGCTGAAGGCAGCACGTTTGATTGACTAGTTGAGCTGTGTTTGGTTAACAGCACGACTTGGCAGCAACAAACTTGCATTTATATAGCACCTTTCACAAACTTGAGGCATTCCAAAATATTTTACAATCAATGAAATACTTTTAAAGTGCAGCTGCTGTTGTGGGAAATCTCGACAGCCAACTTGTGGACACGAACTCCCACAAACAGCAATGAGATAATGGGCCGGAGCCGGGTTTCAGGCAGCGGAAATAGAAAATGCACTTACACTGCTTCTCGACCTTTTGGCTAAGATCAAGAGTCAGATCAAGCCCTAGATGAGGAGCAATGCCTTTTCTTGCCAGCTTGGATCTTGTATGTCTCCCTTGTGGACACCATGAATTGGCTTCAATTTGAATTGGTTTTTGGAGAAATATGGTGGATTGACCTGTCCAATCTGCGCATTGGCATTGTAACTTTAAGGATTTAAGAAAATGCACTTACAGGTCAGGCAGTACCTGCAAATAGAGTAAAACAGATGGAACATTCAGGTCTTTGACCTTTCATCAGAAGTTCTGTTTCGATTCCGAGTTCCAATATCTGCAGTAGTTTGTTTTTGTAATCCATTTTAAGTGTGGGTTAATATTGACCAGGACATCATGAAGTCAAACCCCCTCTGCCTTTCCGCAATTAGTGCCAAGCTAGGATCGGAGCACAGCCACCAAAGAGGGTTTAATGTCTCATCCGAGGGCCAGCACCAACCAACAGTGCGTCGCTCCCTCAAGACTGCATTGATAGGCCCAGCCTGTGTTTCATGTTCAAATCTGGGACGGGACTTGAACTTACAACCCTTCTGACTCAGGCAAGAATGCTACCCCCTGACCCATGGCTGACAGCACATATCCGTAGCATGTAAAGAAAGGAAAATTATCGGATACAAATTTTGTTTAAAATTCTTGCAGCCTCGGGCACGTGGCATTGAAGGCCAGACCACATATTCAGTGTCAGTTTATGTTGTGCAATTTTCCCTGTGGCAGGAGTTTGGGAGTACTTTACAGTGAATAGTTTAAAATGTCTGCACTTTATGATTTGTCGAGTTACGGCAACATGATTTTGCAATGTACATTAGTGTTGCACATTACCAAATCGCTTCACGATTCTCAAGAACTTCCAACTTTTTGTTCTAATCACAGCATTGCAGCTCTAAGGCTAGCACCGCAGAGGGTTAAAATTCACAACTGCACAAAGCCAATATAAAACACCTGATTGCATGGCTCCCAAAAGGTGATTTTTGAGAATATACAGTACCACTTTAAATGTCCATGCTCACCACAACCGGGACACAGATGCAGTAGTGTGTACCACATGAAAGATGCACTGTAACAACTTTGGGCAGCAGGGTGGCACAGTGGTTAGCACTGCTGTCTCACAACTCCAGGGACACAGGTTCGAATTCCATCCTCAGGTGACTGCCTGTGTGGAGTTTGCACTTCCTCCCCATGTCTGCGTGGGTTTTCTCCGAGTGCTCCGGTTTCCTCCCACATTCCAAAGATGTGCAGGTTAGGTGGATTGGCCACACTAAATTTCCCCTCAAGTGTCCAAAAGGTTAGATGGGGTTATGGGGGATAGGGTGGAGGCTTAAGTGGAGTGCTCTTTCTAAGGGCCGTGCAGACTAGATGGGCTGAATGGCTTCCTGCTGCACTGAAAATTCTTAGAAAGCACCTTCCAAACTTGCAACCACTTCTCATCAGAAGGACAATGGCAGCGGAACACTGTCACCTACAAGTTCCCCTGCAAGCCACACCTCATCCTGACTGGGAACTATGTCGTCGTTGATCCATCGGCACTGGCTCAAAATCCTGCCACTCCCTCCCAAAAAACTTTTGATGCATCTATGCTGCATGGACTGCAGCGGTTCAAGAATGCAGCTCATCACCACTCTCTCGAGAGCATATTGGGATAGGCAATATATGTGGGCTATGCCAGTGACATCCCAGGAACACATTTTAAAACACATTTTCATTAGTGGATCACAAAAAATAATAGCCAGGGAGATTGTGCTTATCTATCCTATTTGTTAATTGTGTCTTATGAGTTGGCTATGCAGGCTCTGTTTAACCTTCTCTAAAGACCACTAGGTAACAACTCAGACTGGGACTCTGGGTTTATATTCCCTGCCCATGCCAATTTTAGTTTCCCAATTGTTGCTCTGGCTGAGGGAATCAAATTGAGCAGTTGTCAGCACCTGATAGATCACATATTGGATTAGCCCATAGTTGCGCGAAGATACCTTCCATTTATTTCGGACCAGAACTTACGATCTCCAGGTGGTCATACCCCAGAGTTGCCCCCATGATGTGCTACACAACCCCTCAGATGTCCTCACGTACTGACTACATGGGAATTGCCCAGGAAGCTTGGACTTTCGACCGACATCCAGAACCCCCTGAAAATGTCTCAAACCGAGTTAGAGTTGGGAGACTTGGGATGATTCCAACTTATCTGAAGTTACCTAGACGTTAGAAGGAGCTCCTGGACGAATATCCCACTTATCCCTCGACTCCCCACTGGACCCCCCAACTAATTCCCTCGGACAACCCGATTAACTCCCATGACCCAAACAACACCCAACCCCGTCCCTCCACCCCCTACCCCCCGACCACCCTACCCTCTCACCCAATTACCTTACACACTTGCCTTATACTCCATAGCTTCTTAACGTGGCTTTGGAGACATTTGAACTCTTTACTTACCAAAATATGGCAGCTGGTGCCATTAAAGAAAGTGCATGGCTTCTCCAGCGATGCTCCCTGCTGTCCCTGTGTCGATTGCAGCATTGAGAGTTTGGAAGGATCCTCCGTTGGAAGACAGGTCAAGAAATCATAGGTATGGGGCTAACTTCTTGCCTGACAGGGATGCCAAGCGACTGGAAGTTCCGGGCTACTCATGTCAGACAGTGCAAAAGGGAGCCATTCAACCCATGGTGCATGTACCAGCTCTGATGGAAGAGCTGGGCAGTAAAACTAATTCGATGGAGTCCTTCAAATTTCCATTTTTCATGTATAAATCCAATTAAGTTTAAGGTTACTATTAAATCTGCTTTCATCACCATTTCAAGCAGTGCATTCAAGATAATAATTTGCTGCTTAAAAAAAATCATCTCCCACCTGTTTTTTTCCCAATTACCTTAAATCTGTGCCTTGATTACTAATCCTTCAGTGAGGAGGGTTGGTTCGGGGGGGGGGGGGGGGGGGGGGGAAGAGAGAGAGAGAGAGAGAGAGAGAGAGAAAGTGGGGAGGGAAAGTGGGGAAGGGAAAGGGAATCAGATTGGGTCACTTGTGTTTAGAAATTGTGGGATTGATTTTATATTCTAAGATCATGCTGGAATTTTAGAAACCACAAGTTAAGCCTCAACTGGAATATGGTGAACAATTCTCGACAACGCACTGCAAGAAAGATCTAAAGGCCGAGAAAGGATACAGAGGTTTACAGGATTGTTACCAGAGATGAGGTATTCCATTTCGAGGGGAGATTGGAAGTTATGAGAATTCTTGCTGGAAAGTAGGATTAGACAGGATAGATTTTTTTCCACCAGCACACGTGCGATGGAAAAAGTAGTCTCCTGTTGTGCCATTAAAAAAATCTTCATGAAAATATATTTTACTTGAATCTTGAAATTGAATTTGTGCATGCTACGTGCAATCCACAGTCATATTTTGTTTTACCTTGCTTGTCCTATGCTCAAGTATAGGAGATTGAGGGGTGCTGTGTTGTCTGCTTACTGGTCATCCTATGTGTCAATCACTGCCTGTCTGCATCTCATTATATACATGAGTGGATATTATGACATCTCCCACCCTTTTCCTTTTGAGTTAAATAAATACTGAAGTATGGATATATATATTTATATATGCCTGACTATATACAAACGGTGATTGAACAAACGTATATACATGGGAAGGTGTCGATAGTGCAGATACATGGCAAACTAAACAATATTTACAAGAGTTAAGTCGATGGATTCAGTCACAAAAATTTACAAAAGTTAAGTCTACAGATTCAGTCTTTGTGGCGGGCGACAAATTCTTGTCTATCGCCGCAGAGGTGGATCAGGAGCCGCCTGCACGTGGAGAGTTGGGATCGCTGCCATTGCGGTGGTCGCGTGGGCCGGCAGGATCACTGGGAGATTGGTGGCCTCGTGGCAGGGTACGTCCGGAGGAAGCATGACAGCCGGCGGATCACTGCGGTCAGGTGGTGGGCGTGGAACTCTTCGCAATGCCCGTCTGTTGCGCCATAGCAGGGAGCCATCAGCCATGCGAACAATGAAAGACTTCGGGGCAACTTGTTTGACAACAAGAGCTGTGGCTGACCAACCGCCCTCAGGCAACTGGACGCGAACATGATCGGCTGGAGCCAGCTCAGGTAAATCCGTGGCATGAGCATCAAATGTGGCCTTCTGTTGGGCCCGGGACTGCTGCACTTTTTGTAGTACCGTGAGGTGGTCAAGGTCTGGAACATGGATGGCTGGAACTGTGGTCCTCAGAGTGCGATTCATGAGCATCTGCGCTGGGGACAACCCAGTGGACAGTGGGGTTGCCCTGTATGCCAGCATTGCCAGGTTGAAGTCGGAGCCTGAGTTTTCAGCTTTGCACAGCAACCACTTGACAATATGGACCCCTTTCTCGGCCTTCCCGTTTGATTGCGGGTAGTGGGGACTGGAGGTAATGTGTCGGGAGTTGTAGGACTGTGCAAAATCAGACCATTCTTGGCTGTAAAAGCATGGACCGTTGTCGCTCATTACCATGAGCGGTATCCCATGCCTGGCGAACGTTTCTTTGCAGGCTTTGATGACCGCCTTCGACGTGAGGTCGGACAGTTTCACCACTTCTGGGTAACTGGAGAAGTAGTTGACGAGGAGTACGTAGTCACACCCCTTGGCGTGAAAAAGGTCTACACCTACTTTGGACCACGGAGAAGTCACGAGCTCGTGCTGTTGCAGTGTTTCCTCGGGTTGAGCCGGTTGAAACTTCTGACAGGTAGGGCAGTTGAGGACCGTGTTGGCAATATCCTGGTTAATGCCCGGCCTGTAAACCGCCTCCCGAGCTCTGCGTCGGCATTTCTCGACTCCAAGGTGACCCTCATGGAGTTGACCCAGCACCACAGCCTGCATGCTTTGAGGAATAACGATCCTGTCGACTTTCAGAAGGATTCCCTCAACAACCGTCAGCTCGTCTTTAACATTAAAGAATTGGGGACATTGTCCCTTCTGCCAGCCATGGGTAAGGTGCTGCATCACACGCTGCAGTAAAGGATCCTTGGCCGTTTCCTCACGAATTTGGACAACCCGTTCATCAGAGGCTGGGAGGTGGTGGCACACAATTGCACTTGCGCTTCTATGTGGCAGATGAAGTCACCTTGTTCACACGGTGTGGTGATGGACCGGGATAGGGCATCTGCAATGATCAGCTCTTTGCCTGGCGTGTAGACAAGTTCGAAGTCATAGCGGCGGAGTCGAAGAAGAATTTGCTGTAACCGAGGTGTCATGTCATTTAAATCCTTCTGGATTATGTGGACTAGGCCTGTGGTCCGTTTCCACCGTGAATTTCGGCAGGCCGTAAACGTAGTCATGAAACTTGACTATTCCTGTCAGGAGACCCAGACACTCCTTTTCGATCTGGGCATACCGTTGCTCAGTGGGCGTCATGGCCCTGGAGGCATATGCCACTGGAGCCCAGGACGAGGAGTCATCTCGCTGGAGGAGCACCGCCCCAATGCCGCCCTGGCTTGCATCAGTTGATATCTTGGTTTCCTTGGTTGGGTCGAAGAACGCTAGAACTGGGGCTGTGGTGAGCTTCGCCTTCA
The DNA here is from genome assembly GCF_047496885.1 of Scyliorhinus torazame. Lineage (NCBI taxonomy): Eukaryota > Metazoa > Chordata > Chondrichthyes > Carcharhiniformes > Scyliorhinidae > Scyliorhinus > Scyliorhinus torazame. Next base: position 16,914,944 of record NC_092723.1, on the reverse strand, counting down.
GCTCACGCCATTCCGCTTCATGTGTGGGCAGCCACTGGAATTCCATTGACTTCTTGACGAGATGGCGGAGGGCCATGGTGTGGGATGCCATATTGGGAATGAATTTCCCGAGAAAGTTGACCATCCCGAGGAAGCGGAGGACCGCCTTCTTGTCCTCACACCCTGCCACGAGATGTGGTCGCCTAGAAACTTTATATCAGATTGACCAAATGAGCACTTGGCCCTGTTGAGCTGGAGACCATGTTCATGAATTCGCTGGAAGACCTGCTTGAGGCGAGCGATGTGTTCCTGGGGTGTTGTGAACCAGATGATCACGTCGTCCACGTATACTCGTACCCACTCGATGCCCTCTATCATCTGCTCCATGATGCGATGAAACACTTTGGAGGCAGATATGATACCGAAAGGCATGCGGTTGTAACAGTAGCGGCCGAACTGGGTATTGAATATGCACAGCTTGCGACTGGACATGTCCAGCTGTATTTGCCAAAAACCCCGGGAGGCGTCCAACGTAGTGAAGAATTTGGCATGAGCCATCTCACTGGTTAACTCTTCATGCTTCGAGATCGGGTAGTATTCCCGCATGATGTTGCGGTTTAGATCCTTGGGATCAATGCAAATGCAGAGCTCCCCTGATGGCTTCTTTACGCATACCATGGAGCTGACCCAGTCTGTTGGCTCCGTGACCTTCGAGGTGATGCCTTGGTCTTGGAGGTCCTGTAGTTGCTTTTTCAGACGATCCTTGAGGGGCGCCGGCACCCGGCGTGGTGCATGGATTACAGGGGTGGGGTTCCGCTTGAGCAGTATTTTGTATTGGTATGGGAGTGTGCCCATTCCATCGAATACACTGTGATACTGCGTGATGTCATCTATGACGGCTTGCAAATTTCCATTGGGCGAATCCGTCGCCGGTGACATGGTGTGGACTCGCTGAACCAGGTTCAGGAGCTTGCAGGCGCGAGCACCGAGCAGGGACGCCCTGTCAGGCCCGACGATTTCAAACGTAACGTTGCCTTGATCGCCTTGTTGGATACCCCTAGTTGACACGAGCCACTGGCAGCTATGGCATTGCCATAGTAGTCAAGGAGCTGGCAGGCCGGTGGAAGAATGCTTGGTCTGGCGCGGATGGTGTCTAGGTCGGATTGTGAGATGAGGTTCGCAGACGCGCCGGTGTCCAGTTTAAATCGGATGCGAGCCTTGTTAACTGTGAGGACAGCACACCACTCGTCGTCGGGATCCACACTGAGGATCGAGTGGTGTTGCGCAGGTGTGGTGGAGGCCAGCTCATGTGTGGTTATGATGCCCACCCGATATGGAGACTGGAGGCAGTCAGCATCAGGGTCCATTGGGCTGTCGGGATCAGAATCTGGCATGCCTTGTTGTATTGAGCGGATACTTCTGCGCCGCAGCTGGGATCGCTGGCTGCTGAGTGGTGGAGCGGATCTGCAGAGGGCTGCGTTGTGCCAAGCTTGCCACACTGGAGACTTCGGCGTCCTCTTGCCTGACATTGCCGTTTAAAGTGGGCGGAGCGACAATTCGGACACGTCATGACGCTGACGTCAGCGCGATCCGTGCGCCATCACGCATCCGCAGTGCGGTCGGCCGACGTATATGCACCTGCGCAGTCAGGTTTTCGGTCTCGTCGTCCACTCGGTCGTGGCGCGCATGCGCAGTGATCCGTGAAAAGCGCGCGAAGCGGCCACTCTCCTCGATGCTCAGGCCCTGCATCTGTGCAATGGCCTGCACCCTTTCTGCCTCGTGGGAGGCCAGCTTTGCAGTTTCTGCCACCCTGATGTGGGAGTAATGATTCTTGGCATGCTCATGGACAACGCACGTCTCGATAGCGACAGAGAGGGTCAACCGTTTGATTTTAAGGAGCTGCTGCCGCAGGGAGTCGGAGTGGACCCCGAAAACGATCTGATCCCGGATCATGGAATCAGCCGTCGAGTCATAGTTACATGACTGCGCTAGGATGCGGAGATGGGTCAAGAAGGACTGAAAAGGTTCATCCTTACCCTGAAGTCTCTGCTGGAAGATGTACCGTTCAAAGTTCTCATTCACCTCTATGTCGCAGTGGCTGTCAAACTTCAGCAGGACTGTTTTGAATTTTGTTTTGTCTTCACTGTCGGCGAACGTAAGCGAATTGTAGATATGGATGGCGTGGTCCCCTGCAGTGGAGAGAAATAGCGCGATCTTCCTGGCATCCGATGCTGCCTCGAGGATGGAGGCCTCGATGTCCAAGAGGAACTTTTGCTTGAAGATTTTCCAATTGGCACCGAGGTTGCCGGAGATGCGGAGCTGTGGAGGAGGCTGGATGTTTTCCATTTCGCTGGATGGCTGCTTGCTGGTCGATGCTGATTCACTCGAGGTAGGTCCGTCAAGATCAATATCACTCTGGTACCATAATGTGTTAGGCAGGTTGGTTCGACGTGGACTGCACTCGATGCAGGGAAGTTAGAAACAGACTGAGGCACGATCAATTGCCAGCCAGCAGGCAGGGACCACCGGCAAACCTGTAGTACAGGTCCTACGGTACATCACCTAATACAGGTGCAACAGTGGTTTACCACATTCAACGCCTGTTAAAAATTGAGTCCGGCGGGGGTGGTGGATAACTATATACAACAATGAGTTAATATTTACAAGATTTGAGCAAACAAATGTCCTTTGAGGCACGATCAATTGGACAAAAGACGATAGTTGAGGCTTTATTGCTATCAGATGTGTGGCCTCCCACAGCAGCTGGAGAAATGGCTGCTGGCTGGAGGACATGCATATTTATACCCCGCCTCCTGGGCGGAGCCAGCAGGCAGGGACTACCGGCGAAGCTGTAGTACAGGTCCTACCGTACATCACCTAATACAGGTGCAACAGTGGTTTACCACACAAGCGTCTAACACAGGAGAAGATCCAACACTGTTTTATCCAACTAGATGAACTGCTGTACATATTCAGCTGTGGGTCGACACTATACTGATCTGACTAGTGACCTTGTAGTAGCCTGAACAGACTTACTAGCTACCGCATGGTGTTTGTGCTTGCTAGCTCGTGGACTCTGACTGTCCCAGTAGCTGGGTCCCGAGAGAGCGGGAAACCTAGTGCCCTCTGGCTTTATAGTGGTAGTGTCCTGTCTGGTGATTGGCTGTGCTGCGTTGTATGCTTACTGGTCATCCTGTGTGTCAATCACTGCCTGTCTGCATCTCATTATATACGAGTGGATATTATGACACGGTGGACTAGTCTACTTCAGCAGAATCCATGAATAGATTATCTTGAATGCCCATGTCCCTTATTTTTCTCCACAAGATTTGGCCACATTGCCATTTGTTTAATTCAGGTTCCAGGATAGCACCTCCTGCATTTACACCAACATACATGTCTCAACTTTCTCAGTCGCCGAATCGAAGACCTTCAACAAATTAGGCTCTATAATTCTTCTGCTATGACTAATATGATCAAAATTTCAGGAGGTATCTGTTGAACATTGGTCTCCCATAATCTGGAGCAGATGCGGTGCAGTATAAAAATGGCTTTGCGCAAGATACTGAAGGACTATTGGTACAAGTGGCACCATACCTCTGTCATGTGTCAGAAGGGGAGAAACTAGCAAGTAGCTAGCTCCAGTCGAAGTCTTGGCTAAACTCCTCCAGAACAAATTATAAACTCTGCTGTAAGCAGTCTGCAGTACAGCTGCAATCAAAATGGTGCGTCATGGAAATTTGCCGTGTGAAAATATAATTTTGCAGCTGTGATTCCCGGAAACTGTGGGAAGCAGTGAAGACCCACCCTGGACTGTTTGCAGAGTGAAGTGTGGCCTCTATACAGTACAGTTGAAGCAAAGGCCTGCACTTATTCCATATCCTCAAGTATCTGTAGCTTCCTGTAGCCTGGGCGTACTGCTGGCTCGCTGGACAGTCACTCATTAACAATGAAAACATTTGATTTCTGCTGTTAAAGAACCAAGTGTACAGGTTAAAAGGTGCTTGGTTGAACATCCCATCTCCGGAACAGTCTCAGGAAGGAGCTTCATTGCCACTAAACATGGGAGGCGAAGTGCACAAATCAGCCAGCTTCTCCCTTTGGATGATAAAATCTTAATCATCGTTTTCAACTCTGTCCAAGACTTCACAACCCCAATCCTATAGCTCTGCAACCTGTACAGCCTACACCCCTGACAGATCTGTCTATTGTGGTTCTTGCGTATACCTGATTTTTTTTGTTTTACTTAGTGTGCATGCCTCAGCCCAAAGGTCTGGAATTTTCTCTCTAAACCTCTTTGCCTCTCTTCTTTTAAGACAGGTCTCAAAACTTACCACTGACCAAGTTTTTGGTCAGCTGCCCTAATCTCATGCAGCTGTGTCTACCTTTGTTTGGTAATGTACATCCTAGCACAGCTTACTGTGTCAAAGGCACTATGTAAATGCAAACTGTGTTACCACCCAGTGACCATTGTGTGATTGTGGAGAGGAATGGATTGGATTTAGATATAGATATGATTCCCACACATGATTAATGCTGCATCAGCTCTAGCTATTTAGTCCACACAAAGTTACAGCCCTGCAGATGAGTAATACTGCTTTGCAGCAGTCAGTGTCTTTAAGAAAAGAATGGACAAAAGTCCAGGATCACCTATTGACTATTTTAGGATTTACAGGATAAAAGAGCGCGAGAGCGGCAGAGACACAGTGAAAGAGCGCGAGGAAAGTGGCAGGGACACAGTGAAAGAGCGCGAGGAGAGCGGCGGGGATATAGGATAAAAGAGCGCGAGGAGAGCGGCGGAGACAGTGAAAGAGCGCGAGGAGAGCGGCGGGGTCACAGTGAAAGAGCACGAGGACAGCGGCGGGGTCACAGAGAAAGAGCGCGAGGAGAGCGGCGGGAACACAGGATAAGAGCGCGAGGAGACTGGAGGAGACAGTGAAAGAGCGTGAGAGCGGCGGGGACACAGTGAAAGAGCGTGAGAGCGGCAGGGACACAGTGAAAGAGCTCGAGAGCGGCGGTGACACAGTGAAAGAGCGCGAGAGCGGTGGGGACACAGTGAAAGAGCGCGAGAGCGGCGGGGACACAGTGAAAGAGCGCGAGAGCGGCGGGGACACAGGATAAAAGAGCACGAGGAGAGCGGCGGGGACACAGGATAAAAGAGCGCAAGGAGAGCGGCAGAGACACAGTGAAAGAGCCCAAGGAGAGCGGCGGAGACACATTGAAAGAGCGTGAGAGCGGCGGGGACACAGTGAAAGAGGGCGAGAGCGGCGGGGACACAGGATAAAAGAGCGCGAGGAGAGTGGCGGGGACACAGGATAAAAGAGCGCGAGGAGCGCAGCGGGGACAGTGAAAGAGCACGAGGAGAGCGGCGGGGACACAGGATAAAAGAGCGCGAGAGCGGCTGGGACACAGGATAAAAGAGCGTGAGGAGAGCGGTGGGGACACAGGATAAAAGAGCGCGAGGAGAGCGGCAGAGACAGAGTGAAAGAGCGCAAGGAGAGCAGCGGGGACACAGGATAAAAGAGCGCGAGGAGAGCCGCGGACAGACAACTGCTGGAGAAGCGGCCTTCAGATTTGCGGCGGGAGCAATGGCCAGGGGTCTGTCGGGAAGGTAAGTTTTCCTCTTTAAAAACTTACCTTGAAGAGTGACATCACAGCAAAGCAGTGACCTGATTGGCTGGTAAGGAAAGTGCTCCAATTAGCACTAGCTGGGAGAAATTTAACTCTTCGTGTGAACAAAGAAATGTACAGCACAGGAACAGGCCCTTCGGCCCTCCAAGCCCATGCTGACCGACTAAACTACAATCTTCTACACTTCCTGGGTCCGTATCCCTCTATTCCCATCCTATTCATGTATTTGTCAAGATGCCCCTTAAATGTCACTATCGTCCCTGCTTCCACCACCTCCTCCGGTAGTGAGTTCCAGGCACCCACTACCCTCTGCGTAAAAAACTTGCCTCGTACATCTACTCTAAACCTTGCCCCTCTCACCTTAAACCTATGCCCCCTAGTAATTGACCCCTCTACCCCGGGGAAAAGCGTGTGTTGGTAAGTATTGTGATTGGTAAATAAAATCTTTATTCCTTTCACTTATTCATTATTTGATATTATACGTGTAATCAGTTAAGGTAAAGTGTAAAAATGGCAGGAGATGCCAGACCCGTGTTATGCTCCTTGTGCTCAATGTGGGAGTTCAGGGACGCGGCCGATGCCCCTGACTCCTTCATGTGTGGGAAGTGTGTCCAGCTGCAGCACCTGTTAGACAACATGACGGCTCGGGAGCTGCAGATGGACTCACTTTGGAGCATCCGCGATGCTGAGGTAGTCGTGGATAGCACATTCAGTGAGTTGGTCACACCGCGGATTAGGATTGGTGAGGGAGACAGGGAATGGGTGACCAAAAGGCAGAGAAAGAGCAGGAAGGCAGTGCAGGTGTCCCCTGTGGTCATCTCCCTCCAAAACAGGTATCCCATTTTGGATACTGATGGGGGAGATGACTCACCAGGGGACGGCAGTAGTAGCCAGGCTCATGGTACCGTGGCTGGCTCTGCTGCACAGAAGGGCAGGAAAAAAACTGGCAGGGCTATAGTCATAGGGGATTCAATCGTAAGCGGAGTTAACAGGCGTTTCTGTGGTCGAAAACGATACTCCAGAATGGTATGTTGCCTCCCGGGTGCACGGGTGAGGGATGTCTCAGATTGGCTGCAGGACATACTGAAGGGGGAGCGTGAACAGCCAGTCGTGGTGGTGCATATGGGCACCAATGATATAGGTAAAAACAGGACGAGCTCTTACAATCAGAATTTAGGGAGTTAGGAGATAAGTTAAAAAGTAGGACCTCAAAGGTAGTAATCTCAGGATTGCTCCCAGTGCCACGAGACAGTCAGAGTAGAAATTCAAGAATAGTCAGAATGAATACGTGGCTTGAGATGGTGCAGGAGGGGTTCAGATTTTTGGGATATTGGAACCGGTTCTGGGGGCGGTGGGACCATTACAAATTGGATGGTCTACACCTGGGCAGGACTGGAACCAATGTCCTGGGGGCTGCTTTTGCTAACACTGTTGGGGAGGTTTTCAACTAATGTGGCAGGGGGGTGGGAACCAGATTAGGAAGTTAGAGGTCAGTAAAGAGGCAGCAACTAAAGCCAGTAAGGTACTAGATAATAAACTCAATGTGACTAAGGGGAAGAAATTATGAATGCAAAGGGACAGGTGGTCTGAGGTGCATTTGTTTTAATGCGAGAAGTGTAGCAGGTAAGACAGATGAACTTAGGGCTTGGATTAGTACCTGGAAATATGATGTTATTGGTATTACTGAGACTTGGTTGAGGGAAGGGCAAGACTGGCAACTAAATATCCCAGGGTATAGATGCTTCAGGAGGGATAGAGAGGGAAGGGGTGGAGGAGTTGCATTACTGGTCAGAGATATCACAGCTGTGATTAAGGAGGGCACGATGGAGGATTCGAGTACTGAGGCAATATGGGTAGAGCTAAGAAATAGGAAGGGTGCAGTAACATTGTTGGGACTTTACTATAGGCCTCCCAAAAGCGAGCGTGAAGTAGAGGTACAAATATGTAGACAGATTATAGAAAAATGTAGGAGCAATAGGGTGGTCGTGATGGGAGATTTTAACTTCCCCAACATTGAATGGGACTCACGTAGTGTTGGAGGCGTAGGTGGAGCTGAATTTGTAAGGAGCACCCAGGAGAGTTTTTTTAGAGCAGTATGTGAATAGTCCAACTCGGGAAGGGGCCATACTGGATCTGGTATTGGGGAATGATCCCAGCCAGGTGGTTGAAGTTTCAGTCAGTGATTACTTTGGGAACAGCGATCACAATTCCCTAAGTTTTAGAATACTCATGGACAAAGACGAGAGTGGTCCTAAAGGAAGAGTGCTAAATTGGGGAAAGGCCCAAGAATATCAAAATTTGGCAGGAGCTAGGGAATGTGGATTGGGAGCAGCTGTTTAAGGGTAAATCCACATTTGAAATGTGGGAGTCTTTTAAGGAAAGGCTGATTAGAGTGCAGGACAGACATGTCCCTGTGAAAATGAGGGATAGAAATGGCAAGATTAGGGAACCATGGATGACGGGTGGAATTGGGAGACTAGCCAAGATGAAAAAGGAAGCATACATAAGATCTAGGCGACTTAAAACTGATGAAGCTTTGGAAGAATATCGGGCAAGTAGGACAAATCTCAAACGCGCAATAAAGAGGGCTAAAAGGGGTCATGAAATATCTTTGGCTAACAAGGTTGAGGAAAATCCAAGCCTTTTATTCGTCTTTAAGGAGCAAGAGGGTAACTAGAGAAAGGATTGGCCCACTCAAAGACAAAAGAGGGAATTTATGAGTGGAGTCAGAGGAAATGGGTGAGATTCTTAATGAGTACTTTGCATCAGTATTCACCAAGGAGAGGGACATGACGGATATTGAGGCTAGGGATGGATGTTTAAATACTCTAGGTCAAGTCGGCATAAGGAAGGGGGAAGTTTTGGGTATTCTAAAAGACATTAAGATGGACAAGTTCCCAGGTCCGGATGGGACCTATCCCAGGTTACTGTGGGAAGCGAGGGACAAAATAGCTGGGGCCTTAACAGATATCTTTGCAGCATCCTTGAGCATGGGTGAGGTCCCGGAGGACTGGAGAATTGCTAATGTTGTCCCTTTGTTTAAGAAGGATAGCAGGGATAATCCAGGAAATTATAGACCTGTGAGCTTGACGTCAGTGGTAGGCAAACTGTTGGAGAAGATACTGAGGGATAGGATCTATTCATATTTGGAAGAAAATAGACTTATCAGTGATAAGCAGCATGGTTTTGTGCAGGGAAGGTCCTGTCTTACAAACCTAATAGAATTCTTTGAGGAAGTAATAAAGTTAATTGATGAGGGAAGGGCTGTAGATGTCATATACATGGGCTTCAGTAAGGCGTTTGATAAAGTTTCCCATGGCAGGCTGATGGAAAAAGTGAAGTTGTATGGGGTTCAGGGTGTACTAGCTAGATGGATAAAGAACTGGCTGGGCAACAGGGGACCGAGAGTAGTGGTGGGAGTGTCTCAAAATGGAGTAAGGTGACGAGTGGTTTTCCACAGGGATCCGTGCTCGGACCACTGTTGTTTGTGATATACATAAATGATCTGGATGAAGGTATAGGTGGTCTGATTAGCAAGTTTGCAAATTATACTAAGATTGGTGGAGTTGCAGATAGCGAGGAGGACTGTCAAAGAACACAGCTAAATATAGATAGATTGGGGAGTTGGGCAGAGAAATGCCAGATGGAGTTCAATCCAGGCAAATGCGAGGTGATGCATTTTGGAAGATCTAATTCAAGAGCGGACTATACGGTCAATGGAAGAGTCCTGGGGAAAATTGATGTACAGAGATCTGGGAGTTCAGGTCCATTGTACCCTGAAGGTGGCAGGTCGATAAGAGTGGTCAAGAAGGCATACAGCCTGCTTGCCTTCATCGGGCGGGGTATTGAGTACAAGAGTCGGCAGGTCATGTTACAGGTGTATAGGACTTTGGTTAGGCCACATTTGGAATACTGCGTGCAGTTCTGGTCGCCACATTACCAGAAGGATGTGGATGCTTTAGAGAGGGTGCAGAGGAGGTTCACCAGGATGTTGCCTGGTATGGGGAGTGCTAGCTATGAAGAAAGGTTGAGTAGATTAGGATTGTTTTCGTTGGAAAGACGGAGGTTGAGGGGGGACCTGATTGAGGTCTACAAAATTATGAGAGGTATGGACAGGGTGGATAGAAACAAGCTTTTTCCAAGAGTGGGGGTGTCAATTACAAGGGGTCATGATTTCAAGGTGAGAGGGGGAAAGTTTAAGGGAGATGTGTGTGGAAAGTTTTTAAGCAGAAGGTGGTGGGTGCTTGGAACGCTTTGCCAGTGGAGGTGGTAGAGGTGCACACGATAGCATCATTCAAGATGCATCTAGACAGATATATGAACGGGCGGGGAACAGAGGGAAGTAGATCCTTGGAAAATAGGCGACAGGTTTAGATAAAGGATATGGATCGGCACAGGCTGGGAGGGCCGAAGGGCCTGTTCCTATGCTGTAATTTTCTTTGTTCTTTGTACCTCCGAATCCCTTGAATAGATTGGGATCAATGGAATGACACAATCGAAGGGCATCAGGACTGATGAGTCAGACTGCAGTCTAGCAAACAAAAGGACCTTCAACATCCTGCAGGAACGAAAAAACTTATACTGTTGAATAAATTTATTGAAAAATTGGTTTATTTTTTGACAATTTTATTTCAGGTTTTTGTTTCAGTTGTATGCAGAAGTGTACATTTATCTAGAACATTTATTCTTCTAGAAAGTAAAATACAATGAAGGGATGATGGGAGATTCCGATATACAGTATCCTTGAAAACTCTTGCACCCAGATCTTTATGCTGAGCACATATGGATAATGAGGAACACTGGCAGGTGAAGTTCCCCAAGGGATCAATGACTAAAAGCAACCAAGTACTTCTTCATCCTTGCCATTTATACAAGACAATGTTAATCTGATAATGTTGCCAATTGATTTATTCCCCCCACCCAAAAAATTTATAACTCCTTCCATGATTCTTTGTCCACCTGAATAAACATCTCAATGACACAGACCCAGTATCAAATTCTTTGGCATGGGGATATGCTTTCCATGGCAAAGGAGTTCAGCCACATGGTAATTAAACACCTTGAGGGCTAAAGAAAAAGACATTGATGTTTGAGATTTCAACAAACCAACTATGTAGCTTGCTAAATTCCCAGTGGAATCCAAGTATTAGCAGAACTTTTCAGACATAGTGAGGTTTCAATTTTTCTCCCTGGCCAGTCACCCCCGAACATTGTTTCTAATCACAAACTCCTCTTGTGATAGTTCCAAGGGAGTCAGCAGCCCTCCTGCCATTCACTATTACAGTCACACTTGTACCTGACAGCCACACACATACACACTTCCCAGTCGGCATCAATGAATAGCAGTTTAGGAGTGGGAACGTAACCTAATTTTGTCCCTCCCTAAGTATAGTGCCCCAAATGCAGACCCAAGTAATGCTCAATAAGAGCACAGGCAGGTAGCCCAAGTAGTGAGCGTATTGGGATGGAAGTGCATCAACTAATCTGATTCATTGAGGAAACAGACTTTGAAATGCTGAGGTAGGGGGTTGTTAATTTCCCGATATCTTAACATATTTTAATACATCAATTCATACGTTGGACACAAGAAAGCCATCCGTGGTGTCCAATAGGTGACAGGTTCAAACAATCATAGGGTAATTTCAGGGCTGATGACAGGAATATTTTTTTTCACACAAGAACGTGGAATGGGCTTCCAGTGGACCAAATGGCCATTCCCATCCTTGTAGGCATCTTGGAACAGAGTTGCACATTTAAATACAAGCACAAAATTCTTCCAATCAGATTTTGCAGCACAGGAATGCTTTTTCCTTATAAAAGAGAAATGAACATATTTTCCACCTGCAAATAGGTGCCCTCCATTGGAAGAAATCTGTCGGAGGTAACTGCTCTTAAGTAATAAATATATTGCAACATGAAGGTGAAAGTAAAGAAAAATTAAAACAGTACGAATAATCTTGAAATAATGGAACTGCAAATAACAAACATTCACACTGCCTAGAAATGCCACAGGAACAGCCAGTGGATTGTACAAAGTTGTTTCCCCAGGAGTTGGTGCAGCAATACAACTGACCTGATGCCCACATTTGGGAGGAAAGGGCATCAGAGTCCAGGAAGGCATGTTATCGGTGTCAGCAGGAATAGTAACTTAAATAATTCAGCCAATAACAACAGATCATAACTTAACTTCAGGTATCTCTTTAAATAAAAATAACGTGATAAAATAAACTTTTGGACCTTGCATGTAAAAAAAAAAATAGTAGTTTACATTCTTAACAGCATTTGGAGAACTTATGACCCAGACGGGCTTAGAATCTGTAATGCACAACATCCCAAGAGAGAGGTTTCTATATTCTCTACTTTATCACAATAGACCACTCCCTCTAATCAATAAGGTTGTCTTTGGGCTCTGTAAAGTATGTGCTATAAAAAGGGGAGTGCTTTACACATGTTTTCTATTAAAGGAGGTATCATAACCAGAGATGATTATTTATACAACATTACAACTAGCCTGGCTCGCTGTAGGATCATGTTGCATACTTGACTCGATAGCCATGTTCTTTTGAATGTCCACTAATTCTAACCCCTTTCGCATTTTTGAGCCCTCAAGTATCCAAAATTAGGAAAATATTTCTGTTTTTCCTCCTGTAGCATGGAGGTGAAAGGTAATTTACTGCCGCAATCTGATGATTCAAAGCACTTAAAAGCAATAGTACACAGTTTGATGTAACTGAAATGGAAAGGGCCATCTTGTAAATCTATGCAAACGGAGTACTTTTTCCAAAACCTACATACTCTGCATGGAATCAATTTTCATTCTCTCACCTTGCCCCATCTAGTGAACTAATGTAAGATTGTTTGAAAACCTAGTTAAGCATTTAAAGCAGAAGGTAAATTGAAGAGGGAACACATTTTGTTTGAACTATTTCCCCAATTGATAGTTAGAAAAACACTTGGATTAAAGATTTCTGTTAAACTTTGGACTAGACTATAGAAGTATTGAGCAGATCTTGCTCCTCATGATGGAGTGTCCTATTTAAAACATCAGGCCAGCCAAAGAATTAATCAGGCACAATCCAAGCAACTTTGCAGGGTATTTTTAGGAGAAAATGGAGTGCACCTCAAATAAAAAGAACCCCCCCCCCCCCTCATTCCTATCCCCCCACCCCCCGGCAAACCAGACTTCCGCTTTAATGCCACTTGAGAACTTTCAAAGGGCTTTTGTAGTAGCAGTTGGCCATGCTGGGAGTAAAGAGGAAACTAGTTCACACAGCATAATAGTAGGTATTAAAAAATTCAATTAAGACTTGGATAATAAAAATAAGCTATATTACGCTGTTATACTAAACAGGGAGATATCCCTTTTCAGTTCTTACACTCAACTATCCGTGGTCAGTTACCAGGTCTTTGCCACTAATAGAACTAACTGGACATTTGGAGGTTTTCCACATCTTATTGCTCTTCATTACTACATACACACAAAGTTTATTTTAATAATATAAGAATGCAGCCAATGGCAAACACGCTGTTCTTCCACTGTCAGTGACAATCTTTGATGCAAATAACCTGACCTTCAGAGAACCAACAGCGCTATGAACCAAAAAAAACGTGGACCCACAAATCTGCCACTGAATTAAGACTGCCTGTTTTAATAAAGCAAACGGAGGAACACAAAGTCCTGGGCATTCGTTCTTTCAGCCCCTATTTTTCATAGCAAAGTCATGTACACCTAAAGTAATACAGTACAGCAGTGTGGTAACACTCCTGAACAGGACCTGTTACCGCCTGTACTAAAGCACCAAGATAAATGTGCCTTTTGACTGCCTTACTATAAAGATCTATTGTGCCTGCATAAAGTGCTTGATGCTGCAAGGTCCCCAGGGAGAGTTCTGACTGGGAAGTGGCAGTAAATCTTCAAAATACAATACTGTTAAAGTGGAAAAGGAAAATATCAATTAAATTGTTCAGCTGACATACGAGGAATGAATCCAATTACTTGCAATAAATATTTTCCAATTTTACTGTAAAAAGCAGTTTGCCTAATATTGGATAATTTCTGTATGAAAATGTTGTTGGGTTTTAATTTGACGTTCGATTAACTTTGCTATTGTATGACTCAATATTTGCGATTTAATGTTTGTGTCAAAGTGACAAATCCAAACATTGTGAAAATAAGATCCAAATGACAGTTTGTTAAATTTGTAGGGTTAGCAATTTGCTTTGTTCCATTAATTTGTCTTTTGTACTTCAGTCAGCTAGTTACATGGCCATAACTCGGACAAACAAATTTGTTGGGGCTAATCATTTGCTTTAGTATAGGTGCGCGGGAACTGGCACATCCTCTTCCACCTGACTTTTTGTGCAACATGAATGTACCTAGGCAGCAAATCATGCAGAAGGTGCGGTTAATTTGTGAGATTTATTTTTGGCTGCTAGGCAAATGGGTTTGCGTTTTTTGAGGCGTAACCATGAATCAAGGCCCTGATGGAAGACCTAAATCCAAACCACACGACTAGCTGAAACAAAATCTGAAAAAGTTGGGAAATGCGCAGCAGGCTAGTCAGTACCTGTGGAGAGAAAAGACAAGTTAACGTTTGGGTTGAGTGAGGGAAGGATATACATCTGTATACTGAAAAATCATGACTAAATGATAAAACACAAATCTGCTGCACCATTCCAATCAAAGTCCTTTGGTTTGCCTGTGTATATAGTTACGCCCTCGTCCTTTTCTGATTGTATTAATATGCCTGCTCATCTTTTATTTTTCAGGTGTTCTATTCCCATCACAAATACTGCCTGGCCTGCTGTGTTTCTTGGTGCTTCTGTTTTAGATTTTCAGCATCACAAATCCAGTTATTACCACATGATTCATAGATTGATACAAGTGTAATCATAAGGAATGTAATGCGGTGTGCTATAAACATTAAGAAATGGTGAAACCAGTAGAAAAACCATGTTATACAGTTCAAACTAAAAATCCAGCAATTATTTGAGCTGGGGTCTGATTGCCAAGACCTATTGGGAGCAGTAGTCACTGAACAAGTGGAACGATGGTCAGCACTGAATATGGCCATTCAATTATCTCTCTTGAAATTGTCCTAATTCCAGAAATCGGATTCCTTAGAACATTACTTTGAATAACTTGTCGAATACATAGAATATATTAGTTAATTGCCTGTAGCACTGTAGAGTCCAAATCAGTTAAACCAGGGTTAGAAGGTGGGGATAAATGTGCCTGCCGTGCAAATATAATTCAATCCTCATTTTAAAATTCATCCATGCATTTCCATTTTTAATTCCTACGCCCACTTTATTAATGAAAACTCCAATGTAAACCTGCCGCCCTACAATTGTACCCTCTCGCTGGTGGGGGTACTGCAATGTCATCACTGGCAGGAGAGCATCTTTGCAGCAAGTCAAGTCGACAAAACAAGTTTTGGTTATAAATTTAGACTCAGGAATTTATACTGAAAAACTAAAACAGGAAGCACACACAGATTTAAGATTTTTAATATATTAAATTCCTGCATCAAACAGATCAGGACAGTAATGCTCTATCATCAATGTTCATCAGGCTCTAGATTTATAATTTTGACCATCCAAGCAAGCTTGCTACAAAGGCTATGGTTCAAGTTTTAAAACAGGAAAAAGTATAATTTAAAGTAAATAATATTTTAACCAAAAGTGCTTCACATTTAATTCTGTTGTGTTAAACTGGAGATTAAAAGCTGACCTTCAAACTGTACACTCCTTTTTCCTCATGCTGCACCTACACAGGAAAGCACATCCCTTCCTAAATGGCAAGAATTTTCATTGCGTCAACAATGTGTTACCTTGCATTATTGTCCTTCCTGTTACACACACTAATGTATTATTGATGTGTTAGAATGGCCCCACTGACACCACTTCCTTGCATGGCATTGCATTATCCCCATATGTCCTGTGACTATGTTTTTGCAGTACAGCTGGACTAAGATTATTTAACTTCCAACTAACTTGACTGGCCATATTGTAATCTTTATCCTCTTTCTCTTTTTCTACTGACGCTCCTTCTCTTTTTCAAAGGCTCGTGGTACAGTTTCTCTCTATGTTCAAGCAATCATGCTTGCGCGCATAAGCCTAGGAATTCAGTGCAAATCTGTAACCTTCTGGTCTATCTGGCTCACCATTTGACATATTTACTCATCAAGGCAACAAAAATCAAGGTCCTAGCAAAATTCCATAAAACAAGATTTTTCAGGCTACTGATGGGAACCCATTTAATTGCACACCGATTTTCAAACGAGTGCTCCGTCTGACAATGCTTCCTAGGTGCCAATAGTTTCCCCCCCAAAAAATAGAGCACCAAAAGATACAGCAATTCTCGGATTAAAATAGGAAAAGAATGCTAAACATATTGTTCTCTTTGGGAATGTTTTTCTGGTATTATCTCTACTATAAGTATCTTATGTTTGATCCAAATCACGTCTGCTTGAGGGTACTTTTGATTGCTGCACTCTCCACCCCACACCTCAGGATTGATTCCCGATATGATCTGTAATTGCTTGGATAGTCCACTTGTTGGAATTGCAAACTTACTCCAGCCTGCAGTAATTATTAGAAACAATGAAAGCACACATTTCCCCCAGATAGTTAATGCAGGAAAAGAAAGGCAGCAAAAAATGTTGCAAAAGTGGGACACACACATTGTTGGTATGGTTTGGATAGACAAGATCAAATAGGTAAAAGGGCTTACTTCGTCTGAATCCATGGCACGGTCTGGGATTTGATTTTACATGAAACATATTTTCCGTGAACTATATGATTGCTTGAAGTGTGGATCATTTTGTGGCTTCACATGGTGAGCACATGGAGTGTTGCTAACATTTTGGTCTATTACACAATCCCTCTGCTATTGCTGTTGTGCTATGTTGCTTATTTCATGCACGCTGATCGTCAAACACCCAATTTGCTCTTTCCAATAAGACATTGTTCTCCATTAGTTCACAATGGTCTTTGGAACCAAATAGGAAAAAATGAGAGGGTGTGCTGTGGCTGAAAGAAGAAGGGAGAAAGCAAAAGTGGAAACATGCACCTAATCTCCTGATCTACCAGGTGTTGCTTAACCGGCACCTGGGTCAAAAATATTCTCATGTTGCTTCACCAAATAATCCTTATAAATAAAAAATATAATCTTTAAAAAAATTTCCAGAAATGCACCACAAAAAGCCACTGTGCCCTGATGAGGCAAACTTATTTCAATCATTACTTACCCACACAAAGCTGATACATACCCTGCAACAACAGCACAGCAGCTGTGAAAATGTACTCATCTAATTTTACCAGCTTTAAAAGCTTCACACCAAACCCAACATGTAGGTCCAAAACTCTCTCTCAATCAGAGAGAGGTGCCATTGTCTGGTTAACAGGTCAAGTGATTGTAAGGTATGGGGAAGAGCAATTCCATCGTGCTTAAATACATTTAAAAAATAACAAATTGTAGAAAACCTACCTACTAACACATATCATGATGGTCTTAATTCCTGGTAACACCGTCAATTGAATTTGTGAACAGGTTATAATGTCTCTATTTTCTACCGCACTAATGGATCCTACCATGACTCAAAATACTTCCGCCGCCGCTCCCCCCCCCCCCCCCACCCCGACCCCCACTACAGCAATGTCATAATCCAGCAGTATCGCAGTGACCAAGACATCTCTTGCCATTTCATATTTGCCAACACGAGGCTGCAACAGTTTGCCCATTTACTGATGCTGGCAGCTACAGCAGCGAATCAAGCCAGTGCGAAAGATGTAAAACTGGGAAAATTAAAATTAAACTTTTAAAATATGGTCCAGTGTGGCAGCAACCTTCTGTCACCAAAAGCATCTGCAATTTTAGCTCCAACGTTCTACCCGTTCTTCAATTGCAAATATTCCCAAATGGGAAAAGCAAAATTTCCTTCACCGCCTGCTCAAGCAGTCCAACAGAAATATCTTCAGCACCTCCCCCCCTCCTAGTGCCTTAAGAAGCGAGAATTAATGCCTGCTTCTTGCAAGGGCTGTTTTCACATAAACCGGAATGTGCAATGTGATTAAGCCTAGGGGATCTCGCAAACCATTTGTGCTATATCGAATGTATATTAGTTATAAATAAATATATAAGCAGTCACACAAATAATATCGATTCTCTCCCTGACCCCCACAAAAACTCTTAAATATTTGTTATAAGTTAACAAGAAAACAAAAAAGAAATACTGAAATGGTACAATTCATTATGAACAGTGTCTTTCTCAAACTTCCTTCTTTCATTGCTTGCTTCAGTCAGTGTGCAACAAGTTTCTCAAACTGTTCAGTTGAGATCTTTCAGAAGAGCAACAATTCGATCAGCTCTTCCTTCTAATGGGCCTCATCACATTGTGAGTCATGTTGCTGCACATAGCTGCCAAACCAACAATGTCATCGATATCGATGTGAGGTGATGGGGTGAGAGAGGAGGAGAAAAACAAGAGGTTAGAATCCTTGTTTTTTTTTTTTTTTAAAAAGCACGCCGATCTGTCAGCTATCAAAAGTGTCCAGATCAGCTGGGTAACTGGATCTGTTCTGAGAAGTACATAATATTTTCCCATTGCTTCCAGAGGGAGACGAGGAACAGCACCAGCAGCAGCGTGCTGAGCACTCGGAACCGTGTCTTCATGAGAGGAGTGATGAAGTTGGCTATGGTGGAGACAAAGACCAGTATGACAGCCATGAGTGCCAAGATAACGTTGATGAATTTGCCCAGCAGTGCCCTTGCATTAGCGTTCTCCACCCCCTCCAGTTGCACCACCTGTTGTTGCTGTTGCTGAAGCTCCAGTTTGGTAATCCGGGTGAGACACGACTCCAGTGCTTCCTGTAAGGAGTGAACAAAGAAGAGGAACCAATGAGTGAAGCGTTAAGTTCCTTACAACACATGGGCGTTTTGAGAGAGGACCCAAGGTAGATTATCAGGGCAGACAGAACAAGCACACAACTATGCTATGCTTGTCTTGAGAATAGTAAATACCCAAATTGGAAAGCATTCTATTCTCAGCACTAACATCCCTCAATGGCAAAAAAAAAGATATCCTCCGGGGCATTGTGGGTGAAAATGGGGTGGGTGGGGGCGGAGGGTGCAAGGCAGAAAATGCTAAAAGTTACAAAACAAAATAGAGACTCTCCAGGATATTACTTAATATCTACTGAAAATCCACTGAAGTCCTGCCAGGGTGAAAAAATGTTTCTTACAACCATGTAACCAGCTGTACTGATGGATCCATCACATGTACTTTATAAACACTTTGGCTCAACAATCAACGCTGGCTATTTCGTTGAAACATGACCCAACTGTATCTAACTGTTTTATGAAGAAAATAAGGGAAAGCAAAAAAAAGAATTGCCACTCAGCCCACCCAACACCCTCCATTCATGATTATATAGAATTATACAGTACGTATAATTACACAGTATGATTATATAGAATTTATACAGCACAGGAGGCAGCCATTCAGCCCATAATGCATTCACAGACTCTTTAAAAGAGCTATCCAATTATTCCCACTGCCCTGCTCTTTCTTCACAGTCCTTTTTTTTTAATAAAGTATTTATCCAATTCTCTGGAAAGTTGCCGCTAAATTTGCATCCACTGCTTTTTAGGGAAGTGTATGTCAGGTCATTGCAATGCACCAACTTAAAAGAAAAATCTCCATCTTTCCTCGGTTTCTTTTGCCAATTATGTTCTATGTTTGTCCTCTACTTACTGACTCTCCTGCAAGTGGGGACAGTTTCTCGCCATGTATTTTTTATATTAAAAAAGGCCCTTCATGACTTTGAAAAACTCCGATTAAACATTCCCTTAATCCTCTCTGCTCAAAGGTTATTAATAAGAACAGGAGATGCTCTTTTCTGCAACACCATCCATTGATCCCCTACTTTAAAGAAAAGTTCCATAACAAGCATTTCTCAAAAACATTTAAATAAAAATAAGCATCATAATCTTCAATTTTATTTTTAGATTTAGAGTACCCGATTCATTTTTTCCAATTAAGGGGCAATTTAGCGTGGCCAATCCACCTACCCTGCACATCTTTGGGTTGTGGGGGCGAAACTCACACAAACACGGGGAGAATGTGCAAACTCCACACGGAAAGTGACCCAGGGCCAGGATTCGAACCCGGGTCCTCAGCGCTGTGAGGCAGCAGCACCAACCACTGTGCCACCGTGCTACCCATCATAATCTTCAATGCTCGGACATCAATGAGGTAGATTACTGTGGCAACATTTTATAGCTTATTCAGATTAGTGTTGTTTTGGTTTCATTTCTCAAAGTCTACACACTGACCGTTCCGAATGGAAAATCTGCAATGAAAAACTGTGACGAGTATATTGCAGAAGGAACTGACAGCAAATCCAAACTAGAAAATGAAGTAGGGATGAAAATGGATGCCAAAGGGAGAGAGAAAAAAAAAGGGAGGGGGGGGGAAATTACTTTTGCAGCTGTTACACGTGGGACTAGAGCAAAGGACCTTCAGTCCTTTTAAAGGTTAAAGAGCACAGAGCAAATTGGGGTACAGCTGGAGTGCTGTGTGGTCAGCAGACAATGCAGAGTGGTTGTAAATGAGTCAGAACAGGATCAGACAGTTCAGGAATGTGTCTGCTCAGACACTCAGACTTATCAGTAACATCCTTCCCTGAACAATACCTTTAGCATTGTGAGATTATCTTGGACGTACTGTATCAAAGCAAAGACCAATAGGGAGAGTATCATGAACCGCCCAGACACCCCCTCATACAGAAACCACATACATTCCTTAGCCCCGAAGAATGTTTTTTTGCCTTTTTTTATGTCCAATTGCCACACATACCACATCCCGACCAAGATCATCTTTTGTTTGCAGTCCCATGTCAATAACATGCTGTAGATTGCCATGCAAAGCACATCAACTGAGGAGCTATTATACCTGCACTCTTCCGTTCAGCAGAAGGCATAGCTACCATCAAGAATTTACCACTCAGGGAATTACACAAATGGGAATCTGCATTTTCAGACTCTACAGCACAATACCTCTGTCCCATTTCCATTGTGGTTTATAAAAAAAAGACCATCAAGTCCATCCAGGGTGTTCTGCCATTCAGTTAGATCAAGGGTGATCTGTATCTCAATTTATCTGCCTTCATTTAGTAACCTTTAATACGCAATAGACAAAAAAACATATCAA
This sequence comes from Scyliorhinus torazame, assembly GCF_047496885.1. NCBI lineage: Eukaryota > Metazoa > Chordata > Chondrichthyes > Carcharhiniformes > Scyliorhinidae > Scyliorhinus > Scyliorhinus torazame. The sequence goes on along the minus strand of NC_092723.1, from coordinate 16,894,119 downwards.
TTTCATTTTGACATTTTCAATTGATCTGGCCTCAACGGTGTTTTTGAGTTCCATTTCCACTACCCTTTGGGTGAAGAAATCTGCTCTACATGACCACTGAACATCTTAGCTCTAATTTTAAGACCACGCACCCGTATTCTAGGTTTCCCCACAAAAAGCAATAGTTTTCCTCCATTTATCTCCAACTCCTTAAATCTCAAGTACCAAAATTAGTTCCCCCTCAATTTTCTATACAAAGGGAATACACCCCTAGTCTATACAACCTGTCATAACTTTTTCATTCCAGATGTGTCAATTATTTCCAGGCTCAGTTCCTGATTTGGGCAGATTTAATCTCAGCTGAGGCAATAGTAATGCACTTCAACTAGCTTAGGAAAATCACATCCACATCTCTGCTCAAAATCAGTATTCTGTGGCTTGTACCGAAAGCACACCTGGATACATGCAATGATGTATATAGGTGCAGCTGTGATGCTCCAATGGTCAAGCAGCCTGCTGACATTAACTGTCCTTTGACTGCACATTCCAAAAGAAGTGAGCTACAGCATCTAGAATAAGGGCAACAGGCGTTATTGAAATACCATCACCCACAAGAACCCCTCCAAGTAGCACACCATCTTGACTTGGAAATATATCACTGTTCCTTCCCCGCTGCTGGGTCAAAATCCTGCAACTCCCTCCCTAACAGCAGTGTAGGTGCATATACAAACACCAGATGAACTTCACCGGTTCAAGAAGGTGGCTCACCACCACCTTCTCAACGGCAATTAGAGAGGGGCAACAGATAATGACAATGTCAGTGACAGTCTTATCTCAATAAATGAATTTTAAAAATACTGAACGGTTGGTCATTTGAGCAAGGTTGTGAAGAAACATTTGGGTTTCTGAAATTGCATCACCACATAAGTCAGCATTTTCAGGAAAAGGTGCAAGGAAAAGAATGATACTGCCAAACAGACAAATAGAAATACAAAGCAAGGAAAGAGGGAAGAGAGAGAAAATAAACGAGTGCGTGCATATGCATGCCGCAAATGGATTTCTGTTTGACACATCTGTGTGATGGTGAACAAAAAGAAATGTAACTGAAAGCAATAAAAACAAAGTTATCTGACTAGACAAATTAACTTAACAGTTTGTAAGCAAGCAACGCTACTGCTATCACCAAGATTTAATTAAAACATAACAGTGGCCTTGTGATTGATTCGTACCATCTCCAAACAAGAATTGTCTGGAGCAACCACATCGTCTCAGTGAGTGGGGTGAATGAAGAATGCACAGAAAGTACGTTTCCTTCTGCTCGACTATTAACACAAAGGTTAGATTCACAGACAGGTCTAATCAAATGGATTTGGAAGAACTACATTTAGGTTAACTTCAACACTGTTTCATTTGGCCTATAGGATGGAAGGTTTTCAACAGACATTGGGATTTGTAATATAATTAATAATCATTGGAAGTCCAAATTGCAAAAAATATCCATTATCTTCCAATTGTGGCACAGTAGCACAGTGATTAGCACTGTTGCTTCATAGCGCCAGGATCCCAGGTTCGATTCCCGGCTTGGGTCACTGTCTGTGCAGAGTCTGCACGTTCTCCCCATGGCTGTGTGGGTTTCCTCCGGGTGCTCCGGTTTCCTCCCACAAGTCCCAAAATACATGCTTGTTAGGTGAATTGGACATTCCGAATTCTCCCTCCGTGTACCCGAACAGGCGCCGGAATGTGGCTTTTCACAGTAACTCCATTGCAGTGTTAATGTAAGCCTACTTGTAACAATAAAGATTATTATTAATAAATTTGGTTCCTTCCGTTCATGACATTCTACAGCCTTTTAATAAAAGGTGCAGGAGAGCAGTCCAGGGTTATTTGCTCCATGGTGTGAACTTCACTCCTATCAGAAAGTACCTCATCCCCTTGAAGTACAGTTGAAATCTGCACCACAGAAATATGCAGGCATGTTCACCAACAAGCAGTTCATTTCTTTGTGGAACATTTACCTGGATATCTCTGGCCCTTTCATCCGATTGGTACGCCACTTTTTCCTCCATACTGGCAAGCTCCTGTTTCAAGTTAGACATTTCATTTTGATGAAGCTCCGTAAGATCGTTCAGTTGCTCCTCCAGGCGTTCGTACCTGCGTAGAGAGAAATACAAAACTGCCATTAAAACAATATTGATAGCATAAAGCAACAAACAGCTTTCTTAAGTTGCTATAAAACCAGACAATGCTGAAAATAATCAGGTTTGTAGCATCTGTAAAAAGAGAAACTGAATTGATACATCAAAAGTTCATCGACCTAAAACGTTAACTTATTTTTTCTCCCCACAGATGCTTCCAGACCTGCCGAGCATGGTCAGCATTTTCGGTTTTAATTTCAGATTTCCAGCATCTGCAGTATTTTGCTCTTGTATTCCGAAATCAGACCCTGTCCTTCTCTCGATGTCAGTTGAACCATTACAAGGAGTGGAAGAGGAACTCAGTCGACAGTGGTTTCAGGGTCTGTCTCTTGCATACTTAAACGCTGAATTTGTACAGACAATGCACAATATCCCAGATTACACTTCCAGGTTTATGCCTTTGCCACTTGCACTGTCCAGTACGCAATACCCACATAATCAATGAACTAAAAAGGGGCATTACTCTCCAGGCATAGTGTTCGCTTTGAAAATAAAGTAGAGATATCAAGAGGATTGATGAAAGGCTAGAAGTTGGATTCTCCAGCCTTGGCAGGAGGCTAATCAGAGATAACCTGTAGAAGAATATGAGATACTAATTGGGACAGAAAACGTTAATCTTGAGCAGTATACCAAATTAAACTGCAACTGCCGGACAAGAGGGCAAAAATAATAACTGGGAAAAGTCTAGTTCAAGACCGATATCAGGAAGCATTTATTCACATAAAGCAATTAACTAAGCACAAGTTATTCTGTATTTATTTGGAAAATTAATGCAATTCCATGAAAGTTGGAAGATACACTGTTCTAGTCCATGAATTATTCTGCTCATAGTGGGGCCTTATCATCTTTTAATGTCACAAAGTCTAATTGTGAGCAAGTACAAACATTGTCAAAATGAATGGCAGATTATAAGGTTAATTTCAGCCTCCAGGTTAATAACCACCAAAAGCAGCTAAATGGAGTTGAGGTACAGATCAAGCTTCATCTGATCGAATGGTGGTACAAACCCCAGGGACTGAATGGCTCATACCTGGTCCTACATTCTCTTTTTATTTTAAAAAAAATAGTTTGCAGCGTGAAAAAGTACAAGAGCCAGTACATAATGGATGTATGGTACATATCTCCCCCCCCCCCCCCCATGGTAGTATTTACAGTAATTTGCTGCTGTGGTAAGGACTGGAGAGTTATTTATTTCTATTATTTTGCTGTTGAGGTGGAAGTGCGTCCTTTAATAGTCCTTGAATTGTTAGATCAGAGCTTCGCAGTTTAATGAGGAACTGAGAGATTGGGCTGTGCCTATAAGTTAAGAACACCTAGCATTAAGTGAGTGAACTAAAAAAAAAAATTGTTTTGCATGTATAATAAATTGTGATAGCTGCTGTGATGCCAAACAAAGACATTCACACACATTTCCCCCCCACCCCCCCTCCCACACCACATTTCCCCACCCAAGGCTGTGGCTGTTTATCAATAGGATCAGCACATTTACAGCAATTTGGTATTGGGGCTGACACTTTATGATCTATTTAAGTAATCACTGCTAATATTTTAATAGTAGAAATAAAATATAGCCATCACAGAATAAGATTTAGTAACTTAAATGAAGTTATTTATTCATTTGTTTTGTTCCTACTTGATTGGGGGCTGGTTTAGCTCAGTTGGCTGGTTGTGATGGAGAGATTGGCCAACAGCGCAGGTTCAATTCCCGTACTGGCTGAGGCCTTCTCATTCTTGCCCCTCGCCTGAGGTGTGGTGATCAAGTTAAATCATCACACCTCAGTCCGCTCCCCCCCTCAAAGAGGAAAGCTGCCTATGGTTACCTGGGACTACAGCGACTTTACTTTAACTTGATTGGAGACAGTGTTTAATAAATAACAGGAGCTGGTTGCATTGTACGTTCTGTCTCTGTGTGACCTTATCATCTAATTTTTCAATTTAACTGCAAAGGAGGTACTCAGGGAGAGGGAACACAGCAGATTTGTTTTGGGGATTGTTAGCTGATGTGGTTTTCTATCAGTGAGTGTTGCATGAGACATGAAGCTGGACAGAAGAGGATTTGGGGCCGGTATAGGGTAAGCTTGGAAAAACAGGCAGGAAAGGTGGTTTCAGGAGGTGATGTGATGGGCTGGGCAAAAGCAGAAGTTGGAGACTGGCATACAACATAGTCGTGGGCAGGTAGAACATTAAATTTGGAGTAAAAGGAAAGGCGGGGGGGGGGGGGGGGGGGGGGGGGGGGGGGAAGAGAAGCAAGGGAGAAATTGGAAATGGGTGTAAATTAAGATGTGGCTGCATGCCTCAGAGAATTTGAGTAACATACTGCCTGAAATTAAGTGTGACAGACAAGTTTAACACTAACAGACAGGAAACTGCACTGCATTAATGGATGGGTGCGCTATGTAGGAGAAATAAAAGACGATTAAAACACAGTTACAGGAAATACTCAATAAAATCAGCAGGTCAGCAGCATCTGTGGAGAGAGAAACAAGAGTTAACATTTCAGATCAAAGATCTTTCATCAGAACTGGAAGATATTAGAAATGGGGTGGGTCAGAAACAACTGTGCTACACTTAAAGATTGGTAGCTGTAAAGGAATGAGGGCAGAGTTGGCTGGAGCCACTGGGAAAGGAGTTTAGCACGAAAAACAGTTGATCATCCATGGCAGACGTTTATGACTCACAACAAAGATACATCCCAATGAGGAAGAAGAATTCTAGGAAGTGGATAAATCAACCATGGTTAACCAAGCAAGTTAAGGATAATATCAAACTGAAGGGAAAAACATGAAGATTACTAGTAAGCCAGAGGATTGGGAAAGTTTTAAAAAACAGCAAAAGATGGCCTAAAAAAAATTATAAATAGGGAAAAGAGAAACTATGAGGGTAAACTAGCAAGTGATATAAAAATGGACAGCAAGAGCTTCTTTAAATATATAAAAAAGTGAACATGGGCCTCTTTGTGAGACTGGGGGAGTAATAAAGGGGAACCAAAAAATGACAGAGGTGGTAAATACATTCTTTGTTTCACAGGGAATATCATTGCAAAAATACCAAATAATCAAGAGGAAAAATGCAGTTGATGGGGGTTACTAGGGAAACTAATGGGGTTAAAGGGTGCTACGTTTTAAAAAAATTATTTTCTTACAGGATGTGAGTGCCGTTGGTTAGTCCAGCATTTATTGCCCATCCCTTGTTTCTCTTCAGGTGACGGTGTGCTGGCTTCTTGACCACTGCAGTCCCTGGGGTGTAGGTACACCTGCAGTGTTGTTAGGGAAGGAATTCCAGGATTTTGACCCAGCAACAGTGAAGGAAGGTGATATGTTGCAATGTCAGAATGGTGAGCGACTTGGAGGGGAACCTCCCAGTGGTGGTATTCCCAGGTATCTACTGCTCGTCATTCTAGAATGTAGTGGTCGTGGGTTTGGAAGGTGCTGCCGAAGGGACTTTGCTGAATTCCTGCAGTGCATCTTGCAGATCAGGCATTGTCAAACACGGGGGCGCAACCCCGCGGGTGGGTCGCAGGCGGGTGTCGGGAGGGTCATGGAGTAGTCTGTCACGGCGCTCCCGATCGCGCAACAGCTGGCGTTTAATATGCCGGCTACGAGTGACCTTCAAAATGGCCAGGAACTGATAAAATATATTTGGCTGCACTGCGCGTACGTGCCCGACATCGGTGCGCATGCACACCGATGATCGGGCACGCGTGCATAGTGCGGCCACATTTGTTTTTATATGGTCGCAGCCTTTTTTTTTCCCCCAAGTTCGGGGGTGCCAAAGGGATCAAAGGGACAAAGGGACCATTGGGGCCAAAGGGACCCAAAACCATTTCCTCCATTTTTGTCAACAACAAACAAAGTAAGAGAAAATGGTGGGTCGCGCCGGGTCGGCCGGCGTGGGTCGCGCCGGGTCGGCCGGCGTGGGTCGCGCCGGGTCGGCCGGCGTGGGTCGCGCCGGCGTGGGTCGCGCCGGGTCGCGCCGGCGTGGGTCGCGCCGGGTCGGCCGGCGTGGGTCGCGCCGGGTCGGCCGGCGTGGGTCGCGCCGGGTCGGCCGGCGTGGGTCGCGCCGGGTCGGCCGGCGTGGGTCGCGCCGGGTCGGCCGGCGTGGGTCGCGCCGGGTCGGCCGGCGTGGGTCGCGCCGGGTCGGCCGGCGTGGGTCGCGCCGGGTCGGCCGGCGTGGGTCGCGCCGGGTCGGCCGGCGTGGGTCGCGCCGGGTCGGCCGGCGTGGGTCGCGCCGGGTCGGCCGGCGTGGGTCGCGCCGGGTCGGCCGGCGTGGGTCGCGCCGGGTCGGCCGGCGTGGGTCGCGCCGGGTCGGCCGGCGTGGGTCGCGCCGGGTCGGCCGGCGTGGGTCGCGCCGGGTCGGCCGGCGTGGGTCGCGCCGGGTCGGCCGGCGTGGGTCGCGCCGGGTCGGCCGGCGTGGGTCGCGCCGGGTCGGCCGGCGTGGGTCGCGCCGGGTCGGCCGGCGTGGGTCGCGCCGGGTCGGCCGGCGTGGGTCGCGCCGGGTCGGCCGGCGTGGGTCGCGCCGGGTCGGCCGGCGTGGGTCGCGCCGGGTCGGCCGGCGTGGGTCGCGCCGGGTCGGCCGGCGTGGGTCGCGCCGGGTCGGCCGGCGTGGGTCGCGCCGGGTCGGCCGGCGTGGGTCGCGCCGGGTCGGCCGGCGTGGGTCGCGCCGGGTCGGCCGGCGTGGGTCGCGCCGGGTCGGCCGGCGTGGGTCGCGCCGGGTCGGCCGGCGTGGGTCGCGCCGGGTCGGCCGGCGTGGGTCGCGCCGGGTCGGCCGGCGTGGGTCGCGCCGGGTCGGCCGGCGTGGGTCGCGCCGGGTCGGCCGGCGTGGGTCGCGCCGGGTCGGCCGGCGTGGGTCGCGCCGGGTCGGCCGGCGTGGGTCGCGCCGGGTCGGCCGGCGTGGGTCGCGCCGGGTCGGCCGGCGTGGGTCGCGCCGGGTCGGCCGGCGTGGGTCGCGCCGGGTCGGCCGGCGTGGGTCGCGCCGGGTCGGCCGGCGTGGGTCGCGCCGGGTCGGCCGGCGTGGGTCGCGCCGGGTCGGCCGGCGTGGGTCGCGCCGGGTCGGCCGGCGTGGGTCGCGCCGGGTCGGCCGGCGTGGGTCGCGCCGGGTCGGCCGGCGTGGGTCGCGCCGGGTCGGCCGGCGTGGGTCGCGCCGGGTCGGCCGGCGTGGGTCGCGCCGGGTCGGCCGGCGTGGGTCGCGCCGGGTCGGCCGGCGTGGGTCGCGCCGGGTCGGCCGGCGTGGGTCGCGCCGGGTCGGCCGGCGTGGGTCGCGCCGGGTCGGCCGGCGTGGGTCGCGCCGGGTCGGCCGGCGTGGGTCGCGCCGGGTCGGCCGGCGTGGGTCGCGCCGGGTCGGCCGGCGTGGGTCGCGCCGGGTCGGCCGGCGTGGGTCGCGCCGGGTCGGCCGGCGTGGGTCGCGCCGGGTCGGCCGGCGTGGGTCGCGCCGGGTCGGCCGGCGTGGGTCGCGCCGGGTCGGCCGGCGTGGGTCGCGCCGGGTCGGCCGGCGTGGGTCGCGCCGGGTCGGCCGGCGTGGGTCGCGCCGGGTCGGCCGGCGTGGGTCGCGCCGGGTCGGCCGGCGTGGGTCGCGCCGGGTCGGCCGGCGTGGGTCGCGCCGGGTCGGCCGGCGTGGGTCGCGCCGGGTCGGCCGGCGTGGGTCGCGCCGGGTCGGCCGGCGTGGGTCGCGCCGGGTCGGCCGGCGTGGGTCGCGCCGGGTCGGCCGGCGTGGGTCGCGCCGGGTCGGCCGGCGTGGGTCGCGCCGGGTCGGCCGGCGTGGGTCGCGCCGGGTCGGCCGGCGTGGGTCGCGCCGGGTCGGCCGGCGTGGGTCGCGCCGGGTCGGCCGGCGTGGGTCGCGCCGGGTCGGCCGGCGTGGGTCGCGCCGGGTCGGCCGGCGTGGGTCGCGCCGGGTCGGCCGGCGTGGGTCGCGCCGGGTCGGCCGGCGTGGGTCGCGCCGGGTCGGCCGGCGTGGGTCGCGCAGGGTCGGCCGGCGTGGGTCGCGCAGGGTCGGCCGGCGTGGGTCGCGCAGGGTCGGCCGGCGTGGGTCGCGCAGGGTCGGCCGGCGTGGGTCGCGCAGGGTCGGCCGGCGTGGGTCGCGCAGGGTCGGCCGGCGTGGGTCGCGCAGGGTCGGCCGGCGTGGGTCGCGCAGGGTCGGCCGGCGTGGGTCGCGCAGGGTCGGCCGGCGTGGGTCGCGCAGGGTCGGCCGGCGTGGGTCGCGCAGGGTCGGCCGGCGTGGGTCGCGCAGGGTCGGCCGGCGTGGGTCGCGCAGGGTCGGCCGGCGTGGGTCGCGCAGGGTCGGCCGGCGTGGGTCGCGCAGGGTCGGCCGGCGTGGGTCGCGCAGGGTCGGCCGGCGTGGGTCGCGCAGGGTCGGCCGGCGTGGGTCGCGCAGGGTCGGCCGGCGTGGGTCGCGCAGGGTCGGCCGGCGTGGGTCGCGCAGGGTCGGCCGGCGTGGGTCGCGCAGGGTCGGCCGGCGTGGGTCGCGCAGGGTCGGCCGGCGTGGGTCGCGCAGGGTCGGCCGGCGTGGGTCGCGCAGGGTCGGCCGGCGTGGGTCGCGCAGGGTCGGCCGGCGTGGGTCGCGCAGGGTCGGCCGGCGTGGGTCGCGCAGGGTCGGCCGGCGTGGGTCGCGCAGGGTCGGCCGGCGTGTAAAAATGGGACCCCGGAAAAAAATCTTGAAAAACACTGTTGCAGATGGTACACGTGGCTGCCCCCGTCTGTCGATGGAAGGGGGAGCAATCAAGTGGGCTGCTTTGTCCTGGATGGTGTTGAGCTTCTTGAATGTTGTTTGTGCTGCACTCATCCAGGCAAGTGGAGTGTATTCCATTACGCTCCTGACTTGAGCCTTGTAGATAGTGGACAGGCTTTGCAGGGGTCAGGAGGCGAGTTACTCACCAGAGGATTCCTAGCCTTTGACCTGCTCTGGCAGCCACAGCATTTATATGGCTAGTCCAGCTCTAATTCTGGTCAATGATAACCCCCAGAATATTAATAATGGGGTTACAGTTTATGGTAAGCCATTGAATGTTAAGGGGTGATGGTTAAATCCTCTCTAGTTCGAAATAGTCATTACCTGGCACTTGTGTGGCGTGAATGTTACTTGCCATTTGTTAGCCCAAGCCTGGATAGTGTTCAGGTCTTGCTGCTTTTGGACATGAACTACACCAGTATCTGAGCCATGAGTGGTGCTGAAAATTATGCAGTCATCTACGAACATTCCCACTTGTCTTTAGGATGGGAGGGAAGGCCATTGATGAAGAGGCTGAAGATAGTTGGGCGTAGGACAATCTAAGAGTGTTTAACACTGCTGCCTCACAGCGCCAGAGACCCACGTTAAATTCCGACCTTGGGTGACTGTGTTGAGTTTGCACATTCTCCCCAGGGGTTTCCTTCGGTGCTCCGGTTTCCTCACACAGTTCAAAAGGTGGGGTTATGGGGTTACAGGGATAGGGCGGGGATAGATTTGCTCGGGCCAGTGCCTTCAGCTGTTTCTTGATAACATGTGGAGTGAATTGAATTGGCTGAAAACTGATATCTGTGATGCTGGGTCCTCTGGAGGAGACGAGAGATGGATCATCCACTCGGAACTTCTGGCTGAAGATGTTGCCATTCCTTCAGCCTCATCTTTTGTACAGGTTGTGCTGGGCTCTTCAAACATGGAGGATGGGGATATCTGTGGAGCCTCCTCGTCCAATGAGTTGTTTAATTACCCACCACCATTCACAGCTGGATGTGGCAGGACTGTGGAGCTCAGATCTGATCCATTGGTTGTGGAATTACTTATTTCTATCTACTACTTGCTGCTTATGCTGTTGACACGCAAGTGGTCCTCTGTTCTGGCATGCCCTCCTGCACTCTTCATTGAACCAGGGTTGAATAACTGGCTCAAGTGGTAGAGTGGGGAATATGCTGGGCCATGAGGTTACAGATTGTGGCTGAGAACAATCCTGCTGCTGCTGATAGTCCATGGTACCTCATATTGCTAGACCTGTTCTAAGTCTAGCCCATTTAGCAGGGGGTCGGTTAGTTCAGTTGGCTGGACGGCTGATTCATTACGCGGAGCGACACCAACAGCGTGGGTTCAATTCCTGTACTGGCTGAGGTAATTCATGAAAGCCCCTTCTTATCAACCTTGCTCCTCGCCTGAGATGTAGTGACCCTGAGATTAAATCACCTCCAGTCAGCTCAAAAGGGAGAGTAACCTACGGTCTGTGGCTGTGGCGATACGTTTAATCCCATTTACCACAATGGTAATGCCATACAACACAATGGAGGTAATCTCAATCTGAAGATAGGACTTTGTCTCCACAAGGACCCTGCAGTCGTCACCGATGCGGTCATGGACAGATGCATCTGGAGCAGGCAAGTTGGTGAGGATGAGGTAAAGTTGCTGGTTCCCTCACCACCTGCCGCAGTCCCAGTTTAGCAGCTGTGTCCTTTAGGACCAATCAGCTCGGTCTGTGGTGGTATTACCAAGCCACTCTTGGTGATGGTTATTGAAGTCCCCTACCCAAAGTACATTCTGTGCCCTTGCCACCCTCAGTGCTTCCTTCAAATTCAACATGGAGGACTGATTCATCAGCTGAAGGGGGAACAATTCATGGTAATCAGCAAGAGGTTTCCATGCCCATGTTGAGGACTCCCAGGGCACTCCCGCCCGACTGTATATCACTGTGCCATTGCCTTTGCTGGGTCTGTCCTGCCAATGAGATAGGATATACTCAGGAATAGTAATAGTGGTGTCTGGTTCAGGAGCTATAAGCTATGATTCTGTGAGTATGATGAGACTGTGAGACAGCACAAACTGTCAGATGTCAGTAAGGAGGACTTTGCAGAGTTTCCCATTGTCGTTTTCGGTGCTTAGGGCCAGCCGGTTTCACTCCTTTGTGTTTTCTTTGAATACAACTGAGTGCTTGCGAGGGCATTTCAGAGGGCATGCAAGAGTCAACTATATTGCTGGGGATCTGGAGTCACATGTAGGCCAGACCAGGCAAGGATGGCAGGTTCCCTCCCCAAAGGGCATTTCTACAACAATCGACAATGAATTCATAATTAGACTTAATTTTATTGAGTTCAATTCCACCATCTGCTATGGTGGGATTCGATCCCGGGACCCGAAGGGATTACTCGGGCTCTGGATTACTAGTCCACTGTCTGCAATACCATTGATCCACCACCTCCCCTGGATCTGATGGATTTCATCCTAGGATATTAAAGGAAGTAGCTACAGAGATAGTGGATGCACTGGCAATAATCTTCCAAGAATCTTAAATTCTGGAAAAGTTCCAGAAGATTGGAAAACTGCCAACGTAACACCCTTATTCAAAAAGGTAGAGAGCCAAAAAACCAGTTAGCTTAAATCTGTCATTGAGAAAATGTTAGAGTCCATTATAAAGGGTGGAATAACAGAGTATTTAAACAGAGTTGGCATCATCTTCATGAAGGGGAAATCATGCTCGACTAATTTATTGGAATTCTTCAAGGTGGTAACAAGCAGGATAGATAAAGGGGAACCAGTAGATGTAATATACTTGGATTTCCAAAAGCATTTGATAAGGTACCGCATAAAAGGTTACTTAATAAGATAAAGGTTTATGGTGTTGGAGGGAGTATATTAGCATAGAGGATTGGGTAACCAATTGAAGACAGAGTTGGGATAACAGGAGCATTATTAGGATGGCAACCTGTAACATTTGGAGTGCCACAGGGATCACTGCTGGGGCACAATTATTTGGAATATATATTGACTTGGATGAGGGAAGTGCATGTACTATCGCCAGCTTGCAGATGACACAAAATTAGGTGGGAAGGCAAGTGTGAGAATGTCAAGTTTACAGAGGGATATAAACATGTTAAGTTAGTGGGCAAAACTTGACAGATGGACTATAATGTAGGAAAATGTGACGTTATGCACTTTGGTACGAAGAATAAAAGAGCTGAATATTACTTTCATGAAGAAGGGCTGCAGGACACTGCAGCACAGAAGAATTTTGGGGCCCTCGTGCACAACTCACAAAAAACTAGCATGCAAGTTCAGCAGATTATTGGGAAGGCAAATGGAATGTTGGCTTCTATTTTAAAGGAAATGGAGTATAAAAAATAAGGAAGTCTTGCTAAAACTATACAAGGCACTAGTCAGACCACACCTGGAATATCGTGAACAGTTCTGGTCTCCATATCTTTAAAAATATATATTTAGAGTACCCAATTATTATTTTTTCCAATTAAGGGGCAATTTAGTGTGGCCAATCCACCTAACCTGCACATCTTTGGGTTGTGGGGATGAAATCCACACAGCCATTGGGATAATGTGTAAACTCCACACAGACAGTGACCTGGGATCAGGATTGAACCAGAGTCCTCAGCGTCGCAGGCAGCAGCGCTAACCACTGCGCCACCGTGCCGTCCCTGGTTCCCTTATCCAAGGAAAGACACAGTGGCATTGGAGACAGTCCAGAGAAGGTTTGCTAGGTTGATTCTGGGTAATAGAGGGTTTTATGAGAAGAGATTAAGTAGGTTGAGCCGATACTCATTGGAGTTTAGAAGAATGAGAGATGACCTTATTGAGACATATAGGATTCTCAGGGCGCTTGACAGGGTAGATGCTAAGAGGTTGTTTTCCCTTGGAATGTCTAGGATCAGAGGGCATAATCTCAGAGTAAGGGGTTGTCCATTTAAGACAAAGAAGAGGGGAAATTTCTTCTCAGTTTAGTGATTCTGTGGAATTCTTTACTGTGGAGACTGGTTTGTTAAGTATGTTCAAGGCTGAGATAGAATTATAGAATCCCTACAGTGCAAGAGGCCATTCAGCCCATCGGGTCTGCACCGACCCTCTGAAAGAGCACCCGACCTAGGCCAAACCCTACACTATCCCCACAACGATCCCCGATAGACAGATTTTTAATCAGTAAGGGAATCAAGGGTTATGGCGATAAGGCAGGAAAGTGGAAATTAGGATTATCGCAACAGATCAGTCATGAACTCATTGAATGGCACAGCAGACTTGATGGGCTGAATGGCCTACTTCTGCTCCTATGTCTTATGGGAGGGGGCAAAGCTAAAAGGGGAAAAGAACAAATGAGTGGGGTCAGGGTGGGGGCAAGAGTAAATTAAGAGACAGAAGTGATAGAGGTATAAGGTAAAGGAAGACAAGTACTGAAACAGAAGGTGGGTCTGGAGACATCAATAATTACAGCAGAATAGTAAAGTATGGGGTAAACATCAACAATCTGGCGAAGAGAAGGTGGATTTTGTGTGGCTTGAGAATGCAGCAAGAGGTCTGAAAGGCTCCAGGATCAGGAGGTTTCATTTACACCTCTTCCTGACTATTTGTTCCGTCTCTTGTGCTTGCCGAAAAGCTGCTCATCTCTTAACATCTTCCAATTCTCACCAAAGGTCATAACCTAAATGTTAATGCTGTTTTTAATCGCTCCACAGATCGTCAGACCTGCTGAGTACTTCCAGAATTCTGTTTTTATTACAGATATCCAGCATCCAAGTATCTTGCTTCCCTTTAAAAAGTGCTCGTTGACCATAGTCAGGGTGTGAGTGCTGCAATTTTCTGGCTTAGGAGTAAGATAAAAATTTGCCGGGATCCTCCCGCACTCCCAATTGCTGTAAAATGCAAGTGTAGGGACTTTAGGCAATGATTTAATTGGCACAGTTTGCTACCCAGACTTCCTTGTAGCCATATTCCAGCACCAGTCTAAGAGGGAATTAACAGTAAACATGTGGAGAAACATGGGGAGAAGCTTCGTAACATACTAACTAGACCTTTCAAATTCTTAACTTAAGTTTTTCATTAGTGCCAGGATATATGTGGCTGCAAAGTTTCAATATAGCAGATGCCGAAAGAGTGATGGGATGGATGAAGGAGCCGAGTGAGTGCACGCGGAGGAGGCCTCCTGCATGGGGACCTCGCTCCGGGCCTTCGCCACAGCGGCACTCCCATCCCCACCCAAAAAACACTCAAGCAGCCCAGTGGTGGTAGCTACCCTCCAGACTTGGAACCAACTACGGCAGCAATTTGGCCTGACCGAAATGTCTGACAAAACCCCCATCTGCGATAACCACAGGTTCATGCCGGCACTCACTGGCGCCACCTTTAAAAGATGGAGACTGGGGGGGGGGGGGGGGGGGGGGGGGGGGGGGGGGGGGGGGGGGGTCATTGACAGTCAGGGACCTATACACTGACAGTAGGGTCACAACACTGGAAGAACTGGAGAAATTCCAACTAGCAAGGGGCAACAAACTAAAGTACCTGCAACTTAAAAACTTCCTACGAAAGGAGACAAGGACGTACCCACGACCACCGTGACAGACACTATTGGAAGGACTACTGGACGCAGACATTTTAGGCAGAGGGAACTGTAGTGACATGTACGAACGACTGATAGAGAGGGCCAACACCGAACTGGACGCGACGAGGAGGAAATGGGAGGAAGACCTGGGGTTTGAAATAGGGTCAGGAGTCTGGAGCGAAGCACTACATAGGGGTAACTCCACCTCCACATGCGCAAGACTCAACCTAACGCAACTAAAAGTGGTACATAGAGCCCACTTGACCAGAACCTGAATGGGTAGGTTTTCCCAGAGGTGGAGGACAGATGTGAACAGTGCCAAGGAGGTCCGGCCTGGTCTGGTCTTGCCCCAGACTTGCTGGTTACTGGACATCCTTCTTCGAGGCAATGTCCAAAGTGGTGGGGATGAGGGTGGAACCATGACCGAACGTGGCAGTCTTCAGGGTATCAGACCAGCCAGATCTGTTCATGGGGAGGAGGGCCGACACCCTTGCCTTTGCCTCCCTGATCGCCCGCCGAAGAGTCCTGCTCGGCTGGCGGTCAGCAGCACCTCCGAAAGTTGCAGACTGGCTGTCCGACTGTCGGAGATTCATCAAATGGAGAAAATCAAATTCGCCACCAGTGGGTCGGAAGACGGCTTCCTCAAAACATGGGAGCCATTCACCCGACTGTTCCAGGACCCGTTTGTGGCTAACAAATAAGTAGCCAGGAAAAAGTAGCCAAGATATGATAAAAGAGAGGGGAGCGAGGGAGGACCCGGGGGGTGAACAAGGATAGGTAGCCATACCTAGCAAGAAAGAAAGGGGGTAGCAGGGAATGGGGGGGGAAAAACAATAGAGGGGAACCTCTTTCTCATTACACCAAAAGTGTAAATAGCATCAGGGGCACCACCCAGGTGCCCCTCCCACCCGGTTTTGTAATAAAAAAGAAAAAGTGGGGGGGAACCCCTTTCTCATTACGTGTTTTTACTTGCTTTTTTTAAATGTATATTTGTAATTATACCATGTACAAACCCAATAAAAACAGTTTAAAAAAAATAGCAGATGCTTACACAAAGAAAGAGGGGAAAAGTTAGTAAGAGACAAAGTTAAGTTGACATGCCTTCTTCTTTGAAACCAAAAACGGTTGACTGCATCAGTGATACTTTCCTCTCAAAATTACATTCAAAGCTGTTACAATTTACTTTATTACAGTTCCACTTTAATCTATATAGTGAACTGACTAATTTGAAAAATAAATATATTATGCACTTCTGATGTACATTGCCAGCAGTTGCGCTACATTGAAATGGCTGGTGGACCAAATGCATGTGCAAGTCTGTGGTAGGCAGCACCACCACCAGGCATTTCATGGTACTATCACCCTGGCAGTTAAATCAATTACTGCCTGCCCCCTTTGGATGCCCCACATTATTCAACCCTCAATTCAACATACCCAAGCCTTTTATACCAGAGAATCTCCTCAACCAAGGATGGACAGACGCTGCTTTTAAGTGCAATCGATGTCAGCCCTCAGTTGACGACTGGGTGGTCCAGTAAAGTTGAGATTCTTTCCCTGTCTTTCCAAATTTACTTTATTTTGTTTCCCCATCCCTACTCTTGTCCCTTAACTGTATTTGAGAACAACATAACCACTTAAAGCACATATTTTTCAATTTTGTTCACTAATTTATAAATGTCATTCTGTGCGGGTTACATTAATATGACTCCAGCACTTTAGTGTGTTAAAATTCAACTGGGCAGAGTTAAAACTAGCCCACTTCACTATATATTACAGGCTACATGGTTCTTACATATAAGAACATAAGAACTAGGAGCAGGAGTAGACCATCTGGCCCCTCGAGCCTGCTCCACCATTCAATGAGATCATGGCTGATCTTTTGTGGACTCAGCTCCACTTTCCGGCCCGAACACCACAACCCTTAATCCCTTTATTCTTCAAAAAACTATCTATCTTTATCTTAACATTTAATGAAGGAGCCTCTACTGCTTCACTGGGCAAGGAATTCCATAGATTCACAACCCTTTGGGTGAAGAGAAGAAGTTCCTCCTAAACTCAGTCCTAAATCTACTTCCCCTTATTTTGAGGCTATGCCCCCTAGTTCTGCTTTCACCCGCCAGTGGAAACAACCTGCCTGCATCTATCCTATCTACTCCCTTCATAATTTTATATGTTTCTATAAGATCCCCCCACATCCTTCTAAATTCCAACGAGTACAGTCCCAGTCTACTCAACCTCTCCTCGTAATCCAACCCCTTCAGCTCTGGGATTAACCTAGTGAATCTCCTCTGCACACCCTCCAGTGCCAGTACGTCCTTTCTCAAGTAAGGAGACCAAAACTGAACACAATACTCCAGGTGTGGCCTCACTAACACCTTATACAATTGCAGCATAACCTCCCTAGTCTTAAACTCCATCCCTCTAGCAATGAAGGACAAAATTCCATTTGCCTTCTTAATCACCTGTTGCACCTGTAAACCAACTTTTTTTCGACTCATGCACTAGCATACCCAGGTCTCTCTGCACAGCAGCATGTTTTAATATTTTATCATTTAAATAATAATCCCTTTTGCTGTTATTCCTACCAAAATGGATAACCTCACATTTGTCAACATTGTATTCCATCTGCCAGACCCTAGCCCATTCACTTAGCCTATCCAATCCCTCTGCAGACTTCCAGCATCCTCTGCACTTTTTGCTTTACCACGTATCTTAGTGTCGTCTGCAAACTTGGACACCCTTGGTCCCCAACTCCAAATCATCTATGTAAATTGTGAACAGTTGTGGGCCCAACACTGATCCCCGAGGGACACCACTAGCTACTGATTGCCAACCAGAGAAACACCCATTAATCCCGACTCTTTGCTTTCTATTAATTAACCAATCCTCTATCCATGCTACTACTTTCCCCTTAATGCCATGCATCTTTATCTTATGCAGCAACCTTTTGTGTGGCACCTTGTCAAAGGCTTTCTGGAAATCCAGATATACCACATCCATTGGCTCCCCGTTATCTACCGCACTGTTAATGTCCTCAAAAAATTCCACTAAATTAGTTAGGCACGGCCTGCCCTTTATGAACCCATGCTGCGTCTGCCCAATGGGACAATTTCCATCCAGATGCCTCGCTATTTCTTCTTTGATGATAGATTCCAGCATCTTCCCTACTACCGAAGTTAAGCTCACTGGCCTATAATTACCCGCTTTCTGCCTACCTCCTTTTTTAAAAACAGTGGTGTCACGTTTGCTCATTTCCAATCCGCCGGGACCACCCCAGAGTCTAGTGAATTTTGGTAAATTATCACTAGTGCATTTGCAATTTCCCTAGCCATCTCTTTTAGCACTCTGGGATGCATTCCATCAGGTCTAGGAGACTTGTCTACCTTTAGCCCCATTAGCTTGCCCATCACTACCTCCTTGGTGATAACAATCCTCTCAAGGTCCTCACCTGTCATAGCCTCATTTCCATCAGTCACTGGCATGTTATTTGTGTCTTCCACTGTGAAGACCGACCCAAAAAACCTGTTCAGTTCCTCAGCCATTTCCCCATCTCATCCTCTAAAGGACTAATATTTACCCTAGTCACTCTTTTTTGTTTTATGTATTTGTAGAAACTTTTACTATCTGTTTTTATATTCTGAGCCAGTTTACTCTCAATCTATCTTACTCTTCTTTATAGCTTTTTTAGTAGCTTTCTGTTGCCCCCTAAAGATTTCCCAGTCCTCTAGTCTCCCACTAAACTTTGCTACTTTGTATGTTTTTTCCTTCAATTTGATACTCTCCCTTATTTCCTTAGATATCCATGGTTGATTTTCCCTCTTTCTACCGTCCTTCCTTTTTGTTGGTATAAACCTTTGCTGAGCACTGTGAAAAATCGCTTGGAAGGTTCTCCACTGTTCCTCAACTGTTTCACCATAAAATCTTTGCTGCCAGTCTACCTGAGCTAGTTCTTCTCTCATCCCATTGTAATCTCCTTTGTTTAAGCACAAAACACTAGTGTTTGATTTTACCTTCTCACCCTCCATCTGTATTTTAAATTCCACCATATTGTGATTGCTCCTTCCGAGAGGATCCCTAACTATGAGATCCTGAATCAATCCTGTCTCAATACACAGGACTAGATCTAGGACCGCTTGTTCCTTCGTAGGTTTGATTACATACTGTTCTAGGAAACTATCGCGGATACATTCTATAAACTCCTCCTCAAGGCTGCCTTGACCGACCTGGTTAAACCAATCGACATGTAGATTAAAATCCCCCGTGATAACTGCTGTACCATTTCTACATGCATCAGTTATTTCTTTGTTTATTGCCTGCCCCACCATAATGTTACTATTTGGTGGCCAATAGATTACTCCTATCAGTGACTTTTTCGCCTTACTATTCCTGATTTCCACCCAAGTGGATTCAACCTTATCCTCCATAGCACCAATGTCATCCCTTACTGTTGCCCGGATGTCATCCTTAAATAACAGAGCTACACCACCTCCCTTACCATCCACTCTGTCCTTCTGAATAGTTTGAGACCCTCGGATATTTAACTCCCAGTCGTGACCATCCTTTAACCATGTTTCAGTAATGGCCACTAAATCATAGTCATTCACGATGATTTGCACCATCAACTCATTTACCTTATTCCGAATACTACGAGCATTCAGGTAAAGTACACTTATGTTGGCTTTTTTTTTTAACCTCTGTTCTGAATCTTAACACCTCGATCAGTAACCTCTCCCAAGTTATATTTCCTCTTAACCTTTCTCCTAATTTTCCTCGTCATTGAACCCATATCTTCATGTAACAACCTGCCGCATCACTTACCATTAATGTTTTCACTTCCCGTTTTATTCCTTTTTGCATTCCGGGTCCTATTCACTGAGCTCCCCTCAGTCACTGTACCTTGTACTGTCGCCCTTTTTGATTTTTGACTATGGCTTCTCTGCCTTACACTTTCCCCCTTACTGCCTTTTATTTCTGTCCCTGTTTTACTACCTTCCAACTTCCTGCATCGGTTCCCATCCCCCTGCCACATTAGTTTAAACTCTCCCCAACAGCTCTAGCAAACACCCCCTCTAGGACATCGGTTCCAGTCCTGCCCAGGTGCAGACCGTCCAGTTTGTACTGGTCCCACCTCCCCCAGAACCGGTTCCAATGTCCCAGGAATTTGAATCCCTCCCTCTTGCACCATCTCTTGAGCCACGCATTCATCCTCTCTATCCTGACATTCCTACTCTGACTAGCTCGTGGCACTGGTAGCAATCCTGAGATTACTACCTTTGAGGTCCTACTTTTTAGTTTAACTCCTAACTCCCTAAATTCAGCTTGTAGGACCTAGTCTCGTTTTTTTACCTATATTGTTGGTGCCTATGTGCACCACGACAGCTGGCTGTTCACAACCGCCTCTCCCCCCCCCCCCCCCCCCGCCCATAATGTCCTGCAGCCGCTCCGAGACATCCTTGACCCTTGCACCAGGGAGGAAACATGCCATCCTGGAGTCTCGATTGCATCCGCAGAACCGCCTGTCTATTCCCCTTACAATTGAGTCCCCTATCACTATAGCCCTGCCATTCTTCTTCCTTCCCAGCTGCGCAGCAGAGCCAGCCACGGTGCCATGAACCTGACAATGTGTAGGGAGGATTTGTACAGAGTTCGCCATGTTTTAACAATATTTTGAGGGGTCAGGGTCATTCTTTTGTTCGGGTATGGATGGGATGTGGTGATGGCAGCAGTTTAGGTCAAGTCCAAATTATACTCAAGTTGGTTTCTTTCCCTTCTATTCGGTTCCCTTCCACATTGCCTTGAATCTTGTTCCCACCTTACTCCCACACACATGCACGATTTTGCAGGGATCACCAGGTAATGATTAGGAAGAGATGCCCAGGTTAATATTCCCCTCTTCCCAGTTTAGTAGTGCTCATTTTAAAATCTAGCACACACCATCTGTAGCCACAGCTGATATGTACCCCAGACCAATCTGTTTCACCTCAAAAGCAATTTGACAGAAGAGTCTCTGGTGGTGCAGACTCACTTATTATGGAGCGAAAGGGGCTTTTCAAAACAGTGACTGTACATACTGAGAACATACTGGGGTAATCACAATACCATGAAGCTGGATATCATCTAAACCACAACTGAAAATAGATTGCACTGGAAGGGAGTGCTCTCTGACCTTCAGGTGAAACAGGATCTTCCATCATGGGCTCCATTGTTTCATGGCTACCAGTAAAGTATGAACGCACCAATGCTGTTGTCTTAGGAATGAGATTGAGCATGTTCACATAGCTACCATATGTAATAAACCATTTTTTTCCTAAACGGAACCGGTTTGCTGATGGGAACTGGGATAAATAAAAGGGAAGGGAGAAGATAGTTTGCTGGGGCAGGCCCACATTTGGATTTCATGACTAGTGCAGACATCCATTTCCCTATTGCTCAAGCCAATATACATCAAATGTAAGAAGCTAGATACCTGTATCGTTCTTCTTGCAAACACTGCGTCATGTAGGCATAGTCTCTTTGTAGCTGCCCTTTCAAATCTTCCATTGCATCTTCCAAATGTGACTGGCTATCTTTAATTTCGCGAAGTTCATCCATAATCGTATCAAAATTGTTATGATGGCTGTCCAGTGTATTCGATTTGGGGCTCCCCATACCTCCAGCCCCCGCCCCAGAGTTACTCCCACCTGCTGAGCCAGAAGTTGCACTGGAACATTCATCCTCACTTCCATACTTGGGGCTTGACACTAGTGTAGCACTTCCACTCAGAGTCCTGGCGGTCTCTTCCTGATGTGACTCATCTAATGTGTCTTTCAAGTGGGCAATGTTGTCAGCGCTGCCAAACTTGTTTCGTATCAGACTGGCAAACTCCCGTGGCTTGGAAACGACAGCTGTGTGGGTGACTTGAGAGAGACCAGACAGGCCTCCCTTTACACCTTCCACCACACCTCCACCAAATCCACTGATTCCAGCTCGGACATTGGCACCCACATCCTTTAGACCTTGCTGCATGTCCCGCAAAACATCCTTTGGTTGCCTCGAAAGACCATTTTGTTCAATCTCTGTAAAAGTTAATCAAAAAATTTATATTATGAATGAAATAAAGCATGTACAATTTAGCATTTTTCAATCTCTTAAATACATGATTCATGTATGCTCCCTTGTCCTCTTTATAAATCGTCAAGCACTCCACTACAACTGAAAGGATACAGACCTGCTCTCAGACATTCATCAGACATTTGCATACTTCCAACTGCCCAGCTGCAGAGTCTAACACATCCGTGTAATTTTCCATGACTGCAACGTGCCACACAATATTTGTTCTGTACCTCCCTGATTAGGCGCTGGTAATCCAGAATCATAGTACACAAACGCACAAGCATTATTCCATTTTAAAAGATAATTGGATCATAAAGATGATAAATGGCACTAAAGGACCTTAGCACGTATGAAGTATTTTATCTATCCATTTAGTTTTCACTTCTCTATTTCTCATAAGGTCTATGGCTGACGTTTGGCTGCAGATCCACAGAGGGTTGTGTGGGGCGCTTAGCATACCACAAATGATTTGTCGAGTGGCCATTTCATATGCAAGCTTAAATTGCAAAATTATTTGTTGCCCTCAGCTGCCAATTATATATAGGCTTATATGGCGGCATGTGACGCAGTGGTTAGCAGTGGGACTGCGGCACCGAGGGCCCGTGTTCGAATCCCTGCCCTGGGTCACTACCCGTGTGGAGTTTGCACATTCTCCCAGTGTCTGCGTAGGTTTCACCCCCCACAACCCAAAGATGTGCAGGTTAGGTGGATTGGCCACGCTAAATTGCCCTTAATTGGAAAAAAATAATAATAATTGGGTACTCTAAATTTATTTTTAAAAATGTAACAAAATATATATATAGGCTTTATATATAGGCTCTCTGATAA
Organism: Scyliorhinus torazame; assembly: GCF_047496885.1. NCBI lineage: Eukaryota > Metazoa > Chordata > Chondrichthyes > Carcharhiniformes > Scyliorhinidae > Scyliorhinus > Scyliorhinus torazame. The sequence continues at coordinate 16,871,754 of NC_092723.1, read as the reverse complement.
TGAGGAATGGGGCATTCAATTGGGAACAAAATTCTATGCCTGCAAATGATGCTGGCAACCTTAGACCTCATCGGCAGCTCTGACCCGAACTCAAAATAGACTGAGGATTAAAACTCAAACCTGCTCCTTGCTTTATTTTCCCATGAGATCAGCAAAGGAGTTATCCCTTCAGTTTCTAGAGCAGAAGGTTTATGCACCTACATGAATAACATCGAGCTAGTTCGCTCTCATCAACAAACCTGTTTTAACTCATCCCCTCCCACCTGTCACTTTAGGTGACCAGGAGATTTCAAATGTCTAAACCTTAAACATAAAAGGTGAACATGCCGCGGTAGAAGTATTTTTCTGTGAACTCAATCAGTACAACCAGAACTCTGCGAATCTAGATATAAAAACATGGAAGCAACAAGTCGATGGGCCTCACCGAGTGCATTCCTTCCACAGGTCAGACAATTTATCCAACTGGAGACTCCATCTACCCCATAACAACATTTCTGGATAAGTGCTTCTTGAGCTCAAAAATGATCATGCAACATTTCGGAAACTTGATCCTTATGTTTGGACTATTCAACTCTCGTTTGTTGAACCCCATCCTACAGCAGAGCCTGGTCTCCAGTCATCTCTGATTTCTCTACCATTGGGCCAAGACTTCCCTTCTCTGGAACCATGCGGTGGTTGCTGTGCAACTGCCACCCCACATTATAAGAATCGACATACAAGCATCTTCCACCCCAACCCCATCCCACCCACCCAAATATGGACAACTCCAACAGCGACAGACCCGAACATCGCACTGCCATTATAGCCCAGGGACTTATACGCTACAACATTGACATCACCGTCCTGAACGAGTCACAACTGGCAGGAGGCCAGTCAGGTGGGGGATACACTTCCCTCTCAAAAGCCAAACCAGAAGAACTGGGTTTGTTACACCACAAAAAACAAATTGTCGGACGTTTCAATGAATCCTCCTGTGAGGTAAGTGAGCACTTCATGACCCTACGGCTCACCTGGCGCAGAAGCATCACACACCACAGCTGTCAGTGCTTACACACTGACCCTAGACTCAACAAACAAGACAAAGAGGCATTGTACTCCAGCCTTGACCAAATGCTGTCCAGCATCCCAAAGGGAGATGAGCTAATTCTCCCGGATGACTTCAATGCCAAAGTCGGGAGGGTTGCAAGCCCTTCAAAAGATTCATCAGGCAGGGAAAGCGTAGGAAAAATAAACCCCAACAGAGTCCCCCTCCTCCTAGTCATAATGAACACTCTGTTCTGCCAGAGAGACCATCACAAGACCTCATAGTAACACCCACGCTTCAAACAGTGGCAACTAATAGACTTCAACATCGTCTGAGGGGCATTTGTTATGGACGCCTGGTCAGCCCTCAACAATGGCCAAGATACTGAACCAGATGCTTAATGTTTTTAAAGTTTTAATGCAGTAATGAAAGATCGATTTGTTCCAGGAATGATAAAAAATAGGGCTTTGTTATTTTATAAACAAACTTTATTAAAACAAAAGAAAATAATTTTTAAACTTTTACTCCAGCTCTAACACCAATAGATTACATACAGCTTCTTAACCATAATACAATAGTTTCCATTAGACAACACTAACAGAACATGCAGCTCTCGTTCCACGTACACAAACAGACAAAGGCAATACTGGTCGAGTATCCCTTGTTCAAAATGCTTGGGACCCAGTCTCAGATTCTGGAATTTTTCAAATTTCGGAATACCAAGCTGCAAAGACCCTCGAACACCACTCAAAGTCGCCAGTCCATGCTGTGGCTGATGGGGATGTGGGGGGGCGGTAGGTACGCTGCTTCCCTTCTGATAGGTAATCAGGTACCAGGTGCAACGCTTTTGGTGCAATAAACTTGTGCTGCCTATTGGAAGGACATACACATGCATGTGTTTCGGCCACAGGAATGGACACAGTGCTAGGAACAGCTGATACGGAGGACTCACATAGCCAGCGGATTTCAGGTGAACACCATGTTATTTTTTTTTTACAAGAAATATGATTTTGGTGCTCGAAAAAAGTGCGGATTTCAGAGCTTTTTGAATAAGGGATACTCAATCTGTACTTGTATTTACGAAGCAATTTATCTTCTGGTAGGGACATTCATTCTGAACTCTTTCCAAAGCTTGCCTCGGTGGCAACATTCTCTGGTCGATTTCCATAGCCTTCTCCTGTAACTGTTCTTCCTCTCTCTCTCTCCAAGCTCCGCCCACCCTCTCAAACAAAGGTTCTCCCCTGAGGTGGCCAGCCTTGAATCCCTTATCACTGTATTGGCCAATTGCCCACTCCTGCTTATACAAAAGAACAGCTACGCCATTCACATGCAACTAACCTTCCCTTGATGGACAAAATAGGTAATCAGACTCTGTAATGCGATAATGGCTGGTCGTACAAGGTTGTGCCGACTGACAATGGATCTTGAATAGATCATCCTGGCTGAACAAGGGCATCTGGTGTATTCTCACCAACAAGGTTTAGTCTGAAGGGGACATGGTAACATAGGCTGTGGGTGTATCCCTCTGACTTTGCTGCTGGCAAATGTTTTAACCCCCAAATTGCCTGCTACATCTTGGGCCCCATTTCTGGACCCAAGTTCTTAATATCGCCCTATCATGACACTGTGAAGATGTCCACATCACCCGTGCCACAAACGGAGCAGAAGATTGCTGGACTGACTAACAATTAATCCGCTCTGCCATTTCCATCTTCCTGGCCCCAAACCGAGAAACGGTAAAACAAATGCTGCCATAGGAGACTCAATGTCGCTGGACGCAAAGACCTTGAGAAGACCTATTCAGTCTGCACTGCACAGTCAACCTGGCAATAACCAATAAGCCAGAGCCAGAGTATTATCAGCACCTGATACTCCCTAAAAGCTACCACAGTCAGCACCCACAACGAGATGCAATGTCTCGCAACCAGGAAACACTGAGACTGGTTCGACGAGAATGTTCGGAGATCCAAGATCTTCTAGCCACCACAAAACCTCTTTCTCTCTTCTCCCCCCCCCACCCCACATACACACAAAATGGAGGCAAATCATCCTTGACCCTGAGGGACTGCCAAGAACAAGGGGAAGCTGACCTCCCAAGTTATCTTGCTGCTCTTCCTTGCTCAAGAATAGGAACCATCTGTTCTTCTGGAAGACATCACAGATGCTTACTGCTCAAATTTTATTTTATATTTCTGAAGCAACTATGCATCTAGCCTTTTTGAAGTTTAGTATTGTTGGGACAGTTCGCCCAAAAGAAAACACAAAATATTTTCTTCTATTTACTTAACTGGAATTTTAAAGAGTTTTAAACTTTCTGAAAATCATTTGTTTAAATTCCTAGCTCCCGTTTCAATTTCTCTATTTCACTTTCTATTTCGAGTGGGGGAATTTATCCATGCCCTTAGGTTTCATTCCTTTGTTAATTATGTGGAAACAGGAAGTGAAAGAAATAAGCGTGGCAAAAACAAAACTTATCAGAAAAACATTTTGAGCTGAATTGATCCATTCCACTAATCTGAATTTCAATTCTTATATCGAGTGGCTTGCTGAGAGGACAGTTGAGAGAGACGATCTAGACTCGGATGATGTAGCGTCCATTTGGGTGAAGGTAAAAAAAAACAGCAAGGGAAAGACGACAGAAGCAAAAAATACTGGACAATCTCAGCAGGTCTGGCCACATCTGTGGAGAGAGAAGGACGTTAACGTTCAGAGTCTGGGTGACTCTTCGTCAAAGCTGATAGTCATCCAGACTCGAAACATTAGTACCCTCCTCTCTCCATGGATCCAGTCAGACCTGCTGAGATTGCCCCGTATTTTCTGTTTGTGTTTCAGATTCAAGCATCCGCAGTAATTTGTTTTTACATGAGGGAAAGACAACATCGGTAGTAGTTTAGGAGACCCCTAAACAGTAGCTACACTGGAGGAAAGGATACAAATCGACAAATAATAGGAGCAGGTAAAAGAATAGAGCATTAGTGTGGGTGACTTTAACCTTCATGTTGATTGGGTTAATCAAGTTGGTACAGGTAACTATGACAACAAATTCATAAGAGTGCATTTGGAATAGTTTCCTAGAGCAATATGCCATGGAGTGAACCAGAAAACAGGCTATCTTGGATCTGGTAATGGGTAATGAAGCAGGTTAAATAAATGACTAAGGAAAGATCCTCTAAGTAGTATTGATCATAACATTAACATTCAGTTCGAGAGTGGAGAAACTTGGGTCGGAAACAATTGTGTTTAATTTAAATGAAGGGAATTAGAATGGCATGAGGATAGAGTTAGCGAAAGTGGACTGGGCAGATAGATTAGCAGGAAAGACAGTGCACAAGTAGTGGCAGACATTTAAGGAGGTAATTCATGGCTCTCAGCAAAAATAAATCCCATAAGGAGGAAAGATTTTGAGAGGGATAAACCAACCGTGGCTAACCAAGGAAGTTAAGGGCATCAAGTTTGAACAAAAAGCATACAAGGAGGCAAAAGTCAGTGATAGTCCCGAAGATTGGGATAAGTTCACAATCCAGCAAAGAAGGGCTAAAAAGATAATAAAGAGGGAGAAAATAAACTGAGGGCAAACTAACAAACTAAATTGCCGACTGTTGCTCCTAGTCCATGTGCTCTAAGAAAGAACTACTGTGGCTGATTTCACCATCCAGCTCTTGGTCTGTAGCACTATAGGTAGCAGCACCGATATGGCGTTCATGACCAAGAAGGGAATTTCTTGATTAATACACAGATTAGGGGTTACGGGAGAAGGCAGGAGAATTGAAATGAGGTACATACCAACCATGATTGCATGACAGAGCAGACGCAATGGGCCAAATGACCTAGTTCTGCTCCTGTATCTTATGAATTTACATAAAAATTTGACCAGAAGAGCTTCTTTAAATACATAGAAATGAAAAGAGGTCAAAGTGAACATAGACACCTTAGAAAATGAATCTGTGGAGATAGTTATGGGAACAAACGAATGACAGAGGAATTGAATAGACATTTTGTATCAGTCTTTACGGTGGAAGATACTTCAAACATCCCATTAATACTCAAGTACTCAAGGTGACCAGAGAAGTTCGATGAACGTACCGACTGAGGTTATTCATGAAAGACCCCGCCTTCTCAATCTTGCCTCTCGCACGAAGTGCGGTGATTCTCAGGTTAAATCACCACCAGTCAGCTCTCTCCTCAAAAGGGGAAAGCAGCCTATAGTCATCCGGGACTATGGCGACTTTACAATGCATTTACATCAGACAAATGAATGCAGCTAATAGATCCCCTGGTCCTGATGGCTTGCATCCTAGGAACCTAAAAGTCGTAGCTATAGAGATAGTGGATGCATAGGTCGTCATTTTCCAAAATTCCTTTGATTCTGGATTACTAGAAGATTGGAAAACTGTCAATGTGACGCATCTTTTCAAAAAGGGGAGGCAGGCAATTGCAGGTAACTATAGGCCAATTCGCCTAACATCTATTGTTGGAAAAATGTTGGAATCAATTATTAACAAATAGCACATTCGGCAAATCATAATCTAATTAAGCAGAGTCAGCATGGCTTCATGAACGGGAAATCATGTCTGACTTATTTATTAGAGTTTTTCGAGGAATCCTCAACCAGAGTGGATAGAGGGGAACCAATGGCAGTGTTGTATTTGGACTTACAGAAGGCGTTCGACAAGGTACCTCACAAAAGGTCAAGTCACAAGGCCATGGTGTTGCAGGTAGTATATTAGCATGGATAGATAATTGCTAATGGGCAGGAAACGAATGGGGTTAGGAGTTCTTTTTCAGGTTGACGACCTGTAACTAGTGGGGTTCCACAGGGATCAGTGCTGGGACCGCAACTGTTTACAATAAATATTAAGACTTGGAGGAAGGAAACAAATGCACTGTAGCCAAATTTGCAGACAGCACAAAAACAGGTGGAAAGGCAAGTTGCGACACAATTACACACAGTTTGCAAAGAGATATTGATAGGTTAAGTAAGTTGGTAAAAAGTTGGCAAATGGAGTAGAATGTGGGAAAATGTGAAGTTGTTCATTTTGGAAGAGAGAACAAAAGAACAGTATTATTTAAATGGAGAAAAACTGCAGAAGGCTGCAACACAAAGAAACTTAGGGACACTTGTGCACTAAACACATGATGGGGGGAGGGAGGGGGGTGGAATCAGGGTACTGACCTTGGATCAGCCATGATCATAATCGATGGTGGAGCAGGCAGGCTCAAAGGGCTCCTCCTGCTTCTATTTTCTATGTATGTTTCTACGTAAAAGTCTTAATGCTCCATTTTCACCACCAATTATCGACCTAAAAACATACACTTAAAATTCCAAGCTAATCAGAACTCGCTGTTGAGTGGGAGTTGTTGAGCAAACTGGAGCTAGTGTTCTTACCCATACTTGCTGCTTGACCCGATTTTCAAGGTACGTTGTGAGACAGAAAGAGATGAGACAGTGAAATCATCGGTTTGGGCAGATGTGAGACAGAACAGCTAGATTAATGCTCCACAATTGCCACCCAAACAAAAAACATGATTTCTCCCTCAATTTTCCTCCCACGTTAAAAGTCAAATGGAGGGTAGACTTTGCTTTCTGGCAAGTCCACATGTGCAAATTAAGGCGAGGACATGAGTTGGCTCATCACTTTTGCCCTTACATCAGGGAAAACCTGCCTACATTTACTCTTTAGGCCGACAGATGAAGTATTACTACCTAAGTGAGCATTGGGGCAACTATATTGTAAACGTGAATCACATCTTCAGGACAGCACGCTAGAGAATTGGTAGGGACAAAAAATGTAAATGGGCTAATTAAAATAGTTTCCTATTTCAAATCAAAAACGGACTACATACCCCCATCTTTCAGTGAATAGTTAGCAAGATTAACCCCTTGCCTCTTCAAACCGTGACTCTCATCGGAATACATCAGTATTACTGACAATTACAGTTCTCCATGTTACCTTTTAGTTTTCTGTGGTAGTGTTCTAGCTTCTTGTGCAGTTGTGCAATTGTCTGTGCCGATTTCTGGTTCTTCTTCTCAAAGACCTGTTTGATACGGGAGGCTTGCTGTTTGTCTGCATTGTTGGCCAACTTCAAATACTCTGCTACATTATCATCCCGTGCAGTTTGCTCAATTTTTATCTGCTCTGTGATTTTCAGGATCTTCTGGTGAAGGTGATCTATGGCGGCTTTCGTTTTATGAGGATCCGGGGTCCCATCGGGCACATCAAGGCTGATATTGGAGTCTGAGCCCCCATGGCTGGTGTTTGCTGGCAAACTGAGTGTACTCACATCTCCCTTTTCAAGCTGAAAGAGACAGAGAAAGTAAACTTTTTTAATGCAACTTGTAATATATATAGTTTTTATGTCTTACAAATCACTTTCATGCTCTCTTGAAGATGCTGACTCACAGGGAAGCTCAATTTCCCAGGCACCTGCAGCTAACCTTGTGACTATGGCCATTGATAATATATATTATATTATATATGTATAATAGCCTTATGAGGGGTTTAAAGTTGAAACTCATGGAATTAAGCACATTATTAACCCAGTTTATGAAATTGGCTAAGTGGCAGGAGTCAGAGATAATGGGCACTAGGAGTGCCCGACAAGGATATTAGGTGGGACATCAACTATTCACTGTATTAATTAACTTGAATGATGGGATAGAAAAACCCACATATCAAAGTTTACACAAACCAGTGTATACAGGATCATGAAATTAAAGACATTTTAATAGATTGAGTGGACAAAAACCATAGCAAATGGATTTCAATATAGGCTTGGACCTTCAAAAGGGACAGAACAGGGTAAATGACAAAAAGCTAGAAACAGTAGAACTCCAAAGAGAGACAGGGTCCATGTACATGGATCACTGAAAGATTAACAGGTTAAAAAATAATGAAAGACACTAATGGAATTAGTGAATGGTCTAGAATACAACATCCTTCTGCAGCAATATACAGTCTATGTTTAGATCATATCTGGAGTATCGTGCTCAGTTCTGGGTACCATACCTGAAGGATTGATTGACCTTGGAAGGAGTTCAACATACATTTACCAAAATGATACCCAGACAAGGAAAATTACAGAAACTAGGGTTAGATGACTATTCTAATTCCAGGGAATGCAAGATTTTAATCGAAGTTTGTAAGATATTAAGGGGATCCGATAAGGTGGTGAGAGATCAATTATTTCAACTGGTTTGAGATTCTAAGACATCGCCTAAAATTCAGGCATTTCAGGAGTGATGTTAGGAAACTAGCTCCTACACTCGAAGGATTGTAACAAATTCAGATATCTTCCACAAACGGCAGCTGATGCTGGATCAATTGTTAATTTCAAAATCAGAGATTCATTGACTTCCATTAACTAAAGCTATCAAAGCATATGGGGCAAAGATTGGTCAGTGCAGTTGGGTCACAGATCAGCCATGATCTCATTGAATGGTGAAACAGGCTCGAGTCTACATTTGTTTTGGCATTCTTATCCCCATTTTCACACAAATTGACAGGTTTCAAATTGATTAACAAACCTCCCAAAAGTCCCTTGCATTTGGCTTGCCATGTTTGGCATTCATGGACTTTCAGAATTTACAAAGGAGTTAGGTTTTTCGTTGTACACAAACACATATTGCCATGTTAACCTGCAAAGCAAAACTATAGTTTGTATCAAGTTGGAATTTATTTTTTTCTGTCAGTTGACTTATGTACACTGATTACATGACAATTGAATCACATGGTTTTTCCCTTTTTCCCTCTTCCAACCTCCACTAACCCACACTCCAGTCACTTCAGTAAGGAATTCACGGGAAATTTATTTACCCAAAGAAAGTTGAGAATGTGAAAGTAGCTATCATATGGACTAGTTGAGGTGAATACTATAGTTACATTGAAGAGAAATCCGAGGGCTAAAGGAGTAGAAGTATATGCTGAGAGGGTTAGATGAAGTAGGATGGGAGGATGCTTGTGTGAAGCATAAACACCAGCATGGACTAGCTAGGCCAAATAGCCTGTGTGCTGTAAATGTTTTAATTCTGTGTAAAGGACTGCTCCCCGATATCATGCCTTGATATCCTGATCATGCCTTTTTAACAATTTGCACTTATGTCATCATGTCCTGCAGTCAATAGTTTAACTTGAAATAGCGCTGGACATTAGTTCCTTTTTCTCCTTGTCTCTATTTATATACCCTCCAGAGGCCCCTTCTCATTTGACTCATGCAAGATTGGGCAGCTCAAGTTTTAGAAAATTCCCTCACGACAATACTGCATAATTCAAACTCTGATCGACTGCTGTTTGTTGGAGGCACTCACGCTGAAGTGAAGGAGTCAGTGCCAAACTAAGTTTAGAATTATACAGCCCTTTTTAATAACGTCATAAAGTAGGAATGGAAGTACCTTCCCTTTAGAGAAGAATATGCCCATGTGCTCTTAATAAATTATTGTAGCTTTCAGATTAGGCAAATTCAAGTAACAGGACTGGAGATATTATGTTGGAAGACAGAAATAACTCCCTCAGGGCTCCCGTAGCATAGCACAAACAATAGATTACCTTTACAAGACCGCTATCTTACATAGGCAAATGCAGCAACCAATTTGTAAAGAGAAAGGTCCCAACAGCAAATGTACAACCAGATGCTCTGTTTTGATAGCAAACATCAAGGGTATTAAAGTCAGCCTAGAGAGTGTAGGCAATATCATTGAAAAGCAAGGTTAAAGTCAGGCCAGGGAGCGTTTGCAACATCGTTGACAAATAGAGGTATTTCATTGTTTAGTTCAAGGTGAAAGAAAAAAACCTAAATCATATTATACTCTCAAAAGAATACTAACCCTCAAAAACTTAAAACAAAAAGAGCAGCATTTTGGAACAGAAAGGCCACTTAGGTCAGCGGGACTTGCATTTTTTTAATGCTTCACTATAAATTACCAATTCTCCACATAGCCCAGGATTTCTTTCTCCACCAGCAATATAATTGCCTAATCGAATGTACATCAGCAACGGAGTGCCTTACAATTGGTCTTGGGGACATTTGGGTACAGGGGTGAACACAGCATTTCCACGGACCGTCATTGCCCAGTGATTCTTCCTAAAACATGCACAAGTCGATAGGACAAGTCTTTTAAATAGCCCAAATGAGCATTCATCGAGTTTAGGCAATGATCATCCACAAGCAAAGTGCACCACACCCTGGCAACTTTCCCAATTGGAAAATAACAGCAATATTTATTTACCTTAGCAATTGCACACCACTTGGTTTAATGAGTAAGAAAATACCATAACTTACCCCTCAATGAACTTGACAAAAAGATTTTTTTGGCTAAGCCAATGGGAGAAAAAAATGCAGCACTCTAACTGTGCAAAACATTTGATTAGGCGAGCCAAGGTAAAAACAAAATAAAACTTGCATTTATGTAGTATCTTTCACCACCACAGGACGCCCCAATGCAATGAAATACTTGAAATGTAGTCAACATCATAATGTAGGAAACATGACAATCAATTTACACAATTTCATACTCCTAGAAATAGAAATTTGACAATGATATGTTTTACTGATGTTGACCAAGGGATAAATATTAGCCAGGACACACCAGGGGCAACTCCCTGCTCTTCTTCAAAATAGTGTCATGGGATCTTTTACATCTGCCCGAGGGGACAAGCAGGGCTCCAGATCAATGTCTAATCTGTCAGCAATGTCTAACCTGTGACAGTGCAGCACTTTCACAGTAATACACTGAGTGTTAGTCTTGATTTTCTTTTGTGCTCAAGTCTTGGGATGGACTTGAACCCACTCGATCCTTTAACTCTAGAGGCAAGTATTCTCAGAACTAAGTCATTGTTGATACCTGTGACAAATTACACATGTAACTCTAGGTCATGGGAAAGTGAGGCATCACTCTCTGTTCTCTGCAGAATTAGAATTGGTCTTTATGTGGATTCACATCTGCATTGGAGCAAGCAAGCAGCTGTGGCACTACTCTTGACATGACATCAATAAATGCTGACTACTTGGCATCTGTACAGTCCAAAGATTCATGCCTTGATGTCAAGGGCATATAAACCACAAATTTGATTAATAGACTTCTGAGCTGAGTCTCATGAGTTCTGGAAACCAGTGACAAATGGGATGGACAAATCCAGAAAATTGGATCGCATAAAACCCCAAAATTACAAATAATGGATAAGTTTGTCTTGGATAATGATCCCAGCAGAGTGAACCCAGTATGCTGGGAGCATGGGGTAATAAAAACACATTTATAAAGACTTAGATTAAGATCTTGAGATTTCACCTCAATATACAAACTACATTTCCGTCATAAATGATTTTTCATTACAGCAATCTTACAACAGGCCACTGCTTCAGGTACGGTTTTACTGTGAGGTGGCATCTTCATTGACTAACTGAATAAAAATCTAACTGAATAAAAATCTACCAAGCAGGGACTGATAAGATCAGAAACATTACTTCAAAAAAAAACAACTATTTTTCTGCACTTTTCTTAAGCACCACAATCTTTTCAATTTGCCAACACGCTTAAATTGAGAACTGATTAATTTCTATTTGGTAGCTCCACAATTGGTAAGAAATTCTCCTACATGTTTCAATGGGTACTTTAAAAACATATTTTGCAAATGAACTCTGTTGAAATCTTTAACCATTAAAAGAAGTCGTAAAATTATTTGTAGAAATTTCTGAATTGAATAAACAAAAGTAGTAATATTGTAGAAAGCTAGGCGCCAAAAGACCATTCTTTTAGCATCAGCATGTCTCCTGAAACTGAGAGGCTGCTGCAATCTTCAGCCAGTTCCTACATCACCCAGAGAATTCAGTACCAAAAGAGTTACAGTACCTTCAGTTTGTTTCCATGAAATTTCTCTTTCCACATGATAAGAAAAAGTTGGTACACATACTCAAAAGATCAGCACAGAAGGAATGGTGAACCAGTCAAAAGATCAGCACAGGAGTGGTGAACCAGTCAGTGCAGATTAAGACACAGCATGCCTACCATTAATAGCATCCAGCACAATTGCACCACTGTCTCTAGTGCAAGATCCACCCTCTCCAGCAAATCAGAATGGCCCCTTTGTTACACCTAACTATTTAATGGTAGCATGTAGCGCTTTTCTAGAGTACACAACCTGAGAAATCAAATAATCGATATGAAAATGCACTCCGTTGAAACCACACTGAATGATGTACTACTAATATACAAAACAGCTGAAATTAGTTGAACTTCCCAATATTCAGGTCACGTGTTTCATAAATGATTCATGTTAAATGCAAACAGTGGTTGCATCAGAAGTGGTTTATTTTTCCATTTTGCTGAATTTCAAATGTTTTTATAACATGTGCTACTTTATGCAAACTAAAGTAATGTGACTTACACTGGGCCCTTAAGTGTCACCTTTCACCAAGTTTCTTAATGTTGGCATGGACAGTTTTTTTTTAATGCATGCTCGGAGGTAAGGTTTCAAAAGGTTCACATTACTTTACATCAGTACTGTGCTTTGAAAGGGTGTTTTTCATTCTCTTATTGTGATTCTGTGATAAGATGATGATGATTCAAATGTGTTTGTTCTTATTCAGAAATGTTGCACCATAAGCAGGTTGATGCAATCATTACAAATTCCTGTAAACATCAACTACATTTTTGGGACTCTCCCCTTCATTTATGGTCCAGATTAAAGTGAAAGGAGAGTAAAATTAACAGCCCTGAAGGTGCTTTAATAGTGTAGGATATTCAAGCGTTTAAATAATGCTGAATGTATCAAAGGTATATCCAATCCAAAACCTTCAGGACAATCTGGTTTTCATTTGCTGATGTCATTGATAGGGCATAGATAATAATAGTCTTTATTAGGGTCACAAGTAGGCTTACATTAACACTGCAATGAAGTTACTGTGAAAATCCCCTAGTCGCCGCCTGTTCAGATACATTGAGGGAGAATTCAGAATATTCAAATGACCCAACAGCACATCTTTCAGGACTTCTGGGAGGAAACCGAGCACCCAGGGGAACCCACGCAGACCTGGGGATAACGTGCAGACTCTGCACAGGCAGTGACCCAAGCCGGGAATCAAACCTGGGGCCCGGGTGCTGTGAAACAACAGTGCTACCGACAGGAAGAAACTTTTCCCCTTGATAGAGGAATCAATGACCAAGGGGCATAGATTTAAGCTAAGGGCAGGTTTAGAGGGGATGTGAGGAAAAACTTTACTCAGAGGGTTGTGGGAGTCTGGAATTCATTGCCTGAAAGGGTGGTGAAGGCAGAGGCCCTCATAATATTTAAGTATTTAGATGTGCACTTGTGATTGCAAGGCATTCAAAGCTATGGGCTAAGTGCTGGAAAATGGGATTTGAATAGTTAGAGGATTATTTTAGACCAGCTCAGACACGATGGGCTGAAGGGTCTTTTCTGTGCTGTATGACTCCATGATGAGTTGCCTTATAGAATAGAATTTACAGTGCAGGATGCCATTCGACCCATCGAATCTGCACCAGTCCTTGGAAAGAGCACCCTACTTAAGCCCACACCTCCACCCCATCCCCATAACCCAGTAACCCCCCTAACCTTTGGACACTATGGGGCAATTTAGCATGGCCAATCCACCTAACCCGCACATCTTTGGACTGTGGGAAGAAACCGGAGCACCGGAGGAAACCCACACAGACACGGGGAGAACGTACAGACTCCGCGCAGACAGTGACCCAAGCCGGGAATTGAACCCGGGTCCCTGGCGCTGTGAAGCAACAGTGCTAACCACTGTGCTACCATGTCACCCCCACATTAGCAACAACAAAATAGCTTCACAGTGAACAGTTACAACAGTTCTCAAGTAAACAAAACATCAACTTGCTTCCTAAACCAGCCACTATATTCCAATTAAGCAAACCAGGGTATACATAATAATAATAATAGCTTATTGTCACAAGTAGGCTTCAATGAAGTTACTGTGAAAAGCCACTACATAAAATACCACTCATGAATAAAGTTAACAACTAGGTTCTTGAATCATTTCAGCAAATCTGGTGAATGTACACCCACCGCACCTTTAGGGAATTCCAGGATGTTGACTCAGCAACAGTGAAGGAACATGCGATATTGTTCCAAATCGATATTGTTCCAAATCAAGATGGTGTGTGGCTTGGAGGGTGTTCCTATGCATCGACTGCCCGGTTTTTATAAGGTGGTAGAAGTTGCAGGTTTGGAAGGTGCTATTGGTTGAAACTCAACGAGTGGCTGCAGTGCATCGTTTATATGGTACACTTGCTGCCACTGGGCACTGGTGGTGGAGGGAGTAAACGTTTAAGATGCTGGATGGAATACAGATCAAGTTGGCAGCTTTGCCCAGGATGTCGTCGAGCTTCTTGAGCATTGTTGGAGCTGTACTCATCCAAACAAATGTAGAATATATTTCATCACACACCCGACTTGTGCCTCGTCGCTGGACAGACTTTGAGGAGTCAGGAGGCAAGTTACTCACTGCAAAATTCACAACTGTAGCCACACGCCTTGTCGAGTTAAGTTTCTGGTCAAATGGTAAATCCCAGGATGTTGATGGTGAGGAATGGTAATTGTTGGGTAGGCACAATCTTACTCATTAGAATGATGTGCAAAAATACACAATACCCACCTATTTGAACTTTCAGAGGTATTCATGATACCCAGCTCCATCGTTTCATCACTAGAGGCCCTGGAATTAGCCTCGTGATTATTCTTTACATTGGTTTGCCAATTTCTATTTTTGGGAATTTTCACTTCTTCCAGCTCAATATCAGGGTAACATCAGCCACCATCTTTAGCAATCACCAGATCTGCACCCTCAGTGGCCATTTTATTCAGGCTGAACCAGACTGATGGTGACCTCTGCGTCCTATTTAAGCCACAGTTAAACATTTGATCCAAACATCTCTCCATCACAAAAAGCAGCAGCTACTTATTCATTCATGGGATGTTGGCATCGCTGGTTGGTCTAGCATTTATTGCCCACCTCCATTGAAGAGTCAACCACATTGTTTTGGATCTGGAGTCACATGTAGGCCAGACCAAGTTAGGACGACAGATTTACTTCCAAATGGGTTTTTATGGCAATCGATAATGGTTTCATGGTCATCATTAGACTTCTAATTCCAAATTTTAATTGAATTCAAATTTCACCATCTGCCATTGCAGGTTTTGAACCTGGGTCCCCAGATCATGACTCTGGGTCGCTGGATTACTCGTCCCAGCGACAATACCACTATGCCACTACCTCCCACCTTTATAACATTTACCCATAGAACATAGAACATAGAAAAATACAGCACAGAACAGGCCCTTCGGCCCACGATGTTGTGCCGAACCTTTGTCCTAGATTAATCATAGATTATCACTGAATTCACAGTGCAGAAGGAGGCCATTCGGCCCTTTGAGTCTGCACCGGCTCTTGGAAAGAGCACCCTACCCAAACTCAACACTTCCACCCAACACCAAGGGCAATTTGGACATTAAGGGCAATTTATCATTGGCCAATTCACCTAACCCGCACATCTTTGGACTGTGGGAGGAAACCGGAGCACCCGGAGGAAACCCACGCAGACACGGGGAGGACGTGCAGACTCCGCACAGACAGTGACCCAAGCCGGAATCGAACCTGGGACCCTGGAGCTGTGAAGCAATTGTGCTATCTACAATGCTACCGTGCTGCCCTTAAGAACAAATAAATCTACACTATCATTTTACTGTAATCCATGTACCTATCCAATAGCTGCTTGAAGGTCCCTAATGTTTCCGACTCAACTACTTCCACAGGCAGTGCATTCCATGCCCCCACTACTCTCTGGGTAAAGAACCTACCTCTGATATTCCTCCTATATCTTCCACCTTTCACCTTAAATTTATGTCCCCTTGTAATGGTTTGTTCCACCCGGGGAAAAAGTCTCTGACTGTCTACTCTATCTATTCCCCTGATCATCTTATAAACCTCTATCAAGTCGCCCCTCATCCTTCTCCGTTCTAATGAGAAAAGGTCTAGCACCCTCAACCTTTCCTCGTAAGACCTACTCTCCATTCCAGGCAACATCCTGGTAAATCTTCTTTGCACCTTTTCCAAAGCTTCCACATCCTTCCTAAAATGAGGCGACCAGAACTGTACACAGTACTGCAAATGTGGCCTTAACAATGTTTTGTACAGCTGCATCATCACCTCACGGCTCTTAAATTCAATCCCTCTGTTAATGAACGCGAGCACACCATAGGCCTTCTTCACAGCTCTATCCACTTGAGTGGCAACTTTCAAAGATGTATGAACATAGACCCAAAGATCTCTCTGCTCCTCCACGTTGCCAAGAACTCTACCGTTAACCCTGTATTCCGCATTCATATTTGTCCTTCCAAAATGGACAACCTCACACTTTTCAGGGTTAAACTCCATCTGCCACTTCTCAGCCCAGCTCTGCATCCTATCTATGTCTCTTTGCAGCCGACAACAGCCCTCCTTACTATCCACAACTCCACCAATCTTCGTATCGTCTGCAAATTTACTGACCCACTTCTATCGGTTAGCCAGTTCGTTATCCAACTGGCCAAATTTCCCACTATCCCATGCCTCCTTACTTTCTGCATAAGTCTACCATGGGGAACTTATCAAATGCCTTACTAAAATCCATGTACACTACATCCACTGCTTTACCTTCATCCACATGCTTGGTCACCTCCTCAATGAATTCAATAAGATTTGTAAGGCAAGACCTACCCCTCACAAATCCGTGCTGACTATCCCTAATCAAGCAGTGTCTTTCCAGATGCTCAGAAATCCTATCCTTCAGTACCCTTTCCATTACTTTGCCTACCACCGAAGTAAGACTAACTGGCCTGTAATTCCCAGGGTTATCCCAAGTCCCTTTTTTGAACAGGGGCACGACATTCGCCACTCTCCAATCCCCTGGTACCACCCCTGTTGACAGCGAGGACGAAAAGATCATTGCCAACGGCTCTGCAATTTCATCTCTTGCTTCCCATAGAATCCTTGGATATATCCCGTCAGGCCCGGGGGACTTGTCTATCCTCAAGTTTTTCAAAATGCCCAACACATCTTCCTTCCTAACAAGTATTTCCTCGAGCTTACCAATCTGTTTCACACTGTCCTCTCCAACAATATCGCCCCTCTCATTTGTAAATACAGAAGAAAAGTACTCGTTCAAGACCTCTCCTATCTCTTCAGACTCAATACACAATCTCCCGCTACTGTCCTTGATCGGACCTACCCTCGCTCTAGTCATTCTCATATTTCTCACATATGTGTAAAAGGCCTTGGGGTTTTCCTTGATCCTACCCGCCAAAGATTGTTCATGCCCTCTCTTAGCTCTCCTAATCCCTTTCTTCAGTTCCCTCCTGGCTATCTTGTATCCCTCCAATGCCCTGTCTGAACCTCGTTTCCTCAGCCTTACATAAGTCTCCTTTTTCCTCTTAACAAGACATTCCACCTCTCTCGTCAACCATGGTTCCCTCACTCGACCATCTCTTCCCTGCCTGACAGGGACATACATATCAGGGACACGTAGCACCTGTTCCTTGAACAAGTTCCACATTTCACTTGTGTCCTTTCCTTCCCTGCCAGTCTATGTTCCCAACTTATGCACTTCAATTCTTGTCTGACAACATCGTATTTACCCTTCCCCCAATTGTAAACCTTGCCCTGTTGCACGTACCTATCCCTCTCCATTACTAAAGTGAAAGTCACAGAATTGTGGTCACTATCTCCAAAATGCTCCCCCACCAACAAATCTATCACTTGCCCTGGCTCATTACCCAGTACTAAATCCAATATTGCCCCTCCTCTGGTCGGACAATCTACATACTGTGTTAGAAAAGCTTCCTGGACACACTGCACAAACACCACCCCATCCAAACTATTTGATCTAAAGAGTTTCCACTCAATATTTGGGAAGTTAAAGTCGCCCATGGCTACTACCCTATGACTTCTGCACCTTTCCAAAATCTGTTTCCCAATCTGTTCCTCCACATCTCTGCTACTATTGGGGGGCCTATAGAAAACTCCGAACAAGGTGACTGCTCCTTTCCTATTTCTGACTTCAACCCATACTACCTCAATAGGGTGATACTCCTCGAACTGCCTTTCTGCAGCTGTTATACTATCTCTAATTAATAATGCCACCCCCCCACCTCTTTTACCCCCCTCCCTAATCTTATTGAAACATCTATAACCAGGGACCTCCAACAACCATTTCTGCCCCTCTTCTATCCAAGTTTCCGTGATGGCCACCACATCGTAGTCCCAAGTACCGATCCATGCCTTAAGTTCACCCACCTTATTCCTGATGCTTCTTGCGTTGAAGTATACACACTTCAACACATCTCCGTGCCTGCAAGTACTCTCCTTTGTCAGTGTTCCCTTCCCCACTGCCTCATTACACGCTTTGGCGTCCTGAATATCGGCTACCTTAGTTGCTGGACTACAAATCCGGTTCCCATTCCCCTGCCAAATTAGTTTAAACCCTCCCGAAGAGTACTAGAAAACCTCCCTCCCAGGATATTGGTGCCCCTCTGGTTCAGATGCAACCCATCCTGCTTGTACAGGTCCCACCTTCCCCAGAATGCGCTCAATTATCCAAATACCTGAAGCCCTCCCTCCCACATCTACCCTTATCTCAGTCCACCTCACTGGAACCCTCATCCATGCCCCAAGCTCAACCATTTTGACTTTTCTGGTCTTCCTTCCATTCTATACTGTTCAAAAAACTTAAATTCACCCAAATCTTTGCTGTCATATCTTATCCCACACCCAGGCCAATTCACCTTGCTGACCTAAGAGTTCTTTCTCCTAGACTCCAAAGATCTTAAATTCAAAACATTCACCCTGGTGTTTAAATTCCTCAGAAACCTTGCCCTTCCCATCCATGAAACCTCATTCAATGTCACTACATGCCCCAGAATTTTGCATTCCCTTTTGTGTATCGCCCTGCACTTCACCAATGGCAGTCATGTCCCAAACCATTGAGGCCTCGTACTCTAACATTGTACTGACCCGAATGAAACACAAAATCCTTTATTTGTCCAGAACTTTACATTGTTTTTAACATAAACTTTTTGAAAACACTTTATAAGTGTATTTAGAGTGAGGGGATTGGGGATGAATACCAGAAGACTGATAGACTACCAGCTCAAATCTCAAGCTTGCCATACATGTCTCCAGTTGAGAAGTTTGTGGGCTGAAATCCTTTGCCCAGAGTTTGAATACATAACCAAAGCTCGTTCAGCAGTGCAGTTACAGCTGGCTTGTAATGCAGAACAAGGCCAGCAGTGCGGATTCAATTCCCGAACCGGCCTCCTCGAACAGGTGCCGGAATGTGGCGACTCGGGGCTTCTCACAGTAAATTCATTGAAGCCTACTTGTGACAATAAGCGATTATTATTATTAGAACTGAGGCAGTGCTAAATTGTTCATAATGTAACTTCCAAAGATATTGAACTGAGGTCTCGACTGCCTGTTCAAGTGAGCCTCAAAAATTCCGAAACACTATTCAAAGAGGAACAGGAGGGTTGTCTGAGATAGCATTCCTTCTTCACCTGCTACTACCAAAAGCAGACCATCATTCATCCTTAATTGTTAGCGAGATTTTACTTTGTGTAAAAGTGCTTCATTTGTCAATGTAATAATAGTCAGGGCGGGATGTGGCATTGGGTAGCATTGGCAATGGATAGCATTGGGACTGCGGCGCTAAGGACCCGGGTTCGAATCCCGGCCCTCAGTCACAGTCCGTGTGGAGTTTGCACATTCTCTCCATGTCTGCGTGGGTTTCACCCCCACAACCCAAAGATGTGCAGGTTAGGTGGATTGGCCACACTAATTGGAAAAAATAATAATAATTGAGTACTCTAAATTTATTTTAAAAAGTAATAGTCATTGCATTTCAAACTGATTCACTATTTATCATAAAATCATCATAGAATTTACAGTGCAGGAGGCCATTCGGCCCATCTAGTCTGCACCGATCCTTGGAAAGCGCACCCTATTTAAACCCACGCCTCCACCCTACCCCCGTAACACACCCTAACCTTTTGGACACAAAGGGTCAATTTAGCATGGCCAATCCACCAAACCTGCACATTTTTAGACTGTGGGAGGAAACCGGAGCACCCGGTGGAAACCCACGCAGACAGGGGGAGAAAGTGCAAACTCCACACAGACAGTCACCCGAGGCCGGAATTGAACCCGGGACCCTGGGCTGTGAGGCAGCAGTGCACTGTGCTACCATGTCCCCCGCGTAGCAAGACCTCTCTTGCGATTATGTCACATGCACTTAACATGACATCCAAAAGCAGTTCATTTCGCACACCCAATGTCACTGTTATTATTCCTACGCTAATTGATATAGTTGGCATCTGCTTCAAAGTAGAATCATAGACTAGTTAAGCACAGGAGGAGGCCATTTGTCTCGTCAGGGGTCTGTGCTGGCTCTCTGAAGGAGCAATTCACCAAATTATTTTTAAAATTCATCATGGGATATGGATGTTGCTAGCTGGATTAAATGCTTTGAGTTGGAGAAATGCGATAAAGTACTGCATAAATGGTTTTCCTCCTGCAACATGAAATATCAATAAAAACAACACATACAAACATATCAGATAGGAGAAGTAGGCCATTCAGCCCCTCGACTCTGCTCAGCCATTCAATAAGATCATGGCTGGTCTGTGTTGAGATTTCCAAAAGTGTTCCAAGCTCTCATGTGAGAATTGTCTGGATAGAGGAAATAGAAGTAATAATAGGCAGAGGGAAAAGAAGAAACAAATACTCATTTCTGAAACTGCTAAATAGAAGGCACATGTTGGGGATGACTGGTTAAATGCCTCCAGCTGCCCAGACTAGTTACTGGCTCCATTCATTGGATAATTATTATAGTTAGTCAGTCATTAACACAGCTTATAATTATACAATGCATGCAATATAAATAAACAAATGAACAGCTTTCTCCATCAATTCTCTTTGCCCCATTTCTGAAGGTATTCATTCCTTGTTGAGCTTTGGTTCAATGGGCATTTGCAAAACCCTGATAACTTGCCCAAACAACCATCCTTTGATTGTGAAGCTAAATAGTAATTATCAACTACTTATTCAGCTACAGAATGCATCATAGGTGGCAAGAATTACTGGATAAAGCTCAGGATTGGGAACTGTGGATTTTTTGCTCACCCACGTATAACCTACAAACAAATTAGTTCATTGGTGTCCCTCCAAAAGTGTTTCCAGGAAACCTCAAGGGTCAAACTTGGTACCTTCCTGTATTTCTCCGTTACCCTGGCCAAGTGAGCAGAAGTAACTTAAAAAAAGAAAAAGGGACTATTACACGTCATCACAAAGCTAAAATTTATGAAAGCCTTTATATTGGTCATTTTCAGTTAACTGTGTTTTTCCATTTCATTATCAAACAGAAGTGAAACATGGGCTTCTGTGAATCTCAGCATCATACTGCACATTCAAGCACAAAATATTGCAGAAACAAACATTTTGTAACGGAGACATTAAACAGCAATTTACTAATCTGCGTGAACTGTACATTAGTTCCTGTTTTCAAAGGATTGAAGCAGAGTGATGATATCGGTTTCACATACAGCAAGAACAATATTAGGTACGAACTAATAAGAAAAGCTGAGAACCTGACACAAGGAATAATAAACAGAAGAAGCAGCTTAACCCTTTATCAGAAATATTGAACATTCAACTGTGCTAATGCAGGAGATTCATACAAATTTGGAGTTTGCATGCAGACTTTTTCCTTCAAGGATAAACCTTTGACAAAAATCACAATTGCACTGCTGGAGTTAGGAATAGATAGCAAACAAGTTCAGTGAAGTGAAGAAGTTTTTTTCATGGCTTATCTCCATTCTTGTTTATGCAAACACCGCTTTACATGCAGAAAGACCCGGATTTTGTTTCAAGCTCTTAAAGCAGCCTGAGAGAGCCTGCGCCATCATTTCATATTCACTGTTGAAGGGGTGAAATGCACAGAAATTGTACTAAAGTTTTGTAAGCTTGCTCGAAAATATCTTTCCATTTTACAACCCTAAGGGCATAGGGTAAGCTGCTAAGCATGTGGAAAATGGCCACGACGATTACAAAATAAAGAATCAATCAAGTTGAACTCTCAATGTTTTCTTCCACCACTCAATATATACTTTCCCTCTTCCAGATATTTACAGCAATAGCTAGAAGTTTAAAAAAATATATGGGTGAAAATCAGATTACCGTATTATTGTGAGAAGCAAGAACATTGACTGTATCCAAGTGAAAATGTTCTGTTGTTGGTGGCGCCACCTCATCACCTGGCATGGCTAATTGACTCAAATGCCACTTTTCACTTCCTCCGTCTTTCCCATTTTCTACCTCATACTAGCTCCAGAGGAGGGTTCTTTGTAGAGATGAGCAGATCACTGCAGGAAGCTAGTGAACTGCTCTGCGTGCTGCCCATGAGAGCATCTATGCTGTTCTTTAAACACATCACTTAGTATAGAATTAAATAAAATAGAACAAGGAGCAGCTTTGAACTTGACGTATCTATTATCTTCAAGGGTTATCATGTAACTTCAAATGAACGCAAAGATTGATGTTTAATTCATTTGATTTGTTTCGTAAAACCGGCACATAATTAAAGGCAACAGGAGCAGTGCTTTGTAACAATTAATGCTTTGGGTCGAACATGTATATTTCTCAAAGCTTCCTCCTGCATTCCACTCCCCTGTCAAATTCAGCTTCACTTTAGTGGTTCAGACCAAGAGCCTGCAGTATGGAACATCCTTTTCTCTCTTGGGAGCTGCACTACTTAAGACTTTTGTACAGATGGATGCAAAGGCTTGCCGACAGAAATAGCTACAGCACACACTTCAACATAACAAAATAAGGATGGTATGAGGTTTTTGTGTCATGGCAAAATTTAAAAGAAGCATTCAGTAGACTTGGAATCAAAGGGTAAATGTTCTGGCCAGGTATGTTAATCACCTAAATGCACATATTCGGATTATTGTTCAAGACACTTTTTTTTAATGTCTTCTGTCCCCTCACTAGTTTAAAATATCTAATGCAGAAACATTCCATTCTATTGTCAAATATTTAAATATCAAAAAATGATCACCCCATCAACAAAAATGTTTTATTCCTCCTGAAAATTAACTTAAAAAATAATCCTTGATAGTTATTATCCTCTGTCCATTATTTTATCATTTCATGGGATGTGAGGATGTCACTAGTTTAAATCTTTGACAACCATTTTTTTTTGTACCAACTCTTCACCCCCTACAAGTTAGATAAAGCCTATAACATCCCATTTACAAAATAATTATTTTATTCATTTAACACTGTAGATCAATTATTTTTCAGATCCCAGCAGAAAGCAGCTGCCTTGAATTTTAATACTTCTATAGAGCATGTGACCTTTTTCCAATTTGTATTAAATTTCAAAGTCTCTTTCACTCTTCAAATACCATGCCCTCAGAGCAGAGTCCTGGGTAGAGGCTCGATTCGGGGTTGCTGGCAGATAAAGCGTTTTGTGACAAAGTACGGGCTGTGATGAAAGATTATGTAGAATTGAACCAATAGCACTGCTGTCGCACGGCACCGAGTTCCCAGGTTCAATCCCGACTCTGGGACACTGTCATTGTGGAGTTTGCACATTCCCCCCGTGTTTGCAAGGGTTTCACTCCACAACCCAAAGATGTGCAAGCTAGGTGGATTGGCCACGCTAAATTGCCCCTTAATTGGAAAAAAAATAATTGGGTACTCTAAATTTATTTTAAAAATATTACAGGGGCAATTTGATAGGATGACAGCAGGGAGGGTGGTAGGACAGCTGCGTAGGGCAAGAGGGGTGCAATGCGGAGAGAAAGAGAATCGAATGTTAGCGCATCAATAGCGGAGGCAGGCCGCGTCCAGGGCAATATTGAAGATACGGACTGGGGCAGGGGATGTGGTAGTTTCCACAGCTGGAGGAAGAGACGAGGCAGGCGCTAGAGGAGCCCCTGGGGCCGAGGGAGATAGTGGACAGTATAAGTGGTATAAAGTCGGGGAACACCCCGGGGCCCAATGGCTACCAGGCGGAAATTTAGAAGGAGTTTGCAACGGATCTGGCATCACACCTCTTGGGGGCGTTTAATGAGGTGTTGGCGAAGGGGGAGCTGCCGGAGACAATGACGCAGGCAACGATTGAGTTTATACCAAAAAAGGGGAAGGACCCATTGGAATGTGGGCCGTATAGGCCCCTATCGCTGTTAAATACAGATGTGAAAGTGCTGGCTAAGTTGGTGGTGGGAAAGATGGAAGGTTGTGTTCCGTGGGTGGTTGCGGAGGACAAAACAGGCTTCTTTTTTTTTTTTTTTTTTTAAATGTTTTTATTCTCCATTTTCACTTTTTCCTTCAAAATTTACACCCCACCCACAAACAGTAAACGGTAACAAATACAAAATCAATCCCCTTAACAATACCAACGATCCCATCCTCCCACCACCACAAACTTAACAGCCAATATATTTAACTTAACTTGTCAATATATGCATCCAATAAAACAAACCCTCCCACGGTGCAAACAAAAAACAAAGGAGAAAAAGAAAAAGGAGTCCGGGACCGCCCATGGTCCCCATTAACCTATAGAGTCCACTCACTCTCCTCCCCCCCTCCCCCCCCTCCCCCTCCCCCACACACTCAATGCCATCCAACCTCTGAAAGAGTACCGTACATGATACCCAAGAGTTGTAAACCACCCCCCCCCCCCACCCACCCACCCCACCCTGTCTCCAACTCCTCCCGCCCACTGCCTCTTGTAAAACTCCTCCCCCCAACCTCTGTTCCTTCCCCCCAACTTTCCACCCCGGCTAGACCACTCGGACCCTGTTCTGCCAGGCTCCGATGGCCGCAGCCCCTCCCCCCACCTCACTCCCGTTCACTGGCCGGCTTAAACCGGCCAGCATGGAGGCCCCCGCCTGGGTCCCTTTCCCCCTTGCCCGGCCTTAGGAAAGCCCAGAAACCCCTTTTAGCACACAAACCCCGCATATCCACCTACACCGCAAAGAGCCCTCATTCCCATCACTTCCCTTGTCCAAATATATACAACATTGGCTCCTTTAGCCCTTACACACGCACGCAGAGAAGCAAAAAAAAAAAAAAAGAAAATACAGTCATGAGGTTACATCGGCATATGGCCATTTCTCAATTTCTCAGTTCTGCCACATTCCTTCTGCCTTCGCAAACGCCTCCTCTGCTTCCGCTGTACCAAAATAAAAGTCCCTGAGCTTGTAAGTCACCCTCGGCTTCGCTGGATATGCAATGCCGCACTGCACCTTGCTAGTGTACATTGCCCTCTTCACCCGGTTGAAGGCAGCCGTCCTCCTTGCCAGCTTCACCGTAAAGTCCTGGTATACACGTATACCAGCTCCAGCCCACTGCACCACCTGCTTCTGCTTGGCCCAGCTCAGGACCTTCTCCTTCACACTGTACCTACGGAAGCACAGAATCACTACCCTTGGCGGCTCACTCGCCATTGGTCCAGGCCTCCACGACCGATGAGCCCAATCCAGTTCATATCGGGAGGGATCCTCCCACTCCCCAATAGTTTTGCCAGCATCGCGCCAAAAATACTCAGTCGGCCTCGGTCCTTCAACTCCTTCGGGCAGCCCCACAATCCTCAAATTCTGTTGCCTGGATCTGTTTTCCAGGTCTTCCATTTTTCCTCGCAGATCCTTGTTAATGTCCATCACCTTCCGCATCTCCTTCCCCATCGAGGCAAGTTGATCACCGTGCTGCAATAACGTCTCCTCCACTTCCTTCAGCGCCTCCCCTTGCTCTCGCACCTCCGCTCGCCACCGCCATCACCGGGGAAATCGCCTCCTCAACCAGCGCACTCAAAACCTCTCTCGTCACCTTCCTCATTGTCTCCATGTATCTTGTAAACTGCCTTTCGAATTCCGCAGCCATCACCTTAGTTATTTCTTCAGCCGTAAGCAATGTGGCCTCCCCTGGTGCTCCAGCCTCCATTTACCATGATGACCCCACGGTGACCTTTCCACTCCCCGACAGACCTTTAGCTGTTTTCTTTCCGGACGTTTTCTTGCTCACCCTCAACATTTTTCTTCACTGTGCCGCCTCTGTGCCTTCTCCCTGCTTTTGCCGGCTCCGTGGACCCTGGGACCAGGCTTAAAGCCCCGAATATGCCGTTCCCGAACGGAAGCCCTCCATTGTGCGGCCGCCTCCCACCCGCCGTCACCGGAAGTCCAAACAGGCTTCTTAAAGGGCAGGCAGCTTTCTAGCAATATAATGTTATCATGTGATCATGACCCCATTGGTGCTCAGGCACCGGAGATAGTGGTGTCCATGGAGAAGGCATTTGACTGGGTGGAGTGGCGGTAGCTTTTTGATGTCCCGGGAAGGTTTGGGCCGAAGTTTGCGGCATGGGTGCACCCGTTATATGTGACACCAAGGGCGAGTGTTCGGTCCGATGACATAGATTCACGGAACTTTGAACTACACAGGGGAACAAGGCAGGGGTGCCCGCTGTTGCCGCTGCTGTTTGCACTGGCTATAGAGCCTCTGGCAATGGCACTTAGGGGGTTGGCAGAGTGGCAAGGGATTACAAGGGAACGAAGGGAGCATCGGGTGTCGCTCTATGCTGATGACCTACTATTGTTTTGGACCTGCTGGAGAGCATGGAGAGGATCATGGGCCTGTCGAGGAAGTTTGGGGCGTTCTTAAGATTTACGTTAAATGTAGGGAAAAGCCAATTGTTCCCGGTAAATGAGTTGGGTCGGCGAGCCAATTTAGGGGGGGGATGCCATTTAAGATGGCTAGAGACAGGTTTAGACACCTGGGTATTCAGGTAGCAAGGGAATGGACGTTGCTTCACAAATGGAATTTAATGAAACTGGTGGAGGAGGGTAGGGAGGATTTAGAGGTTGGACATGCTGCACTTGGCTTTGGCAGGGCGGGTCCAAGTGGTGAATATGAATATTCTGCCGAGGTTCCTGTTCATATTCCAGACACCCGATCTTTATTCCAAAGGCCTTCTTCGGAAACAGGACACAATTGTTTCAGACTTTGTATGGGCAGGGAAGGTGCCAATAGTTAAGAGGACCCTGTTATTGATGCGGAGGCAGCAGGGAGGGTTGGCATTGCCGAACCTGCTACATTACTATTGGGCATGATGGTGGGAAGGAAAGGGAGGTAAAATGGGTTAGGATGGAGGAGGAATCCTGTAGGGGGTCCAGCTTAAAGGCTGTGGTGACAACATGGGTGCCAATGGCGCTGTACAGATACTCAGGGACCCTGGTGGTGCAGTCCACGGTGAAGATCTGAACCAGCTTAGGAAGCACTTTAGGATAGAGGGGATGCCGGTGGTGGTCCGCAATGCCTGGCTGGGTGACTTTTATGACTTTCTTTGGCTGGAAAAGATCAAATACGAGTTAGGGGTTCAGCGGAGGGCTTCAAGGTAAGGTGGCGGATGTTTGTGACTGTGTTGAGGAGTTGTTTGTTGCCGGGCCGGGCCGGGCCGGGGGGGGGGGGTGGGGGGGGGGGGGGGCGTACAAACTGTATAGTTGTGAGTTGGGAAATTTGTTTCTCAAATTGTTTATACGTTGTAACTTTCCATATATATTGTTTATTGTTGATGGGGGTAAATGTGGGAGAAAACGTGAAAGAGGAGAATAAAAAAATTTAAAAGCAAAAAAACAAAACTATATTTACATGAATTCTTTACTTTAACTTTGATACTAGCGATAAGGTTAACAAGATCTAACTATGGTAACTATACGTAACTCCACTGGCCATCTAAACTAGTCTGCTGTTGCTTTGATTACAGTGCACCCGAGAGAGAGAGAGAGAGAGAGAGACCCAATGTGACTGCCTTTTATACCCCTGTTGGTCCGGCCCTCTAGTGATCATGTGGTGCTACTGATTATACATTAACCCCTTGTGTACATTTTATATCCGTATATTTTCCCACATAGCCCCCCTTCTCGCTGCTTGTGCCCATCAGGTCCTCTAGTAGTGTGCTTTCTGGGGCACCCTACTGTCTCTTTGCGGAGGAAGTGCTTTATTTGGAGATGTCTCAATTCCTGTCCTCTTGCTAGTTTCCACTTCCTCGTCAGTTCATCCAGTGTCTCCAGTCTGCGCCCTACGTAGAAGTCCCCGACCGTCAGTGTGCCCCCGTCCTGCCTCCATCTTTTGAAGTTGGTATCTAGCATGGCTGGGGGGAATCTGTGATTGCCGCAGATGGGGGCCAGAAGGGACATTTTGGTTATCCCAAAGTGATGTCTCAACTGAGTCCACGTTCTCAGCGTAGCCGCTACCACTGGGCTCATTGTGTACCTTGTTGAGGAGGATGGGAGTGCTGCTGTGGCCAGGGCCCGGAGGGTTGTTCCTTTACAGGACGTCTCCTCCATTTATACCCAATGTGTCGGGTTCTTGTATCCATCCGCTCACTTTTTCTGCTGCTGCTGCCCAGCGGTAGTATTGTAGGTTCGGTAGAGCCAGGCCCCCTCTGACTTTCTCTCTTTGCAGTGTCGGTTTGGGAATTCTCGGGTTCTTGACCCCCCGACCCCCCCCCCCCCCCCCGCCCACACAAACGCCATGATTAGCCTGTCTATGTTTTGGAAAAAGGCCTTGGGGATGAAGATCGGGATGGATCTATACAGGAAGAGGAACCTTGGCAGTCCGTTCACCTTGATTAAATAATTTTTTTTTTGACGTGCGTGTTTTAAACAGTTCAAAATGCTTTTTTGTTAACTAGGACATCAAAGCATATATCAATTGGTTGGGTAAGAAAAACCTCTAAAACTGGAATATAAATAAAAAGAACGGTGGAAATGCACAAGTCCATCAGCATCTGTAAAAGGAACAGGCAGGCTAACATTAAGATTGAAGAACCTTTGCCGGATGCTAGCTTGTTGTTTTTCCACAAAGACTGACTGGCCAAATCAAAAGCAAAATATTCCAGAGGCTGGAAATCAGAAATGACAACAGAAACGTTGGAAATACTCACTAAATCTGGCAGCATTTGTGGAGAGAGAAAAACAGTTAACGTTTCAGGTCGATGACCTTTCTTCAGGCCACTGACCTGAAACGTTACATTAAGTCCGTTTCTCGCCCCACAGATGCTGTTGGAACAACCCTCCGGGCCCTGGCCACAGCAGCACTCCCATCCTCCTCAACAAGGTACACAATGAGCCCAGTGGTAGCGGCTACGCTGAGAACGTGGATATTTCCATCATTGCTTTCAATTGACAGCCCAAATGCTTGCATGTCCAGCATTCTCCAAACTGGATATCACCTCATAAATACTTTAAATCTACCCACAATATTTTATTTTAGTACTGGTCTGTCACCCAACTTAGCAATGAAGGTTACTTTGTAAGCACCTTCATTTAGACTATGACGGTTCCCTAATACCTTTCATCTTTCAATCATTCCATTTATAACTAGAAGCTGCCAGCTCCTAATACTGAATACCAGCAAAATGACCAGCTCCTAATACGGAATACCAGCAAAATGACAGGTGCCACATCACAAGTGTCTTCCAACAGCGGTGTAAAATACTGCAGTCAGTTAAAACTCAACCAACCAATCTGTTTTAGATCAGTTTCACTGGGAGCTGATGGTAAGATTTTTTTAGAAAAGTAGTACTAATGATGAAACGCTGTTTTATCCTGGCGACGCAATCAGTGTTCAACTTAATAATATTCATAGCAAACTGAGGACTAAAATTGTGAAAAAGTCACTATTTGCTATTGACAGTGACACTGAAAGTATTACTGATTGCAGCAGCAATGCAGAGGAGACTAAGAAAAAAGCAAAACTATAATAGGATATTTGAGGCAGTGGAATTGAAATTCCTCTAATTTTACTTCAAAATATTCATGTTAGTTATTCTATGCTCTCATGTCCCTAGATTTTAACTGTCTTGCATTATCTACTCAGAAATAAAATCCTACATCTATAGAATTTTACATCACAGAAGGCCTTTTGGCCCTTCCTACCTGCGTTGCTTCTTTGAAAGAGCTGCCAAATCTTTCTATTGTGCTTCCTCCTCAGCCTCCTGCAATTCTTTTCTTACCAATTATCTATTTGATTAATTTATGAAAGTTACTGCTGGATATCCTATTATCTGCATGTTTCAGACCGGTAAACATAAAGTCTCATCTCTCATCTGGTTCTTTTACCAATAACTTGAATCAGTGTCCTCGAGTTAGAGAATCGCACGCCAAGATAATCCATTTCTACCCACTTACTCTCTCAACTTCTCAATTTTGAACGCTTCTGCTAAGTTTCCCCTGAACCTTCTCTGCTCCGAGGAAACCATTCCAGCTTCTCTCATCTCCACACATGACTGAAGTCAATCATTTCTGCCATCATTCTTATAATCCTTCTCTGCCTCAGATTCTAGACCACACTGTAGGAAGCAAGTGAACACATTGGCCAGAGTGCAGAAGAGGTTTAAAGAATGGCTCCAGAATTGAGAAACTTCAGTACTGGGGTTGGAATCATTCTTCTTGGAAGGACGGCAGCTAAGAGATTCGATAGAGGTGTTGAAAACGATGAGGGAGCAGGACAGAGCAAATAGGGAGAAACTGTTCCTGCTTGTAAAAGATTGCAAACTAGAGGGCACAGATTTGAAGTGATTTGCAAAAGAAGCAAATGTGATGAGAGAAAAAATATTTTCTCAAAGTGTGGGGTTTGGGTCTGGAATGCACTGTCTGGAAGTATGGGGGAGGCAGGTACAATCCAGGAATTCAAGAGGGTATTAGATGATTATTTGAATAGAAATAACGTGCAAGGGTACAGGGAAAAGGCAGGAGAATAGCAGCTGGTGCAGACACAATTGGCTGAATGGTCTCCTGCACTATAACAATTCTGTGATTCAGACAAATACTCGAGCTGAGGCTTCCTGGGTTACGAAGTGTTATAACGCTTTAGTTTATAAAAAGTACTGCCAAATATTGTTCATTGTTTTGCTTTGTTCTTATTTGTTACCCAACAGGTTTTGACATTGGGAAATGTCATGAAAGAAACTAGAGGCCTTTCACTTTTGATTTTTGAAATTAAATTCAGTCTCCCATCTTGGGTCTAAGCAATCATGCAAGAGAAATATCATCTGGTTACAGGGGTTTGAGAGCTAATTTATTTTTCCCATTAAGATATTCTATACATCTACTCTTCAAATGCTGATGCTGCCCTCTTCAGAAAGGCGATGGTATGTCTAAGTGGTTTTGCACCTCAGGCAGCTTTTAACTATTCATGAGACACAGAATATAATACTCACTATTATTATGATAATCTCTCTCAGGCACTCACTCTCTCCCTACTATTATGATAATCTCGCTCATGCACTCACTCTCCCTGTCACATGTTTGTTTCAAAGATATACAAATGATTAATGTGCTTTCATTTTTTAGTTTTACCCTCTTTCTGCCACTCAAAATTGAATCAGAATGTGAATCCCCAAAATGTGGATATATTTGATAAAATGCTAAGCAAAGAGGGAGTGATGCACTCAATCGTCAAGGAATGGGGTGAGCAGGAATACAGAGAAAGCAATGCTAAATGCAAGAGGAGGAAACTCAATAATGTATCAGTAAGCAGACCAGTTAGTATCAATTGTAATGTATATAACTAAGAGTCACGCTCCAAAGGTCTTGCAGAAACCACAGTACCAAAATTCTTGGAGCCCGATCTCTGCCACCAAAATTGGGGAAACTGAGAAATTCTGGCTATCATGGGCCCAAATCCCAGGAGCAGGGTTGCTAATAGAGCAGGGTTGCTAATAGAAAGCGGGCTGCTTTGTCCTGGATGGTGTAGAGCTTCTTGAGTGTTGTTGGAGCTGCCCTCATCCAGGCAAGTGGGCAGTATTCTATCACA
The DNA here is from genome assembly GCF_047496885.1 of Scyliorhinus torazame. NCBI lineage: Eukaryota > Metazoa > Chordata > Chondrichthyes > Carcharhiniformes > Scyliorhinidae > Scyliorhinus > Scyliorhinus torazame. The sequence goes on along the minus strand of NC_092723.1, from coordinate 16,839,845 downwards.
CTCCTGATCTGTGCTTTGCAGATGCAGGACAGTCTTTGGCGAGTCAGGAGGCGAGTTATCTGCAGCAGGATTCCCAGTTTCTGATCTGCTCTTGCCGCTAAAATATTTATATGGCTAGTCCAGTTCAGTTTCTGGTCAACGGTAATGGTTAGGATGTTGGTAGTAAGCGATATTGCAATTCTCTCTTGTAGGAGATGGCCATTGCCTGGCACTTGTGTGGCACAAATGTTATTTGCCAATTCTCAGCCCAAACTTGGATATTGTCCAGGTCTTGTTACAGTAGAGTGTGGACTGCTCCAGTACCTGAAAAACTGCAAATGGTGCTGGATAGACTGGGGCTTTCTTCCCTGGAGAGTAGGAGGCTTAGGGGTTATCTTATAAAGGTTTATAAAATAATGAGGGGCTTAGATAAGGTAGATAGTCAACATCTTTTCCCCAAAGGTAGGGGAGGCTAAAACTAGAGGGCATAGGTTTAAGTAAGAGGGGAGAGATACAAAAAGGTCCAGAGGGGAAATTTTTTCAAAGAGGGTGGAGTGTGTCTGGAACGAGCTGCCAGAGGCAGTAGTAGAGGAGTGTACAATTTTGACTTTTAAAAAGCATTTAGACAGTTATATGGGAAAGCTGGGCCAGAGGGTTATGGGCCAAATGCGGGCAATTGGGACTAGTTTAGTGGTAAAAGCTGGGCGGCATGGACAAGTTAGGGCAGCACGGTAGCATTGTGGAGAGCACAATTGCTTCACAGCTCCAGGATCCCAGGTTCGATTCCGGCTTGGGTCATTGTCTGTGCGGAGTCTGCACCTCCTCCCAGTGTGTGCGTGGGTTTCCTCCGGGTGCTCCGGTTTCCTCCCACAGTCCAAAGATGTGGTTAGGTGGATTGGCCATAATAAATTGCCCTTGGTGTCCAAAATTGCCCTTAGTGTTGGGTGGGGCTACTGGGTTATGGGGTTAGGGTGTAGGTGTTGACCTTGGGTAGGGTGCTCTTTCCAAGAGCCGGTGCAGACTCGATGGGCCGAATGGCCTCCTTCTGCACTGTAAATTCTATGCGAAGTTGGGCCATAGGACGTGTTTTCTTGTTGTAAACCTCTATGACTCGAGGTGAACCCGGAAGGGAGAGGGACAGAGCTGGAGGGACTACCATTCAAACAAGCCCTAAACAAATTCTGCTACCTGGGGATCCAAATTGCCCATGACTGGACACGGTTACATAAAAGGAACCTGACAAGTCTGTTGGTGAAAATTAAAAGGGACCTGCAGAGGTGGGACACACTCCAATTCTCGCTGGCAGTGAGAGTGCAGTCAATCAAAATCAACATACTACCCAGGTTCCTTTGTGCAGATCCTCCCCGATCTACATCCCCAAGGCCTTCTGCAACACAGTAGATAAACTAATCACGGCGCGCGTATGTGTGTGTGTGTGTGTGTGTGTGTGTGTGTGGGACCCAAGGATCCAAGAAAAGGCCCTACAAAGAAAATGGAGCACGGGAGGCTTGGCCCTCCCAAACCTACAGTTCTACCACTGGGTGGCCACAACAGAAAGAGTGAGGGGACGGGTGGAGGAATCTGGAGCAGAATGGTGAGGATAGAGGAAGTTTGTGCATAGGGACGCCACCTCCAAGCCCTTGTCACAACCGCTCCCATCCTCTCCGACCAAACACTCAAAAAGCTCATTGGTGGTAGCCACGCTCCGAACGTGGTATCAAATAAGACAACACTTTGGCCTAACTGAAATGTCCACTATGGCCCCATCTGCAACAATCACGCCTGCAGCAATGGACACCACCTGCAAAAGGTGGAGACAGGACGAGGGGACACTGACGGTTAGCGACATGTACACAAAAGACAGACGAGCGACCCTGGAGGAACTCAGGGAGAGGTTCAAACTACCTCAAGGGAACGAGATGAGGTATATACAGGTCAAGAAACTCCTCCGTAGGGAAACGACAACATACCCCCAGAAGCCCGTACACTTGGTAGCTGAGGAACTGTTAGATGTGGGTGATCTGGGGAAAGGGAACTGTGGGGATCTGTATGGATGACTGTTGGAGGATTTGAGTATGGGAAGAGAGATGGTTTACTGCAATTGTATAGGGTATTGGTGAGGCCACGCCTGGGGTATTCCATGCAGTTTTGTTGTCCTTATCTGCGGAAGGATGTTCTTGCTACGGAGGGAGTGCAGCAAAAGTTTACCAGGCTGATTCCTGGGATGGGGGGGATTGTCATATGAGAAGAGAATAAATCGGTTAGGGTTATAGAGAAGAGTGAGGAGGATCTCATAGAAACTTACAAAATTCTAACAGGATCAGACACGATAGATTAAGAAAGAATTTTCCCGATGGTGGGGGAGTCCAGAACTAGGGGTCATTGTCTGAGGATAAGGGGTAAACCTTTAAGGAATGAGGTGATGAGATATTTCTTCACCTGGAGAGTGTGAATCTATGGAATTCACTACCACAGAGAGGAGCCGAGGCCAAAACGTTGTGCAATTCTAAGAAGGAATTAAATATAGCTCTAGGGGCTAAAGGGATCAAGTGATATGTGGAGGGGAAGGCGGGATCAGGGTATTGAACCTGATGATCGGCCTTGTCATGATGAATGGCAGAGCAGGCTCAAAGGGCCGAATGGTCTCCTCCTGCTTCTATTTTCTATGTTCACGCTCCCCCCGGACAAGACAAGGGGAAAATGGGAGAAAGAACTCGGCATGGAAGTAGGAGGAGGACTGTGGATCGAAGCACTAAACAGGGCGAACTCCACCTTCATATGTGCAGGGTTGAGCCTAATGCAGCTGAAGGTGGTGCACAGAGCGCACTTAACCAGAACCTAAATGACAGGTTCTTCCTGGAGGTGGATGACATATCAAATGGTGCCAGGGAGGCCCAGCCAACCACATCCACATATTCTGAGCCTGCCCCAAACTTGTCGGGTTCTGGATGAGCTTCTTTGAGGCAACGTTCAAGGTTGTGGGGGTGAGGGCGGAGCCATGTACAACGGTGGTGGTCTTCAGGGTTTAAGATCAGCCAGAACTATGGGGAGGGGGGACCAATGTCCTAGCCTCCCTAATCGCTCAGTGAAGAATCCTGCTCGGTTGGCAATCAGTAGTACCACCCAAAGCTGAGACTGGCTGTCTGACCTGTCAGAATTCCTCCAACTGGAGAAGATAAACTTCGCCACCTGTGGGTTGGAAGAGGGCTTCCACAAGGCATGGGAGCCATTTATTAAATTGTTCCAAAACCCGTTTGCAGCCAGCGACTAGTATGGGGGGGATGGGGGGGTCGTCACAAAAGCACACAATATACAAGCAACATAGCTGCCCCAGCCGAAGGACAAGCAGGAAAAGGCAGAGGGAGCAACGACACGCCGGGCAAGGCAAGCTAGGGCCAACATTTGGCAGTCCAACTAAGCACAGCGGCCAAAGGGGGCTCTCAGCCACGGGGGTGGGGGGGGACACGTGTAAATGTGTCATGTTTGTTTGCATTGTTTTTGTTTTCTTCTTCTCGCTCTTCGGCTTATCTCTCACTTGTAATTTTAAGATTTTCTTTGGTGGCTTTGCTCAACACAATGCGAGGAGATGAAACTTGCAAATTTAAAGTACGAACTGGAATGTGTAACACAAGAATGTGAAAACCAATATTTTTTTTTAATGAATTAGCTTTCATTTTGAACATGTTGTGTTTAAAAAGAACCTAATAAATTCAATGGGTAAGCAGCTGAACTTCATGGAGTAGGATGTTCCTGGCTTCAATCCTCAGTTTGTGGTGTGTTAACTAACCTCAGCCTGGTCAGTTGAAAGTGATACAAGTGACACAACAAACATTTTTTTTTAATAAATGTTTTTTATTGGGTTTTTGAACAAAGTATATTCTTTCTTTTCTTTTATTTAAATATAAATTTAGCGTACCCAATTCATTTTTTTCAAATTAAGGGGCAATTTAGCATGGCCAATCCACCTAGCCTGCACATCTTTGGGTTGTGGGGGCGAAACCCACGCAAACATGGGGAGAATGTGCAAACTCCACACGGACAGTGACCCAGAGCCGGGATCGAACCTGGGACTTCGGTGCCGTGAGGCAACAGGGCTAACCCACTGTGCCACCCTGAACAAAGTATATTTGCCGTTATGTACACAGGATATTATATATATATATTTTTAGAAAAGAGCACACACACACAAATCACAAAGGGAAAGAAGAAAAAAGGTAACAACACGAGAGAAATATAAAATCAATTATTTACACATAAGCAGGCATCGGTTTATGTGTGTGTGTGTGGGGGGGGGGGGGGCAGATATACATTTAGGTGTCGATGAGACAATTACGGAGGGCCATATTCGAATGGGTCTGGTGCCCTGGTGTTGTCCCTTGCTTCTCCCGGACGGATTTCGCTGCCATTGTCGTCTCGCACTCACCTCCGCTTCAGCCGGCCCTCCCGTCTTCCGCCTGTATTCTCCTTTTTCACTGTTCCTGTGGATGCCAAGTTTGTTAATGTTTCCCTGCCTCCTACCCCCACCACCTCCCTGGCTCTCCTCTATTGTTTCCCGTCTCTTCCCCCTCCCCCCGCCCCCACCCCCCTCCCCTGTGGTTAGCCTTTCCTTCCTCTTACATTTAGCAGTCCACCCCCCCCCCCCCCCCCCCCCCCCGGTTCTGTCTCTCCCGCTCATGCTTTGGCTACTCTCCCCTGGTTCTTGGCTACCTGGCTATTCTTCCGCTTGTTTGTTGGCCACCAACAGGTCCCGGAACAATTGGGTGAATGGCTCCCACGTTCTGTGGAAGCCATCGTCTGACCCTCGGATGGTGAAATTGATTTTCTCCATTTGGAGAGATTCAGAGAGCTCGGACAGCCAGTCTGCAGCTTTGGGTGGTGCTGCTGACTGCCAGCCGAACAGGATTCTACGGCGGGCGATCAGGGAGGCAAAGGCAAGGGCATCTGCCCTCCTCCCCAGGAATAGATCTGGCTGGTCTGAAACCCCAAAGACTGCCACTTTCGGGCATGGCTCCACCCTCACCCCCACCACTTTGGACATGGCCTCGAAGAAAGCTGTCCAGTACTCCACAAGTCTGGGGCAAGACCAGAACATGAGGGCGTGGTTGGCCAGACCTCCTTGGCACCGTTCACATCTATCCTCCACCTGCGGGAAAAACCTACTCATACAGGTTCTTGTTAAGTGGGCTCTATGTACCACTTTCAATTGTGTCAGGCTGAGCCTTGCGCACGTGGAGGTGGAGTTGACCCTATGCAGTGCTTAACAAACATCAAACATATACACACACACAAAGTATTATTCCATTTATGTCATAGCATCTTGATCCAACAAAATGAAAAATATTGGTGAATAGCCACTATTGTGCAGATCCCCACTCGATGAGATAAATCCCCGATTGGTGACAACAACTGGAATTATATTATTTCTGGAACATACATTTAATTATACAGAAAGAACAAGCACATTGTTCTCATTTGTCAAGGGAGACTGATCTTGCAATTGGTTCAAATTCTGCCTTGAAGTTGGACTGCATGTTTAGAAGTGACTAGAATTGTCAGTATTCTGATAAAACCTGATGCAACTCCCGACTCAAAATAGAACACTTCAAAATAAATCAGCAGGTGCGTCAGTGTATCACTATGTTGCTAAGAATATAAAGGCTTCAATTTTAATAAGATTTGAGTAGCACATAGGAAGTGGAATTCTCAGTGCAAGTGGAGCAAGTGGCCCTGAAGACATACATCATCTTGCTTGGTAAAGGATTAGTTTGCAAGTGTGAACTTGGTGTTCATCGTTTGACTGTGCCACATGACACCACAGTCTCAGCCTCAACAAAACTGAAAACACATTTCTCTCCTGATTCTACTTCATCTCATTTTAACACTTCTGTGGCCAGTGGCATACTTTACACTGTGCAGGGGCACTGTCCGAGCGTCACACCACATATTTGCAGCTGTGCTCATATCTCCCAGATCTTAGGTGCAGTTAAAGACAAAGATGGTGAGCAGAATCAAAATGTTCCTCCATCGAGAAGCAGAGAAAGCCAGTGCCCAAGACACCAACCACAATTATTACAAAGTACCCCAATAAACACAATGGTCTAGGCACAGGCTTAGGATAGCCAACTCTCTTACGCTCCTGGCTACAGAACAATAAAATTGCATTTGGGGAAGAAATAGTCACAAATCTGTAAAGTAATCGACAACCTCACACAGTAAGGTACAAGTCAGTAAGAGATGATAAACTAAAACTGGAGACAAATGCAGCAAAGAATGCTTCGACTGTACTGGTGGTTAAATTGTATTGTTGGGCAGAGAGCAAGCTCTTTTCACATTCCTAGCTTACTTCCATATCATTGAAAGAACTTTTCATGTACATTCAACATTACATAAATACATGCAAATAGTTATTTTGGATTACAACATCATTAAAAACAATCGCATGCACACACGAATATCTACAAGTTTCTTACAGAAGTGATTTCTGAATCATTTCAAAATTATTTAAGTGGCTGTGAATGGAACTTTGGATTGTTGCGTCAAGAAAGAGGCTATAAAGACTTCCGGTGCGGCGATGACCAGCTAAGTCGCACGTTTCGGCAGCTCCCGGTGGAAAGGACTTTTGGGCTCTTAATAGGAGCCCCAACGGCAATTTTAACGGCTAAAAACACTGTGCGGTAAACCAGAAGGGAATCCCCCCCTGGACACGGATGGAAAAAAGAGAGGAAAGTGGCCGGATTGCGGTGGATCCTCTAGAGCAGCGGCCAGGAAGGCAGGCACAAAGCAAGATGGCGTCGGAAGGAGGCAGTTTAATATGGGGCCCTGACCAACAAGAGTTCCTGTGGCGTTGCGTGGAAGAACTTAAAAAGGAGATGAAGAAGGAGCTGCTGGCCCCGATATTACAGGCGATTGAAGGGCTAAAGGAGGAGCAAAAGACCCAGGTGCAGGAGCTTCGGGTCGTGAAGGCAAAGGCTGCTGAGAATGAGGACGACATACAGGGCCTGGTGGTGAAGACAGAGATGCACGAGGCACAACACAAAAGGTGTGTGGAAAGGCTGGAGAATAATGCGAGGAGGAAGAATTTAAGGATTCTTGGTCTTCCCGAAGGTGCAGAAGGGGCGGACGTCAGGGCATATGTGAGCACGATGCTGCACTCGTTAATGGGATCGGAGGCCCCGACGGGCCCGTTGGAGGTGGAGGGAGTCTATCGAGTTATGGCGCGAAGACCGAGGGCTGGAGAAATTCCTCGAGCCATAGTGGTGAGATTTCACCGATATAAGGACAGAGAGATGGTCCTCAGATGGGCAAAGAAAACTCGGAGCAGTAGGTGGGAGAACGCGGTGATCCGCATATATCAAGATTGGAGTGCAGAGGTGGCGAGAAGGAGGGCAAGCTTTAATCGGCCAAGGTGGTGCTGCACAAAAGGAAGGTTAAATTTGGAATGCTGCAGCCGGCAAGACTGTGGGTCACACATCAAGGGAAACACCCACTACTTTGAAACGGCAGAAGAGGCGTGGACATTTATTGTCGAGGAGAAACTGGAATAAGCGGGCTAGTAAAAGAACGTTTGGGACAAAGTGGTGGGGCGAATATGTGGGGTGAAGAGGGGGAAAAGGGGGGAAGAGATGATTTCCCAAGTTGTCAATCCTGCGACCCTGTAACTTTTCTCTCTTCCCCATGTCGTGGGGGGGGGGGGGGGGGGGGGGGGGGGGGGGGGGGGAGGGAGGATGAGGAGCTGGGGGCGCGGCCATTGGGGGCGGGGCCAAATGGGAAGTGCGGGCTTTGTTCCCGCGCTATGGTAATCATGGCGGGAACAGGGAAGCAGGAAGGAGGGGGCCTCGCACAGTGGGAGCCGAGGTCACGGGGGGAAGCCGAGGTTGGCCAGAGTTTGCTGACTTCTGGGAGCAACATGGGGGGTGCAATTACGCTAGTGAGGGATCTAGCTTGGGGGGGGGGGGGGGGGGGGGGGGGGTGAGGGGTTAACTGGGTTGCTGCTGCTGGGCAGAAGGGGGAGCTGGTATGGGGTGGGGTGGTCAGGGCGGGAGGGCGCCGTTGGGGGGAGATACGGCTACGTGGGAACCGGGTGAGGAGCTGGATTGAAAAAGGAGATGGCTAGTCGACGGGGGGGGGGGGGGGGGGGGGGGGGGGGGGGGGGGGGGGGGGGAAGAGCCCCCCAACCCGGCTGATCACGTGGAATGTGAGAGGGCTGAACGAGCCGATAAAGAATGCATGGGTACTCGCACACCTAAAGAAACTTAAGGCAGATGTGGTTATGCTGCAGGAGACTCATCTGAAACTGATAGACCAGGTCAGACTACGCAAAGGATGGGTGGGGCATGTATTTCATTCGGGGCTAGACGCAAAAAACAGGGGGGTGGCTATACTAGTGGGGAAGCGGGTAATGTTTGAGGCAAAGACCATAGTGGCGGATAGTGGGGGCAGATACGTGATGGTGAGTGGCAAATTGCAAGGGGAGGCGGGGTGGTCTTAGTGAACGTATATGCCCCGAACTGGGATGACGCCAACTTTATGAGGCGTATGTTAGGACATATCCCAGACCTAGAGGTGGGGAAGTTGGGAATGGGTGGATATTTTAACACGGTGCTGGACCCAGGGCTGGACAGATCGAGGTCCAGGACCGGAAGGAGGCCGGCTGCAGCTAGGGTGCTTAAGGACTTTATGGAGCAGATGGGAGGAGTAGACCCCTGGAGATTTAGTAGACCTAGGAGTAAGGAGTTTTCGTTTTTCTCCGATGTCCACAAAGTTTATTCACGGATAGACTTTTTTGTTTTGGGAAGGGCACTGATCCCGAAGGTGACGGGGATGGAGTACACGGCTATAGCTATTTCGGATCACGCTCCACATTGGGTGGACCTGGAGATAGGGGAGGAAAAAGAACAGCGTCCACCCTGGAGAATGGACATGGGATTATTGGCAGATGAGGGGGTGTGTTTAAGGGTATGAGGGTGTATTGAAAGGTACTTGGAACTCAATGATAATGGGGAGGTTCAGGTGGGAGTGGTCTGGGAGGCGCTGAAGGCAGTGGTTAGAGGGGAGCTGATATCTATTAGGGCACATAAAGGAAAGCAGGAGGGTAGGGAAAGGGATCGGTTGTTGAAAGAACTTCTTTTTTTTTTATTAAATATTTTATTGAAAATTTTTGGTCAACCAACACAGTACATTGTGCATCCTTTACACAATATTATAACAACACAAATAACAATGACCTATTTTATAAACAAAAACAAAAAAAAAAAAAAGAATAAATAATAAATAACAAAAATGAAAACTAGCCCTAATTGGCAACTGCCTTGTCACAAGTAACACTCTCCAAAAATATAATTTAACAGTCCAATATATAATTATCTGTAGCAACGACCTATACATACTATACAGTATATATTAACAACCCTGAGAGTCCTTCTGGTTTCCCCCCCCCCCCCCCCCCACCCCCCACCCTGGGCTGCTGCTGCCTTCTTTTTCCCATTCCGTCTATCTTTCTGCGAGGTATTCGACGAACGGTTGCCACCGCCTGGTGAACCCTTGAGCCGACCCCCTTAGGACGAACTTAATCCGCTCTAGCTTTATAAACCCCGCCATGTCATTTATCCAGGTCTCCACCCCCGGGGGCTTGGCTTCTTTCCACATTAGCAATATCCTGCGCCGGGCTACTAGGGACGCAAAGGCCAAAACATCGGCCTCTCTCGCCTCCTGCACTCCCGGCTCTTGTGCAACCCCAAATATAGCCAACCCCCAGCTTGGTTCGACCCGGACTCCTACTACTTTTGAAAGCACCTTGGTCACCCCCATCCAAAACCCCTGTAGTGCCGGGCATGACCAAAACATATGGGTATGATTCGCTGGGCTTCTCGAGCACCTCGCACACCTATCCTCCACCCCAAAAAATTTACTGAGCCGTGCTCCAGTCATATGTGCCCTGTGTAATACCTTAAACTGAATCAGGCTTAGCCTGGCACACGAGGACGACGAGTTTACCCTGCTTAGGGCATCTGCCCACAGCCCCTCCTCGTCTCCTCCCCCAGCTCTTCTTCCCATTTCCCTTTTAGTTCATCTACCATAGTCTCCCCTTCGTCCCTCATTTCCCTATGTATATCTGACACCTTACCATCCCCCACCCATGTCTTTGAGATCACTCTGTCCTGCACCTCTTGTGTCGGGAGCTGCGGGAATTCCCTCACCTGTTGCCTCGCAAAAGCCCTCAGTTGCATATATCTGAATGCATTCCCTTGGGGCAACCCATATTTCTCGGTCAGCGCTCCCAGACTCGCGAACTTCCCATCCACAAACAGATCTTTCAGTTGCGTTATTCCTGCTCTTTGCCACATTCCATATCCCCCATTCATTCCCCCCGGGGCAAACCTATGGTTGTTTCTTATCGGGGACCCCCCCAAGGCTCCAGTCTTTCCCCTATGCCGTCTCCACTGTCCCCAAATCTTCAGTGTAGCCACCACCACCGGGCTTGTGGTGTAGTTCCTCGGTGAGAACGGCAATGGGGCTGTCACCATAGCCTGTAGGCTAGTCCCCATACAGGACGCCCTCACTAATCTCTTCCACGCCGCTCCCTCCTCCTCTCCCATCCACTTACTCACCATTGAAAAATTAGCGGCCCAATAATACTCACTTAGGCTCGGTAGTGCCAGCCCCCCCCTATCCCTGCTACGCTGTAAGAATCCCTTCCTCACTCTCGGGGTCTTCCCGGCCCACACAAAACCCATGATGCTCTTTTCAATCCTTTTAAAAAAAGCCTTCGTGATCACCACCGGGAGGCACTGAAACACAAAGAGGAATCTCGGGAGGACCACCATCTTAACCGCCTGCACCCTCCCCGCCATTGACAGGGATACCATATCCCATCTCTTGAAATCCTCCTCCATCTGTTCCACCAACCGCGTTAAATTTAACCTATGCAATGTGCCCCAATTCTTAGCTATCTGGATCCCCAGGTAACGAAAGTCCCTTGTTACCTTCCTCAACGGTAGGTCCTCTATTTCTCTACTCTGCTCCCCTGGAGAAAAACTCACTTTTCCCCATGTTCAATTTATACCCTGAAAAATCCCCAAACTCCCCAAGTATCCGCATTATTTCTGGCATCCCCTCCGCCGGGTCCGCCACGTATAGTAGCAAATCGTCCACATACAAAGATACCCGGTGCTCTTCTCCTCCCCCAAGTACTCCCCTCCACTTCTTGGAACCCCTCAACGCTATCGCCAGGGGCTCAATCGCCAGTGCAAACAATAATGGGGACAGAGGGCATCCCTGCCTTGTCCCTCTATGGAGCCGAAAATATGCAGATCCCCGTCCATTCGTGACCACGCTCGCCACTGGGGCCCTATACAACAGCTGCACCCATCTAACATACCCCTCTCCAAAACCAAATCTCCTCAACACCTCCCACAAATAATCCCACTCCACTCTATCAAATGCTTTCTCGGCATCCATCGCCACTACTATCTCCGTTTCTCCCTCTGGTGGGGCCATCATCATTACCCCTAACAACCTCCGTATATTCGTGTTCAGCTGTCTCCCCTTCACAAACCCAGTTTGGTCCTCGTGGACCACCCCCGGGACACATTCCTCTATTCTCATTGCCATTGCCTTGGCCAGGACCTTGGCATCTACATTTAGGAGGGAAATAGGTCTATAGGACCCGCATTGTAGCGGGTCCTTTTCCTTCTTTAAGAGAAGTGATATCGTTGCTTCAGACATAGTCGGGGGCAGTTGTCCCCTTTCCTTTGCCTCATTAAAGGTCCTCGTCAGTACCGGGGCGAGCAAGTCCACATATTTTCTATAGAATTCGACTGGGAATCCATCCGGTCCCGGGGCCTTTCCCGCCTGCATGCTCCTAATTCCTTTCACCACTTCTTCTCCCTCGATCTGTGCTCCCAGTCCCACCCTTTCCTGCTCTTCCACCTTGGGAAATTCCAGCCGATCCAAGAAGCCCATCATTCTCTCCCTCCCATCCGGGGGTTGAGCTTCATATAATTTTTTATAAAATGTCTTGAACACTCCATTCACTCTCTCCGCTCCCCGCTCCATCTCTCCTTCCTCATCCCTCACTCCCCCTATTTCCCTCGCTGCTCCCCTTTTCCTCAATTGGTGTGCCAGCAACCTGCTCGCCTTCTCCCCATATTCGTACTGTACACCCTGTGCCTTCCTCCATTGTGCCTCTGCAGTGCCTGTAGTCAGCAAGTCAAATTCTACATGTAGCCTTTGCCTTTCCCTGTACAGTCCCTTCTCCGGTGCTTCCGCCTATTGTCTGTCCACCCTCAAAAGTTCTTGCAGCAACCGCTCCCGTTCCTTACTCTCCTGCTTCCCTTTATGTGCCCTTATTGATATCAGCTCCCCTCTAACCACCGCCTTCAACGCCTCCCAGACCACTCCCACCTGGACCTCCCCATTATCATTGAGTTCCAAGTACTTTTCAATGCACCCCCTCACCCTTAGACACACCCCCTCATCTGCCATTAGTCCCATGTCCATTCTCCAGGGTGGGCGCCCTCCTGTTTCCTCCCCTATCTCCAAGTCCACCCAGTGTGGAGCGTGATCCGAAATGGCTATAGCCGTATACTCCGTTCCCCTCACCTTCGGGATCAATGCCCTACCCAGCACAAAAAAGTCTATTCGCGAGTAGACTTTATGGACATAGGAGAAAAACGAGAACTCCTTACTCCTAGGTCTGCTAAATCTCCAGGGGTCTACACCTCCCATCTGCTCCATAAAATCTTTAAGTACCTTGGCTGCTGCCGGCCTCCTTCCAGTCCTGGACTTCGACCTATCCAGCCCTGGTTCCAACACCGTATTAAAATCTCCCCCCATTATCAGCTTTCCCATCTCTAGGTCCGGAATGCGTCCTAGCATCCGCCTCATAAAATTGGCATCATCCCAGTTCGGGGCATATACGTTTACCAAAACCACCGTCTCCCCCTGTAGTTTGCCACTCACCATCACGTATCTGCCCCCGTTATCCGCCACTATAGTCTTTGCCTCGAACATTACCCGCTTCCCCACTAATATAGCCACCCCCCTGTTTTTCGCATCTAGCCCCGAATGGAACACCTGCCCCACCCATCCTTTGCGTAGCCTAACCTGGTCTATCAGTTTCAGGTGCGTTTCCTGTAACATAACCACATCTGCCTTAAGTTTCGTAAGGTGTGCGAGTACCCGTGCCCTCTTTATCGGCCCGTTCAGCCCTCTCACGTTCCACGTGATCAGCCGAGTTGGGGGGCTTCCTACCCCCCCCCCCCCCTTGTCGATTAGCCATCACCTTTTTCCAGCTCCTCACCCGGTTCCCACGCAGCTGTATCTCCCCCAGGCGGTGCCCCCCCGCCCATCCTCTCCCATACCAGCTCCCCCCTCTCCCCAGCAGCAGCAACCCAGTAATTCCCCCCTCCCACCCCCCCCGCTAGATCCCCCGCTAGCGTAATTACTCCCCCCATGTTGCTCCCAGAAGTCAGCAAAGTCTGGCTGACCTCGGCTTCCCCCCGTGACCTCGGCTCGCACCGTGCGACGCCCCCTCCTTCCTGCTTCTCTATTCCCGCCATGATTATCATAGCGCGGGAACCAAGCCCGCGCTTCTCCCTTGGCCCCGCCCCCAATGGCCAACGCCCCATCTCCTCCACCTCCCCCCATCACCACCTGTGGGAGAGAGAAAAGTTACCACATCGCAGGATTAGTACATAAAACCCCTCTTTGCCCCCCACATTCGTCCCACCACTTTGTTCGAACGTTCTTTTTAATAACCCGCTCATTCCAGTTTTTCTTCCACAATAAAAGTCCACGCTTCATCCGCCGTCTCAAAGTAGTGGCGCCTCCCTCGATATGTGACCCACAGTCTTGCCGGTTGCAGCATTCCAAATTTTATCTTCTTTTTATGAAGCACCGCCTTGGCCCGATTAAAGCTCGCCCTCCTTCTCGCCACCTCCGCACTCCAGTCTTGATAAACGCGGATCACCGCGTTCTCCCATTTACTACTCCGAGTTTTCTTCGCCCATCTAAGGACCATTTCTCTATCCTTAAAACGGAGGAATCTCACCACTATGGCTCTGGGAATTTCTCCTGCTCTCGGTCCTCGCGCCATCACTCGGTATGCTCCCTCCACCTCCAACGGACCCACCGGGGCCTCCGCTCCCATTAACGAGTGCAGCATCGTGCTCACATATGCCCCGACGTCCGCTCCCTCCACACCTTCAGGAAGACCAAGAATCCTCAGATTGTTCCTCCTTGCGTTGTTTTCCAGTGCCTCCAACCTTTCCACACATCGTTTCTGATGTGCCTCCTGCGTCTCCGTCTTCACCACCAGGCCCTGTATATCGTCCTCATTCTCGGCTGCCTTTGCCTTCACGACCCGAAGCTCCCGCTCCTGGGTCTTTTGTTCCTCCTTTAGCCCTTCGATCGCCTGTAGTATCGGGGCCAACAGCTCTTTCTTCATTTCCTTTTTGATCTCTTCCACACAGCATTTCAAGAACTCTTGTTGTTCAGGGCCCCATGTTAAACTGCCACCTTCCGACGCCATCTTGGTTTTTGCTTGCCTTCCTTGCCGCTGTTCTAAAGGATCCACTGCAATCTGGCCACTCTCTCCTCCTTTTTCCATCCGTATCCAGGGGGGATTCCCTTCTGGTTTACCGCACAGTGTTTTTAGCCGTCAAAATTGCCGTTGGGGCTCCTATCAAGAGCCCAAAAGTCCGTTTCACAGGGAGCTGCTGAAACGTGCGACTCAGCTGGTCATCGCCGCACCCGGAAGTCGTTGAAAGAACTTCTGAGGGTGGACAGGCAATATGCGGAGGCACCGGAGGAGGGACTGTACAGGGAAAGGCAAAGGCTACATGTAGAATTTGACTTGTTGACTACGGGTAATGCAGAGGCACAATGGAGGAAGGCACAGGGTGTACAGTACGAATATGGGGAGAAGGCGAGCAGGTTGCTGGCCCACCAACTGAGGAAAAGGGGAGCAGTGAGGGAGATAGGGGGGGTGAGAGATGAGGAGGGAGAGATGGAGCGGGGAGCGGAGAGAGTGAATGGAGTGTTCAAGGCATTTTATGAAAGATTATGTGAAGCTCAGCCCCCGGATGGGAAGGAGAGAATGATGTGCTTTCTGGATCAGCTGGAATTTCCTAAGGTGGAGGGGCAGGAGAGGGCGGGACTGGGAGCACAGATTGAGACGGAGGAAGTAGTGAAAGGGATTGGGAGCATGCAGGCGGGGAAGGCCCCGGGACCAGACGGATTCCCAGTTGAATTCTATAGGAAATATATGGACTTGCTGGCCCCGTTACTGATGAGAACCTTTAATGAGGCGAGGGAAAGGGGGCAGCTGCCCCCGACTATGTCAGAGGCAACGATATCGCTCCTCCTAAAGAAGGAAAAAGACCCGCTGCAATGCAGGTCCTATAGGCCTATTTCCCTCCTGAATGTGGACGCTAAGATTCTGGCCAAGGTAATGGCAATGAGGATAAAGGATTGTGTCCTGGGGGTGGTTCATGAGGACCAAACTGGGTTTGTGAAGGGGAGTCAGCTGAATACAAATATACGGAGGCTGCTAGGGGTAATGATGATGCCCCCACCAGAGGGGGAAGCGGAGATAGTGGTGGCGATGGATGCCGAGAAAGCATTTGATAGAGTGGAGTGGGATTATTTGTGGGAGGTGCTGAGGAGATTTGGCTTTGGAGATGGGTATATCAGATGGGTACAGTTGCTGTATAGGGCCCCGATGGCGAGCATGGTCACGAATGGACGGGGGTCTGATTATTTTCGGCTCCATAGAGGGACGAGGCAGGGATGTCCTCTGTCCCCATTATTGTTTGCACTGGCGATTGAGCCCCTGGCCATAGCATTGAGGGGTTCCAGGAAGTGGAGGGGAGTACTCAGGGGAGGAGAAGAACACCGGGTAGCTCTGTATGCGGATGATTTGTTGCTATATGTGGCGGACCCGGTGGAGGGGATGCCAGAGATAATGCGGATACTTGGGGAGTTTGGGGATTTTTCAGGGTATAAATTGAACATGGGGAAAAGTGAGTTGTTTGTGGTGCATCCAGGGGAGCAGAGCAGAGAAATAGAGGATTTACCGTTGAGGAAGGTAACAAGGGACTTTCGGTATTTGGGGATCCAGATAGCCAAGAATTGGGGTACATTACATAGGCTTAATTTAACGCGGTTGGTGGAACAGATGGAGGAGGACTTTAAGAGATGGGACATGGTGTCCCTATCACTGGCAGGGAGGGTGCAGGCGGTTAAAATGGTGGTCCTCCCGAGATTCCTTTTTGTGTTTCAGTGCCTCCCAGTGGTGGTCACGAAGGCTTTTTTCAAAAAAATCGAGAAGAGTATTATGAGTTTTGTGTGGGCCGGGAAGACCCCGGGAGTTACATAGAACATAACAGCGCAGTACAGGCCCTTCGGCCCTCGATGTTGCGCCGACCTGGGAAATAAAGAAAAGTACAGAACAGGAACAGGCCCTTCGGCCCTCCAGGCCTGTACCGATCAGAATGTCATGACTACAGAAAAAACCCTTCTGCCCTCACTCTGTCCATATCCCTCTATTAGTGTACCCATCCAGATGCCTTTTAAATGTCACTAATGTGCCTGCTTCCACCACATCCAGTGGCAGCGCATTCCAGGCACCCACCATTCTCTGCGTGAAAAACTTACCCCGCACATCTCCTTTAAACTTTTCCCCCTCTCACCTTGAATCTGTGCCCCTTGTAATTGACACTTCCACCTATGGAAAAAGCCTTTGACTATCCACCTGTCTATGCCTCCATCAGGTCTCCTCTCAACCTCGTCTTTCCAGTGAAAACAACCCTAGTTTATTCAACCTCTCCTCATAACCAACACCCTCAAGACCAGGCAACATCCAGGTGAGCCTTCTTTGCACTCGAGCTTCCATGCCCTTCTGATAATGTGATTTCTGCAGCGTAGTAGGGACAGGGGGGTGGCACTACCGAGCCTAAGTGAGTACTACTGGGCCGCCAATGTTTCAATGGTGTGTAAGTGGATGGGAGAAGAGGAGGGAGCAGCGTGGAAGAGATTGGAGAGGGCATCCTGCAGTGGGACTAGCCTACAAGCTATGGTGACGGCGCCACTGCCGTTCTCACCGAAGAAATACACCACAAGCACGGTGGTGGCGGCTACATTGAAAATATGGGGCAGTGGAGATGGCATAGGGGAAAGACGGGAGCCTCAGTGCGGTCCCCGATAAGAAATAACCATAGGTTTGTTCCGGGAAGAATGGATGGAGGATTTGGAGCATGGCAAAGAGCAGGGGTAGCACAATTGAGAGATCTGTTAGTAGATGGGACGTTTGAGAGTCTGGGAGCGCTGACAGAAAAATATGGGTTGCCCCAAGGGAATGCATTTCGGTATATGCAACTGAGGGCTTTTGGGAGGCAACAGGTGAGGGAATTCCCGCAGCTCCCGACGCAGGAGGTGCAGGATAGAGTGATCTCAGAGACATGGGTGGGGGATGGTAAGGTGTCGGACATATATCGGGAAATGAGGGACGAGGGGGAGATCATGGTAGATGAGCTGAAAGGGAAATGGGAAGAGCTGGGGGAGGAGATTGAGGAGGGGCTGTGGGCTGATGCCCTACATAGGGTAAACTCATCGTCCTCGTGTGCCAGGCTAAGCCTGATACAATTTAAGGTGTTACACAGGGCGCATATGACTGGAGCACGGCTCAGTAAATTTTTTGGGGTAGAGGATAGGTGTGCGAGATGCTCGAGAGGCCCAGCGAATCACACCCATTTGTTCTGGTCATGCCCGGCACTACAGGGGTTTTGGGTGGGGGTGGCAAAGGTGCTTTTGAAGGTGGTGGGGATCCAGGTCGAACCAAGCTGGGGGTTGGCTATATTTGGGGTTGCAGAAGAGCCGGGAGTGCAGGAGGCGAGAGGCGCTGATGTTTTGGCCTTTGCGTCCCTAGTAGCCCGGCGCAGGATATTGTTAATGTGGAAGGAAGCCAAACCCCCGGGTGTGGAGACCTGGATAAACGACATGGCAGGGTTTATAAAGTTAGAACGGATTAAGTTCGTATTAAGGGGTTCGGCTCAAGGGTTCACCAGGCGGTGGCAACCGTTCGTCGACTACCTCACAGAAAGATAGAGGGAATGGAAAAGAAGAAGACAACAGCAGCAACCCAGGGGGGAGGGGGGGGGGGGGAAGAGGGAGGAATCGGACGGACTCTCAGGGATGTTATTGTATATGTATAGGCACTTGTTTTAGGTAATGTATATTGGACTGTTGGATTGTATCTTTGGAGAGTATTTATTCTTGACCAGGCAGTTGCCATTTAGTTTGGTTTTTGTTTCTGTTCATATATTATTTATTTATTTGTTTAAAACTGGCCACTGTTATTTATATTGCTTTATTGTTGTTTAAAAGAAACACTACGAACTGTTATGTTTGGCCAAATAATCTTGAATAAAATATATATATTTTTTTTAAAAAGAGGCTATAAAAGTCTTGCATTTATAATGCATCTTTGACTTTTAATGGCGTTTTACAGCTGATTAAGTTCATCTGAATTGTAGGCAGCCTACAGATGTACAGCAAGCTCCCACAAACAACAACATGATATGATTTTGATTGAAAGATACCTGCTTGCCACAACACCAGATTAACTCCCCAGCTCTTTTTGAAAGAGTATCATGGAATCTTTTACATTCACCCGAAAGGCAGACGGGGCCCCATTCTCTTATACATGTTTTAAAATCCCTTTTTTGAAAATGCATGGAGGTCAGCAACATGTTTGTCAAACACTTCTGGCAGAAATTTTTTTTTTTTTGGTTTGAATTAGAAAAACTAGGTAAAGAATCCAGACTGCTTAAAGTGCAGACATGCATTTTTTAACATTTGTTCTTGGGATGCGAGCATCATTGTAAAGGCTAGCCGTTATTGCCCATCACCCACTACAGCATTGGACCAAACAACGACTGCTTCCCAACACCGGTAAGCTTGGATGATTAAATGCACTTTTCAGTATTGACCTGACTCCACAGTCGAATAGATTGTCAAATTGTTAATAAAGAGCAAATAATAAAAGTGACCTCCAAAGTGGAGAGATAAGGGAATTGGCAATTACATGCCTAAAGCCTGGTCCACAGGGTGGGTTAACATCATAGGGAAATAATGATATATCTATAGCACAATATCTGGTGAAAGGTGCACAGCAGCAGCAGCTACCACCACAGCCATACCAAGCTGCAGAGAACAGTCCGCCCTGAAAACAAATTATGGCTAAAAGGGCATAGTTAAAATCTAAAACTTGAACCGAGAAGATTATGAGTTTTCCCAAACGCGCATAAAAAAACCTGTGCATGATAATTATTTGCTGGATTTAGCTCAGATTTATATAATATTGCATGTTGTTTAGGAAAGGGGACATCTCACAGAATTTAAAGTGCAGGAGGAGGCCATTCGGCCCATCGAGTCTGCACCGGCTCTTGGAGAGAGCACCCTACTCAAGCCCATGCCTCCACCCTATCCCTGTAACCGCACTTAACCTTTTTTTGGAGACTAAGGGCAATTTACTATAGCCAATCCACCTAACCTGCACATCTTTGGACTGTGGGAGGAAACTGAAGCAACCGGAGGAAACCCAACGCAGACACGGGGCGGACGTGAAGACGCCGCACAGACAGTGGCCCAAGCCGGGAATCGAACCTGTGACCCGTTGAGGAAACGTAGGGAGTTGGGAGTGTAACTTCATGTGATACAGCATGTGTAGAGTTATCAGTGCTGTTAAGTGCACTGTTGCAGTGTACTGCAGTCCTTCTTGTCATTTGTTTTTCTTTTAAGTCAATATTAATAATATTCTTTATTAACGGATTACAAAATAATTGGATTGTTCCTCCCTGATTTGCATCTATTTTCTTACCAGCATACCAAATTGAAAATATATACCACCAAGAACCAGAGTTCCAAGCTTCTGGGCTTTTGGATACATAGAAAATGGGAGTTGGCCATTTGAAATGAAATGCAATGAAAATCAAAATCGCTTATTGTCACAAGTAGGCTTCAAATGAAGTTACTGTGAAAAGCCCCTAGTCGCCATATTCCGGCCCTGTTTGGGGAGGCTGGTACGGGAATTGAACCGTGCTGCTGGCCTGCCTTGGTCTGCTTTAAAAGCCAGCGATTTAGCCCTGTGCTAAACCAGCCCCTGGTCCTTCAAGCATGCTCCACCACACCATTCATTATGATCATGGCTGAGCATCCAACTCAACAGCAAGTTCCCCCCCCCCCCCCACCATATCCTTTAACCCCCATTAGCTCCAGGAGCTATACCTAATTTCTTCTTGAAAACATACAATGTTTTGGCCTCAATTACTTTACAGCAACAAATTGCACAGGCTTACCATTCTCAGGGTGAAGACATTTCTCCTTATCTCAGTCCAAAATGGTCTACCAGGATCCACAGACTGTGGCCGCTGGTTCTGGATGACCTCACCATCAGGAACATCCTTCTTGCAACCTGGTAGAACCTTATAGGTTTCTAGGAGATCCCCCTCATTATTCTGAACTCTTAACAGACTCAACCTCTCCTCATACGTCAGTCCCGCCATCCCAGGAAATCAGTCTGGTAAACCTTTGCTGCACTCCCTCCATAGCAACATTCTTCCTCAGATAAGGAGACCAAAACTGCACACAATACTCTAGATGTGGTCTCACCAAGGTCCTTTATATTTGCAGCAAGATATCCCTGTTCTTGTACTGTAAACATCTCACTATGAAAGCCAGCATATTATTGGTTTTCTTTACCGCCTGCTGCACCTACATGTCTACTTTCAGCGATCAGTATACGAGAGCATGTAGGTCTCATTGCACGTTCCACTCTCTCAATTTATAGCTTTTCAGATAATAATCCCCCTTCCTTTTTTTGCTACCAAAGTGGATAACCTCACATTTATCCACGCCATACTGCACCTGCCATTCACTCACTCAACTTGTTGAAATCTCACTGAAGCATCTCTGCATCCTCCTCAGCTCACCCTCCCACCCAGCTGTGTCATCTGCTATTTGGAGATATAACACTTAGTTCCCTCATTTAAATCATTAATATATATTGAGGAATTGGGCTCCCAGCACGGTTTATTCGGAAAAAGATCGGTTTACTCCGACTTTCTGCTTCCCGTCTGCCAACTAGTTTTCTATCCATTTCAATACACGACCCCCAATCCCTTGCACTTTCATTTTAGACGCTAATCTCTTGTTTGGGATTTTGCCGAAAGTCTTCTAAAAGTCTACATAAACCATATCCACTGGCTCCCTTCATCATCTCTACTAGTTGCATCCTCGAAGAATTCCAGTAGGTTTGTCGAGCATGATTTCCCTTTCATAAATCCATGCTGACCCTGTATGCGCCTGCTACTGTTCTCCAAGTGCTCAGTTATGAAATGTTTTATAATGGACTCTTAGCATTTTCCCCATAACCAACATCAGGCTGACAGTTCTAAAATTGTGTTTTCTTTCTACCTTCCTTTTTAAATAGTGGGGTTATATTAGGTACCCCCCAATCTGTAGGAGCTGTTCCATAGTCTATAGAATCATAGAAGATGGCAAACAATGTATGCATTGTTTCTAGGACCGCTTCCTTAAATACTCTGGGATGTAAATTATCAGGCCCTGGGGATTTAACGGCCTACAATCTCATCAATTCCCTCCAACACCATTTCCCTATTAAATATTCAAGTTCTTTCCCTTCACTAAACCGTTATTTGTATCCTCCTTTGTGAAGAAAGAATCAAAGGGTGTATTTAGTTGGTCAGCCATTTCTTTGTTCCCCATTAAAAACTCCCCTGTTTCTGACTGTATGAGACATTTGTCTTCACCAACCTTTTTCTCTTCACATACCTATAGAAAGGTTCAGTCAGGTTTATGTTTGCCGCAAGCTTTCCCACAAGCTCTCACACTCACTTTATTTTTCCCTTCTTAATCAATCCCTTGTCCTCCTTTGCTGAATTCTAAACTGCTCCCAACCCTCGGGTCTGTTGTTTTTTTCTGGCCAATTTGTATTCCTCTTAATTGGATCTAATACCATCTCTAATTTCCCTTTTACTTTCATGCCAGACAGGAATAAACTTTGTTTCAGTTAACCCATGCGCTCTTTGAATGTTTGCTATTGCCTATCCACCGTCAACTCTTTAAGTAACGTTTCCCAATCCACCATAGCCATCATACCATTGTCGTTTCCTTTATTAGGATTCAGGACCCGAGTCAGATTCAGGACCCTGGTCTTAGAATCAACCATGGAACTCTCCAATTTGATGATGAATTCTATCATACTATCGTCATTCATCCCAAGGGGCCTCACACGACTAGATTGTCAATTATTATTTTCTCTTTACAAAATGCCCAGTCTATGATAGCCTGTTCTCTAGCTGGTTCGTTAAAGTATTGGTCAAGAAAAGCATCCCATAAACATTCCAGAAATTCCTCTATGGTATTGTTTCAAATGAAATTTTCCCAATTTCGATGCAGATTAAAGTCACCCATAATTTCAGATATTCCTTCATTGCATGCATCTCTAATTTCCTGTCTAGAGCCATTCCAAAGATCACCACTACAGTATGGGGTCTATATACAAGCCCCATAAACGTTTTTTGCCACTTAGTATTTCTCAGCTCTAACCACACAGATTCCACATCAGACTAATATCTTTCCTCGCTATTGCATTAATTTCCTCTTCAACCAGCAATGCAACCCCATCGCCTTTTCCTTTTTGACAGTCCTTCCTAAATACTGAATACTACTGGATCTTCAGTTGATCCCTGGTGACCCTGCAGCCATGTCTCCGCAATCCCAACGTATATACCCATTTACATCTATTTGCTGGATTAATTCATCCACTTCATTGTGAATGCACTGCACCGTAAGGCACAACACCTTAAAGGACTTGCCTTTTTAGCATTACTTGTCCCATTCCCACTGAGGCCGTTCATCCGCTGGCTGTTCACCCTCCCCGTTCAGAACATCCTGGAGCCGCTTGAAGACACCCTTGACCCTCGCACCAGGGAGACAGCATAGCATCCTGGAGTCTCATTTACGGTCACAGAAACACCATCTATTTCCCCTTCTAACTGAATTCTCTGTAACTATTGCATTACCACACTTTTCATTCCTCTTCTGTGCAGCACAGCCAACCATGGTGCAGTGCATTTGGCTGTTACTGCTTTCCCTTGAAAACGTATTCCCTCAACAGCATCCAAAGCAGTATATCTGTTTTGCAGGGAAATAGCCCCAGGAGATTCCTGCATCCTCTTGCTCTGCCTGGTAGTCACCCATTTCCTTCCTGTCGGTGGACTCTGAGCCCGAGGCGTGGCCACCTCTCTCTTTATGTTATCCACAAAACTCTCCGCCTCATGGGTGCTCCATAGTGGCCACAGCCATGGCTCCAGCGGGAAAACTCAGGCTTCCTGGAGCTGCACTTCCTGGCCACGGAAATGTTACCGGCTTCCCACATAGAGCAGGAAGAGCACATCATGGCTTTGATCTTTCCTGCCATGATTTACTCTTGAATTAAATTAAGTATTTTGGAAGATACTTAAAATAAAATTATTATCCCTCGGGCCCTTCTCCTCTGCTCCTCCTTGTTGCGGAATACAGCCCTTACAAATGATGAACCACAAAATAAGACCTTAAAAACTTCAAGCGAGAGTAGTGAACATTTAGCCGACTGTACTCATGGTACTCAAAGATCACCAACCGTTAACAAAGGGGCCTCTCTTTCTCAGTCACCCGTAAACACTCTACAGCAGCCCGAAGCAGCACTCCAGTGCTGATCCTGACATGTAACACCAGTGGGGTTCTTAAAATGGTTTGTAAGTTAGTATGGTATCGTTAAGATGTCAGGCAATTTAATTAATTCAGTTTCACCATTTTGGCATGGTAGGATCAAACTCAAAATCTGTGTTCGTAGTGTATATCACTACATTGTGATATTAATGTTCCATTGGAATAAGTATTTTCTATTAAGTCTGTGATTTCAATGAGTAATGACTACCATCAGCTCACAAGTCTGCAGATTCATCAATTTAATAGTTTAAATGTTTTAAGACATGCCGACACCCACACACACGAGCACCATTTTAGTCAATGAATCAGGGAACTGTTATTTTAAACTGTGCTATTGAGAACAATGAACAAAAAGTATATTAAAGGAATTAACAAAACTTTAGCCACAACTGTTAACCCACACTTCCATCCATGTGGCCAAATTGTCCAAAAACAAATGAATGTTAAAACACCGATTTAAAAGGATGAGCAGATTAAGCATTAATTTCAGCACCTTTTAAGGTAGAGTGGACTAACATTTGATTTTTTTTTAAACAAGTCAAAATGAGAGGGTAGACAGCATTAAGTGCAGAGAAATAATGAGAAATAATAACATGCATAAAATTCAACAAATGAAGTAATTTCCAAATAAGGTTTAATTTTCAATTCTTTGGATAGTTATTTTTAAACAAAGGAACTAAATGCACTGAACATGTCAGTATGGATAGAAGCAGCAACACCAGGAGTAAAGACTGGTATAAGGGATTTACCAACATAGAGAGACAGATGATTGTTAATATTACTGATTGAAAATTTGTTCTACTGTAGAAAATTATACCAACAGCAACGGAAACAGTGCTTTCAATCATTCCACAGTTTATTCCTGAAGTTTTGCAGTACTGCAGTCCAACATAAAATGCACAAAACCATAATTAGTGGACTAGAATCATATCCATAGTGTTGAACTGACGGCATAATGCTCTGGACATTAAACATATTTTGTTGTCAATCTTATTTCAAGCAAGCAGAGAGTGGCAATTTCCAATAGTGTGACACTATTATTTGGAGACTGTCAACATTCATTGCTCAGATCAGCATCACTGCTACATGGAGATGCCAAATTACGAACCTTTTGTTTAAACCTGCGCATACCAATAAAACATATAGTACTCACAAATGTTCCCAGCAACGAATTAAGCAGAAAGATTCTTCCACCTGCAGAGGAATGGTCCATCTGCATATCCCCGTGTCACAAACCACAGAATCGATCAAGTAAATATCCGGTCTGTGATCATCATCACTGCTCGAGTGGAAATCCCTCAACACAAGGAATCCCTGCTGCCAGCAGTGGTTAAGGAAAATAAAAAAAACTGCTCTACTCAAATGCTGCAGCACAAGAGCCGATAGAAACCGGTTCCTGTTGGTTTAAATAGAACCATTTTGCAACGTCCGTTGAATTGCACAGACCCAAGACTTCAACTACAGCGTCTCTCACACTAAATGCAATGTGTGCACGGTACACAATGTCAGCTAACATTGTATTCATTTCCTCAATTGAAGCTCATTCACCAGGATCACAACAGCAGCATTTCTACATCGCAAAACTCGGTAAAAACTATCATAGCTTTGTAGCCTGTGTAAAAAAATTACATTCCACACAGCAATGTTATATGGTGTTACACAGCTTCATTTTTTTTAATGAAAAAGACTGTAGGAAAATAAAGACGTTATATTAGGAACGGGTGCCATTATGTTGTGAGAGAACTCTCAACTAATTGAGACTAAGAAAGTGCATGGGTATTATATATACACACAACAGAAAAAAGTGACGTATAATGCTCTGTCATGCAGCTATGTAAAAAAAATACAAACTGCAAAGATTAAAACCAGCGTGTTTCAGGTTCGATGGTTCTTTGCTTCAAATCGATCTTCAGCAGCCTGAAGGAGGCTGACAGCCCTTGCTACAGGATTGCTGGTGTGCAGTTTTTCCATTTTCCAGTCATATTGCCTCGACTCGGAGCTCGATAGTTACCATTCTCAGAATGGTATAGAAAATTATACGGCAATTTAAGCAAAGTTGCTCATCTTCCATAATTGTATCATTGTGAAGTGCCACTGGGTGCAGCATAACAAGCCAGTCACTGGCCACAAATCCATCAAATGCCTAACCCCTTCCTGGAAGCGATTTCAGACTGACTTGAATTCCCATAGCATGCTGTACAAACCCAGCTAAATATCTGGGGTGAGCAATTATTGTTATATTGGCTGTGAAGCTATAAAAAAAAAAATACTGTTGTAGGAGGGAAAATGTATTTAGTAAACTGTGATGCGTTCGCTATTTTATGATACATTAATCCCCTTCAATTACACAGCAGGGCTCTATTAAAAAATATATTAATTTGTCATGAGCACTACACAGAAGACAATATAAGCAATGACTTAAACCTGAAAATGTTACCTCGGGTCTGCCAAGTGTCCAGTATATTTTGTTGTAGGATATGTAATCCTCATCAACATATCGTTAAGACACACAAAACATGACACTCAACAGAAAAGGATACTTTACTATTGCGACTTGCACACTGAAGACTCAGCATGAACTGTAAAATTCAACTAACTTCTGCAGTTCAAGGTTCAGGAAATAAAAGGCATTTTCGTTTTTGACCCTTTCTTTCTCTTTCACGTACAATCCCACTGGTGAACTCTGATGCTGCCAAACTGCAATCAGAGATTTCCAGACCATGCTTCATACTGCTTGCACTACTTGTGCTCTGAAGTCGAGGCTTCTGACACCCTTTGGTAGAAGCCCTATTGGTAATTCACCAACCAGACAATTTGTAACATGATCCGTCCATTCATGCCAAAAGTGACCGTCACTCAAACCACCAGCTGCAGTCAGCCTCCAAATTAATGCAGAAAAGAAACCTACAGCACAATGTTCATAATCAAAAAAACAATGAGATATATTTGTGATGTCAGAAAATAGTGTTGGTCATCTATCCTCCAACTAACTACAGCTGTATCAAGCTTGTTCAGTCAGCCAAAGCGACAAACATTGATCAAAACCTCCCCCTGCCAACTGTTTACAGAACACTCTGCACATTTGTTGCAATCAATCTGCTAAAATTATACAGTCCTGACATTACAGGCGAGGACACTTAACACCCACAAACATTCGTGAGTGGACTGGCACTTGAACCACAGGCACCATTTTACCACTGAGACCTTGATTCAGTGTGAAGAAAATAACCATTAGTTTGCAGCATTCAAACCAAACTGCGTGGCGAAATGTCAGAATATGATGCAGCTCTGAAAATACTGCTAAGTACAGTTAGGGGCAGATTAGCCCAAAGGTTCAAAAAGCATTCAGTTCTGATAAGTGAGAATCCAAGCTAGCCTGTAATGAATTAATTACAACCGTGTACTCCACTGAACTACATAATTTTAGCGCAAACATTAAGAAAACACAATTACATAACTTTAGGTTACAAGTGAATGCAGCAAACTCAAAACAACACCAGCAAATAGAAAGATCAGCCAACAGAGAAAAGACAAATTTAAGGTTTGAATAGTCAATCCATGAGAGTGAAGGGCCCTCGGGTATATTACCTCTTAAAGTCAACATCGCAAGGAGAATTAATGTTTGGATTCAGAGTGTACTTCAATGGCATCAACTTACAGGCTCGGACTATAACTATTAACTGTTGTTGGATACAGCAACTGTGTCAAAATATTAATACATTTTTAGCATTATTAGAGTGCATAAGGAAATATAAACAAATGTGAGGTAATGCATTTTGGAAGGTCTAATGCAGGCAGGGAATATACAGTGAATGGTAGAACCCTCAAGAGTATTGAAAGTCAAAGAGATCTAGGAGTACAGGTCCACAGGTCATTGAAAGGGGCAACACAGGTGGAGAAGGTAGTCAAGAAGGCATACAACATGCTTGCCTTCATTGGCCGGGGCATTGAGTATAAGAATTGGCAAGTCCTGTTGCAGCTGTATAGAACCTTAGTTAGGCCACACTTGGAGTATAGTGTTCAATTCTGGTCGCCACACTACCAGAAGGATGTGGAGGCTTTGGAGAGGGTGCAGAAGAGATTTACCAGAATGGTGCCTGGTATGGAGGGCATTAGCTATGAGGAGCGGTTGAATAAACTCGGTTTGTTCTCACTGGAACGAAGGAGGTTGAGGGGAGACCTGATAGAGGTATACAAAATTATGAGGTGCATAGACAGAGTGGATAGTCAGAGGCTTTACCCCAGGGTAGAGGGGTCAATTACTAGGGGGCATAGGTTTAAGGTGAGAGGGGCAAGGTTTAGAGTAGATGTACGAGGCAAGTTTTTTACGCAGAGGGTAGTGGGTGCCTGGAACTCGCTACCGGAGGTGGTGGTGGAAGCAGGGACGATAGTGACATTTAAGGGGCATCTTGACAAACACATGAATAGGATGGGAATAGAGGGATACGGACCCAGGAAGTGTAGAAGATTGTAGTTTAGTCGGGCAGCATGGTCGGCACGGGCTTGGAGGGCCGAAGGGCCTGTTCCTGTGCTGTACATTTCTTTGTTCTTTGTTTGAAGGCCACATTGGAAGCCTTCGCCTTCCATAATGTACAAGAAGGTATCTTTAGGGTGCAAAGTTTGGAAGAGCAGTCAATGGGCAGCACTCCATTCATTTACAGATTAAAAGCATAGCTGGCCTACATGTACATAAGAACTAAGAACTAGGATCAAGAGTAGGCCATCTGGCCCCTCGAGCCTGCTCCGTCATTCAAGAAGATCGTGGCTGATCTGTGTGTGAACTCAGCTCCACTTAGCCGCCCACTCACCGTAACCTTCTATTCCTTTACAGTTCAAAAATCTATCTACCTTTGCCTTAAAAACATTTAACGAGGTAGCCTCAACTGTTTCACTGGTCAGGGAATTCCACAGATTCATGACCCTTTGGTGAAGTTCCTCCACAACTCAGTCCTAAATCTGTTCCTCCTCATTCTGAGGCTATGCCCCTAGTTCTAGTTTCACGCCAGTGGAAACAGCCTCCCTGCTTCTATCCGATCTATTCCCTTCATAATTTTATTTGTTTCGATAAGATCACCCCTCATTCTTCTGTAGGATGAGTTCCCAAAATAAAAAAATATTTTTCTCCCATGTCCCCAGGCTTCTTTTGCCAGTTGGCTGGGCGTTTTGGGCACGTTGTGTGTAAATAGGCGCCTCAAGCGTGATGCTGAAACCAGCCTGAGCATAAGCATACTTCAGTCATGACATACACACACTGACATATTAAACAAATTCTGCTGGCTTATAAAGGCAGCAAACAGCTGAATATGATGAAACATTGAAAGATTCACAAAAAGCTCCATTAATCAATTGTCCACCCCGAGGGGAACAGCATATATGCATTTAAGTGGAAGCTACATGAGGTGAAAGGATTAGAACAAGATGTTGATAGAGTTAAATTAAATAAATAAGCCAGGATGTTTGTGTGGAGCATAAACACTGGCACAGATCAGCTGGTCTGAATGGCCTGTTCCTGTGCTGTAATTCTATGCAATTAAACAAAGACCAAGAGATTTATACTTGATAGAAGAAATGATTGTGCAAGGCTTGAAGTCATGAGGCAATGACACTGCAATAATGTAGTGACAAGTTTCAATATGGCAGTTTATTAGATAGCATTCTGATTTTCCTTTCTTTGTGTTGTCATAATCAACTGCATCTCCAAAGGAAAAGTAGCGACTGAGCAATATCGGAGCGGGGGGATAATCAAAAAAATACTGGACAATCTCAGCAGGTCTGACAGCATCGGTGGAGAGTCTGGATGACTCTTTGTCAAAGCATAATCAAAAAACTTGGTTCGAAAGATGGGTTTTGAGAAGACAACTTAAGGGGAGGTAGGAGGCAACAAAACAGAGGTTCAAGCAGAGAATAAGGTCAGCAAAATTAAGACCGTCATACAAGTAGTAGTGTAGAAAGAAGCAAACAAGTCATCGGGCCGAATGGACAGAGAAATAAGATTGAAAGATTGCGATGTCAGAAATGTAAAACACCATGGTGGAAATTGTAAACAAGATTTAAACTCAATGTCTTGGACACTTGAGCCAGTAGAAGTCAATAAGGATACAAGTAATGGAGGAGTGGAAGACTTGATAAGTGTAGTTGGGTTTTGAACGAGTCCGAGTCCATCTGCGGTAAAGCTCAAGAAACCCAGTGAGAAGACACTGGAAAATTTGAGCTTGAGAGATAATAAAAGCACAGATAAAGATGGAAAGTGAATTGTAATCCTTTTGGTGCAGTCAGGGAGTCAAAAGGAAATTGTAACAAAGGAGCTGTTGCTTGGGTCAGGAGAAACATTAATACAAATGGATCCCCTTTGTGAAGGTGCACCCAGTACCGCTGATGGAAAGACAGTGAAATGTCACTGGCAATGCGTAAACAGAAGCTGTGGGGCAGTCAGATTAGCTCCATTATTTTGAGTCTGGTCATCTTCCCGCTACACTAAGTCACAGTCTATAACACATTTGATAATAGTAACTCAACAAACATTAGGGCTTAGGGGAGGGAAGAGGTAAATTATGTTCCAGTGTTACCATCCCTATTATTTAGTTCACTGATCCCAATATGATACTAAAATTGCATCAAATTAAAGAACAGCTGCAGCACAAAATCAGATCATTTAGACCAACAACAAAAACAGAAAATACTGGACAACCTCAGCAGATCTGACATCATCTGTGGAGAGCGAATGAAGCTAATGTTTTGAGTCTGCATGACTCTTTGTCAAAGTTCCTGGTCATTTAGACCAATTGGGTTAGTATTTATACTCGACTCAAGTCTCCTCCCACTCTAGTTAATAATAATCTTTATTATTGTCACAAGTAGGCTTACATTAACACTGCAATTAAGTTACTGTGAAAAGCCCCAAGTCGCCACACTCTGGCACCTGTTCGGGTACACGGAGGGAGAAAACCGCACCCGGAGGAAACCCACGCAGACACGGGGAGAAATTACAGACTCGACACAGACAGTGGCCCAAACTGGGAATCGAACCTGGGACCCCGGCGCTGTGAACCAACATGCTAACCACTATGCTACCGTGCCACCCTTAGTTACCTTTCTCTGTCCTACACCCATATCCATTTATTCATGGGTACACGGTGTAACATGGTTGAAAGATTTGCTTCTGCAATAAGTTTAATTCATCACTTTCCTCAAATGATATCAACAACCACCAGCACTTCACTCACGTGTTACAAAGATCAAAATATTCTCTTCATGTGACTCTTTCCCAAACACATATCATGCTTTGAAGGCCAAAATCACGAACAGTACAGCTGGGTGTTTTCCTACAGCTCAAGCTGATACAGTACAAGAATATCAAACACCTGCTTTGCTGGGATCCTGGCAAGGAAACAAATGCCTCCAGTACAGCAGCACAAAGAATTCATACGCCCACCATTTACACTTCACTGGAATGTGCAAGATATCACGGTTTTCAGAGGATAAATCAGATACGGCAGTACTGTGAAGACATTTTTAAACTAACGTGAGAAACAAGGGTGTAAGTAAATTATTTGTAACATTGCAAAGAAATTTAGAAATTGAACGAAAATCGCAAAAATGTTGTATTTTAGGATAGTTGATCTTAAACACATCAGCAAGACTTCCTTCCTAGCTTACTGGGTAAACCCATTCTTACCAGGACAGTGAGCCATTCAAGGAGGTTCCAAATTCAATCCATGGGTAAATTACCTCGTCACATACTGAATAATATTGGGGAATATTATAATAGAGCTCAACACTTCCACGCTAACAGTATGGGGAGGGTGGAATACTTGGGTCCCCATTCCTATTATCAAACAATTTTTAATGAGGTATTTTTGGCATAACAAACAACCACAATACAAAAACGATAGAGTACAAGGACCAGTAATCAAAAAGCAACCGCCAACATCCGTCCCTCCAAGGCCCGCCTATTTAACCCCCTACTCTATATTACCCTAACCCCACCCCCACCGTTGACGATTAATTCCCCGCAAAGAAGTCAATGGTTGCCACCTCCGGGCAAACCCTGACACCGACCCTCTCAAGGTGAACTTGATCCTTTCCAGGCCGAGAAAGATCGCCATGTTGGTTAACCAGGCCTCTGACTTCGGAGGCCTAGACTCCCTCCAAGCCAGTAATATCCGTCGTCGGGCTAACAAGGAGGAAAAGGCGAGAACATCCGCCTCTCTCTCCTCCTGGACACCCGGGTCTGCCAACACCCCAAAGATCGCTACCCCTGGACTCATTTCCACCCTGGTCTTCAATACCCTGGACATGACATCCGCGAACCCCTGCCAATATCCCCTAATTTTTGGGCATGCCCAGAATATGTGGACATGGTTCGCTGGTCCACCCGCACACCTGACACACTTGTCTTCCACCCCAAAAAATCTACTCATCCGGGCCTCTGTCATGTGCGCCTGGTCACCACCTTAAATTAGATCAGGCTGAGCCTTGCGCATGTGGCGGTCGCATTGACCCTGCTCAGCGCCTCCGCCCACAGGCCATCTTCCATCTCACCCCCCAGTTCCTCCTCCCACTTATGCTTCAGCTCTTCTATATGTGTCTCCTCCATCCCACTAATTCTTTGTAGATGTCTAAGACGCTCCCCACCCCACCCATCCCCTAGACACTACCCTATCTTGAATCCTCTTAGTGGCAGGAGTGGGAAGGATGATACCTGCCTGCGCAGAAAGTCCCGCACCTGAAGATATCTAAAATCATTGCCTGCTGCCAACCCAAACTTCTCCTCCAGCGCCCTCAAGCTGGGGAAACTCCCTTCCAGAAACAGGTCCCCCATCTTCTCAATTCCCACCCTTTGCCATACCCGAAATCCCCCATCTAAGCTCCAAAGAGCAAACCGATGGTCGTCACATATTGGGGACCAAACCGATGCACCCACTGCACCAATGTACCTCATCCACTGACCCCCAGATCCTCAGGGCCACCACCACCACAGGACTGGTAGAATATCTCATTGGCGGGAACGGCAATGGTGCCTTCATCAGCACCCCCAAGCTGGTGCCCCTGCATGAGGCTGCCTCCATCCGCTCCCAAGCCGCCCCCAACCCACTACCCACTTCCTTATCATCGCAATATTGGCCGCCCAAGTAACAATTACTAAAATTTGGCTTATTTTCATAGTGTGTGTGTGTGTGTGTGTGTGTGTGTGTGTGTGTGTGCGTGTGTGCGTGCGTGCGTGTGTGTGTGCGTGCGTGTGTGTGTGTGTGCGTGCGTGCGTGCGCGCTTGTGGAGAGAAGGACATTGGGAGAAAGTAAGAAATAATCTCTTGACCCAGAGCCACATTTACCTGGTAAATTCTTTCAATGAAACTTGCTAAGAGTACACAAACTTGGGCTGAATTCAAACACTCGACTCGGAAGTGAAATATTCAAGTGTCAATGCATTGCGCTAGTAAGTCCCCTATGATTATGCTTTTGAGATAAACCAGGGGCTGGTTTAGCACAGTGGGCTAAACAGCTGGCTTGTAATGCAGAACAAGGCCAGCAGCATGGGTTCAATTTTTAATGAGGTATTTTTGGCATAACAAACAACCACAATACAAAAACGATAGAGTACAAGAACCAGTAATCAAAAATTCCCGTACCGGCCTCCCTGAACAGGCGCTGGAATGTGGCGACTAGGGATTTTTCACAGTAACTTCATTGAAGCCTACTTGTGACAATAAGCGAATATTATTATTATTATTGAGATGTATTGCACTGCAAGCTGTCATTAAAAATGTGGTCAGGAATAGATTGGCTCCTTTAGTGAGACAGAGTATCAAGGGGCTTGGGGTTGTAAAACCATGAATTGAGCCTTAGGCACAGTTACTGATGAGTTAAATTAGAATAAGCTAAAATCAGATGCAGCTGACTGGTTAAGATCCAAACTAAGCGGAGTCTGAAAGCTCAGGAGGCAATGGTGTGAGACCATAGAAATCAGCCACCGACCAACAAGCGCATTGCCTCGCTCAAAGCGATAACAACCCAGAAGACGCTCAAGGGGAAAGTCAACAATCAGGGGAACAGGCCTCACAAACAGAACCTGCGGACTGTTCGGCTACCAGAGAGTATAGAGGGCAGGAACCCGACAGAATAACTTTTGAAAATGCTCGGGAAACTGGTTTGGAAGGAGCGCTTCATCAAGCCCCGAGGTTGACCGGGACCCACAGGTCACTCCGGCAAAATCCCAAATTACGGGAAACCCCATGGGCAAACATCACCAAACTACAAGTTTCAGGATAATGAGTGGGTTTCTAACTGGGTAAGGAGCATGCGGTCATGTAAGTGGAAAGGACACACAATACGCATTTATCAGGAAATTGGAGCCACATGTAAGTGAGAAAGACCAACTAAGGGCAAGGAAAAGCAGAGTGGACAAACATATCAAGCGTGCTTTGACTCAAGGGCAAGGGAGGGGAGTGGCCATACTGCTCCACAGCGACGAACACGGTGACAAACCCAGGGAGACGATATGTAATGGTTAGCGGGACCCTGGTGGTGCTTTTAAATATATATGCTCCAAACTGGGAACAACGCCGAGTTCATTAAAAAAACATTGGCAGAAATCCCCCATCTCGACTCCCACCAACTAATCATGGGGGGAGACTTGAACTGTGTACAGGGCCCAATGACAGACAAGTCCAGCCCCAAATAGGGGGAGGGGGGTTAAACACCTTTATGGAGCAGATGAAGGGGTGGGGGTAGACCCATGGAGGTTCAACCATCCGAGGGAGGAGTTCTCATTTTCCCACCTTCAAAAGCCTACTCCTGCAAAGATTGCTTCGCAGTGGGCAAGTCAGTCCTTCCAGGGTTGGTAGGGGCGGAATGCTCAGCAAAAGTAATCTCGGACCATGCACCACACAACATGGACAAGAGGTTGAAGATGGGCCATACTCAGCGGTCCCCATGGAGGCGTGACACAGCCCTTCTCGCTGATAAGGCAATCTGCAGAAAAATGTCAGTCATCGAAGGGTATGTAACCTGCAACCAAAATGGGGAGATCTCACCTTCCACATTCTGGGAGGCACTGAAGGCAGTGATGAGGAGGCAAATAATAGCATATAGAGTCAGAGACTGAAAGGAAAGGGCAGGTAGGCAACGCCTGAATGGATAGGCGGTAGTCCACAGCCCTCACCGGGGAACTACTGATGGAGAGGAAATAGCTACAAGTGGAATTTGACCTGCTCTCCATTGGGAAAACAGTGAACCAGCTTCATCAGACACTGGGGACCTTTTACGAGCATGGGGACAAGGACAGTTGCCTACTGTCACACCAACTGAGAAAGCAGGCAGCCATGAGAGTGATCTAACGGTTGGAAATAGTAGAATTGTCACAGTGCCAAAAAAGATCAATGAGTCCTTGCAACTTTCTTAAGTCGACTGTACACCTCGAGCCCCAGGAGGGGGACCAAGGAGGGAAACAGTTCCTCGACAGGCTGGGGGAAAAAAGATTCACAAAAGCATCTTACAAAGAAGGAGGAACATGGGAGGCCTGGCTATGCAGAACCTCCTATTCTACCACTGGGCAGCAAATGCAGAAAGGGTGCAGGGGTGGCTGGGAGAGCCAGAGGCTGAATGGCCACAAATGGATGTGACCTCCTGTGTTGGGACATCCCTTTGAGCACTGGTCACGGCCCCACTTCCGTTTCCATTCCCCCCAGCCAAATACCCGAGGAGCCGTGGTGGTGACTGGTGTTAGGGGCCACAGCAAGGACCTGGAACCAACTCGGGCACCATTTCAAACTTGGTGACATGTCTGCTGCGGCCCCCATTTGCAAAAACCACATTTATTCTGGCAAAAACAGATGGCACCTTCAAAACGTGCAGGCAGGATGAAGGGGTACTGACAGTACAAGACCTGTACGTAGATGGTAGAGGGGCGACCCTGGGGATCTAACGCAGAAGCTCCAGCTCCCGACAGGAAATAAGCTCCGATACTCAACAGGGACTTCCTCCGCAAGGAAACTGCAACGTTTCCCCAACTACCCGGACACAATCTACTGGACAGACTGCTGGTGGCGGACGCTAAATGCACCAACATGTACGGACGAAAGTTTGAAGAAATAAGAGCCCCGCTGGACGATACATGGGAAAGGTGGGAGGAGATCCTAGGCATGAACACAGGGTAAGGACTCAGGATTGAAGCACTGCACAGGGCGAACTCTACCTCCTCATGCGCAAGGCTGAACCTAACGCAACTGAAGGTGGTGCACAGGGTGCACCCAACCAGTACATGCCTAAGCGGGTTCTTCCCGGAGGCAGAGGATAATTGGGCAGGGTGCCAGGAAGGTCTGGCCAACCACACTCATCTGGCCCTGCCCCAAGATTGTCGGGGCCTTTTTCGAGGCCATGAGGAAGAGGATGGAGTCATGCCATTTAGTGGCAGTGTTCAAGATTTCGGAACAGCCAAAACTCTTTATGAGGCAGGCCAGACGACTAGCCTTTGCTTTCCTGATTGCCTGACGGAGATCAAGTGCACTTAAACAAGGTACTTCTCAGTTCACATCATCCCATGAAGATGGTTGAACAGGTGCTATGTCCAATGCGAAGGTCTTCAACATTTATGATGCGAAATGCGGATTCTGGCAAATTCCACCTGAAGAAGTGTCCTGGAAACTTGAGTACATCCATGTCTCCAGTTGACAGATGCCATTTTCTTTGTATGCCCTTTGGCATCTCCACTGGCAGCGAGGGTTTCCAGCGGTGGATGGAGTAACTCTTTGCAGGCCAACGCTGCAAAATCATCAATTACATACTCGTTTGGTAAATGCAAGAAGATGACTTAGGACCATACATAAGACCAGAAGAGCATAAGACATAGGAGCGGAAGTAAGGCCATTCGGCCCATCGAGTCCACTCCACCATTCAATCACGGCCGATTTCAACTCAATTTACCCACTCTCTCTCCATAGCCCTTAATTCCTCGAGAAATTAAGAATTTATCAACTTCTGTCTTAAAGACACTCAACGTCCCGGCCTCCACCGCCCTCTGTGGCAATGAATTCCACAGACCCACCACTCTCTGGCTGAAGAAATTTCTCCTCATCTCTGTTCTAAAGTGACTCCCTTTTATTCTAAGGCTGATCCCCCGGGTCCTAGTCTCCCCTGCTAATGGAAACAACTTCCCTACATCCACCCTATCTAAGCCATTCATTATCTTGTAAGTTTCAATTAGATCTCCCCTCAACCTCCTAAACTCCAATGAATATAATCCCAGGATCCTCAGACGTTCATCGTAGGTTAGGCCTACCATTCCTGGGATCATCCGTGTGAATCTCCGCTGGACCCGCTCTCGTGCCAGTATGTCCTTCCTGAGGTGTGGGGCCCAAAATTGCTCACAGTATTCTAAATGGGGCCTAACTAATGCTTTATAAAGCTTCAGAAGTACATCCCTGCTTTTATATTCCAAGCTTCTTGAGATAAATGACAACATTGCATTTGCTTTCTTAATTACGGACTCAACCTGCAAGTTTACCTTCAGAGAATCCTGGACTAGGACTCCCAAGTCCCTTTGCACTTCAGCATTATGAATTTTGTCACCGCTTAGAAAATAGTCCATGCCTCTATTCTTTTTCCAAAGTGCAAGACCTCACACTTGCCCACGTTGAATTTCATCAGCCATTTCTTGGACCACTCTCCTAAACTGTCTAAATCTTCCTGCAGCCTCCCCACCTCCTCAATACTACCTGCCCCTCCACCTATCTTCATATCATCGGCAAACTTAACCAGAATGCCCCCAGTCCCGTCATCTAGCTCGTTAATATATAAAGAGAACAGCTGTGGCCCCAACACTAAACCCTGCGGGACACCACTCGTCACCGGTTGCCATTCCGAAAAAGAAACTCGTTATGGCCAGGTCAAAAAGGAACTCCTCGTTTGAGTCTTCACCTGTTGGAAATTCCATGACTTTATCTATGATCATACTATGTGATCAGCAGCCACTCTCAACTATCTTAAAAAAGCCTTTTTGCAATGTGTCTGCAAGGCTGCAGTGAATGATGCTAAAGCTGCAATGCTACAATCTCAGCGTTGTCTACAAATGTGAGAAGGAGCTATACTTGGCTGATACTCTTTCCAGAGCCTTCCTGCCCACTACAGACCAGGCAAATCATGAGGATGATCACAGACTTCCTATCCTCTTATAGAATCCAACAGGTGGACAGCACATAGACAACTTCATGACATAACCATGAGAGGCCCGAGTGCTCAAAAGAGCTCCCTACGAGCTCTGTGCATTCTTTGCCAGAGATTAATTAATCATGCAGGACAGACCAATACTGCGTGGCCAGCGATTAGGCATCCCTACCCCTCTCTGGAGGTGGTACACCTAGCTTCTCCACCAAGAGCACCCAGGATGACAGCAACCAGATACAGGACAAAGGAATCACTATCCTGTCCCTCCATGCACCCCAACATGGAGAGGGAAGTATCCAAAATGTGCACCATGCAATGCAATCAAACCGCAGCAAGCCAAAGAAACACTGCACATACATGAGGTCCCAGATCTCCCGTAGTCATTTCCAGCAGCTGATATTTTTGAATGAATAAGCAACAGCATTTGGTCTTTGTCGACTTGTATTACGGGTGTGAGATCTGGACCACCTGCCCGAGATGAAGAGTAACACATGAATAATCAAGCTGAACAGACACTTTAGCACACAAGGCACCCCTTAAGAGGATAATGATGGACAACACTTGCCAGTTCATTTCAACTAACTTTAGGAACTTTCTACACAGATGGGACTTTGCGTGTTTCACGAAGAGCTCCTTACACCACAGGCCAATGGATCTGGCAGAATGGACGGTACACCCAGCCAAGCATCTACGAGAGCAGGTGTTTTCCAAGTGCCTCAACGACTAGGCATCTATCATTATGAAGCGCTTGGAGAGGTTGGTCATGAGACACAACAACTCCATATTCCCAGATTGCCTTGATCCACTGCAATTCGCAAACTGCCACAACCGGTCCACAGCGGATGGCATCCCTGGCCCTGCACTCATCCCTTAAGTATCTGGACAGCAAGGACTCCGACGTCAGAATCCTATTCATGGACTACAGCTCTGCCTCCAACAACATAATCCCAGCCAAGCTCATATCCAAACTACAAAACGCAAGACTTAGCTCCTCCCTCTGCAGCTGGATCCTCAACTTCCTGTCCAATGACCACAATCAGCAAGGACAAACAATGACACCCTCCTCCACAATAATTGTCAATACCGGGGTCTCACAAGGCTGTGTACTTAGCACCCTACTATACTCCCTATACACACATACCCGTGTGGCACAATTCGGCTCCAACTCTTTCTACAAGTTTGCTGATGACACGACCATAGTGGATCGGATCTCAAACAAAGATGAGTCAGAGTACAGGAGGGAGATAGAGAACCTAGTGGAATTGTGTGACGTCAACAATCTCTCCCTCAACGTCAGCAAAACTAAGGAGCTGGTCATCGACTGCAGGAAGCAAAGTATTGCACACGCCCCAGCCTGCAGCAATGGTGCCGTGATGGAGCTTGTTGTCAGCTTCAAATTCCTAGGTGTACACATCATCAGCCATCTGTCCTGGTCCACCCACATCAATGCTACAACCAAGAAAGCACAACAGCGCATATACGAAGGAAATTTGGCATGTCCACATTGACTCTTACCAACTTTTGTAGGTGCACCATCGAAAGCATCCTATCTGGCTACAGCACAGCCTGGTAAAGCAACTGCTCGGTCCAGGACTGTAAGAAACTACAGAGAATCATGAACACAGCCCAGTTCATCGCGCGAA
Organism: Scyliorhinus torazame; assembly: GCF_047496885.1. Lineage (NCBI taxonomy): Eukaryota > Metazoa > Chordata > Chondrichthyes > Carcharhiniformes > Scyliorhinidae > Scyliorhinus > Scyliorhinus torazame. The sequence continues at coordinate 16,800,271 of NC_092723.1, read as the reverse complement.
CTCGCCTCCCATCCATTGACTCGGTCTTTATCTCCCGCTGCCTTGGGCAGCATCAAAGACCCCTCTCACCCAGTTATTCTCTCTTACAACCTCTCAAATCGGGCAGAAGATACAAACGTCCAAGAGCACGCAACAACAGATTAAAAAAACAGCTTCTTCCCCACTATTACCAGATAGCTGAATGGCCCTCTTATGGACTGAACTAATCTCTCTAACATCTTCTCTACTATTGTAGCACCAAACTCTGCATGCTTCACCCGATGTCCATGTCTTTACATTGTGTATTTATTGTATGTCCTATGTTTTTCATGTATGGAACAATCTGCCTGGACTGTATGCAGAATACCTTTTACTGTACCTCTATATACATGACAATAAATCTAAATAAAACTTACACCATCCATTATTTCTTTCAATACTATGATATCTAAATTGATGCTGCTGTTCTGACATTGTACATTTACACTCTAAATATTAACACTTCTGCTGCAATTTTCTTCTTTCTGATAAACTCAGAAATTATAAAACATGCATTACTGCCACCCAGGGGTGTACATTAATGTACACAGAGATCTGTACCTGATTATGAGCAATGTGAAATGGATATTGGCACTGATCCTTTGGATAGTAGACGTCTGGAAGTACTCAGGCACAGTTCCTCTGCACCAGCTGGAATGAATTATTCTTGTTGTTAATAAATAAAAAAAATGCTTTCTGGAAGTGTGTTGCGGTCATTTTAAATTAGTTACTGCACAGCTGGGAGTACCAAGCGCACATAGAATACACAACTTGGGCCAATATACACACATCCATAACTATTGGAATCTGATAACATTTGAGTTCCTGGCTCTGTATTTTATAAAAAATATGGTTGTCTATATACAGCTAAACAGGGCGAACCTTTTGTTATTTATTAAGAGAATGCTAGTATAAGGTGACATACAACGGCTGGACTGACTGACCGAGTCATTAATTGGTTAAAGGATACAAGACCATTCACATTTTCTCCATCAAAAAGACAAAATTGTTCAAAAATTGGATTGCATTTTGACTTTATCAGGGCTACACACCTTTCTTTACTTCAATCAATTGTCATTCTTCACGTGAAGTTCAACTGCAGAGAACTTCAGTGTAGCATGGTTTAACAGATACACACTTTTGTGGCGGGGCTCACTGCTATATTCCCAGAAGCAGGAACTTGAGCCATTTTCCCCTCCCCTATCCTGGGTGTAATGACAAATTTATACCCTGACTGCTGCAGTATCAACCTCACTAAATGACAGAACTCTCACTTTCAGAACTTGAGCACTAAAATCAAGGTTAACAGCTGACTACAACAATAAAGGTGTGATGGATTATCCGAGGTGCTATCTCAGATGAGATATTAAATGGAGATCCCATTTCCCTGTTAAAACGTATGTGAACGGTCCCATGTCACTACTTGGAGAGAACAACATTTTCAGTGTCTTGGCCAGTCAAAACTATCTAGATTTATGGTTACTTATTTAATCGTTGTTCATCGATTGCTTGTGTGGGCAAACTTCCTTTGTTTGGCTGCATTCCAACACAAATCCTTCATTGGCTGTGAAAGGCGTTGCAACATCCTAAAGATGCCTCATAAATGCAATTTTTTTTAAAATCCAAGTTAGCGCAGGAAGGAGGTGGAATCTGAGACTTTGATGGCCTGTATGGCCCAGCACTGTACCATGCAGTGCTATTACCATCTGTGATTAAGGAAGCTATAAACCAGTGATTGAAACAAAGTTTTCAAAAGACACACTACCTTCACAACTTAACCGTTTGCATTAAGAAAGTCTAAATTGTGCCCTTACTTATTTCAACCACATAAATTTCAGGCTTACAGATTTTTGAATTTTTCTTTAACATTATATTCAATGGAGACAGCCAGCTGTACTATCTGTTGTTTACCACAAGAGGTCCGTCATGATCTGTGCACAGACAACTCTCCCTCTGGTGGCTGGATATAGGCATTACTGCACAAGTCGAAGTAATCCAGATTCAGACATTTACCAACTGATTAATTTTATCAAATGTGTAAACATTTTGTTGTTGATTTAGAATCCAGGCTGACAATTCTGCATCTTTTTTCTTTTCTTGGAAGACATATTCTACACTCTTCGATCAAACTTGAATTGATATAGTTTCTTTTTAAATGCTTCAACTGAGCCATGAACAGCTATATTCTTGCTCAACAAGTTGGTGGTGCTCAACATATTATTCCAGAAGACAAGTTTAGCTTAAATCACTTCAGATTACAACCATGTCCCAGCATCCACACTACTGATTTCCTTAATTATTTCATCAACAAAAGAAAGCAAGAGAGGCAGGGCTATCTCTGCATACACCGCACAACTGAAAGATCCCTATTGAAACTTGGCCTCTTCAATTGTACCACAGATATTGAATAGCGCCACACAAAATTGTCTTTCATTGCCTGACTGGAGAGGAAATAAAAAGTGTTAAACACGAGAAATGAATAGAAGGTGCCAGTGTTATCTGCTGCAAGTAACAGAAGTAGGCATTCACATTATACTTTACATGCTCAGTGACGCACAAGAATTACGATATTGTGAGTGGGTAGCATCCCAAATCTGGAGAGCGACCAAGGTAGAAATACACATGCAAGGGCAGAACTGCTGACTTCTGATGACCACAGGCTAAGAGATCAGGTTGCTCCACTACAAAATATTGCATCGGTCAGTTTTTGCTCTCACTTCTTTTGCTGACAGATTTCATGTACTTTCATCCAAGTGACTCTTTATCAGCAAGCTGAGGCAGGGCTATTTAATCATGGGAGCCACATCACAGCTAAGGCTGCCGTAGAGTCCATTCATTGGCGCGTGCTCATCTATGCACGCAAACACACTTCCCAGCAGGTGCCACTGGAGAAAAATCATGAGCACTACATATTTAACATCAATGCTAAACCAGTGAATCTCGTGGCCTTACTCGGGAGGAAACAGCAGACAATTTAAGCATACTTGTCTTAGGAGGATGGGTTTGACAGACTGGGCTCGTTACCACTGGAATTTAGAAGAGTGATTATGTATATAAGACACTGAATGGCATTGACAAGGTGGACGTGGAACAGATGTTTCCTCTTGTCGGTGAGTCCAGAACTAGGGGACACTGTTTTAGAATGAGGGGTTGCCCTTCTTGGGCAAAGATGAGCAGAAAGCTTTTCTCAGAAAGGGTTGTGTGGCTTTGGATCTCGGCCTCAGAAGGCAGTGGAAGCGGGGTTAGTGAATACTTTTAGGTAGTGGTACACAAGATTCTTGTTAAGCAAGGGATCAAAAGGTTATTGGGGGTTGATGGTAATGTGGCACTCAAACAAACAAATCAGTCATGATTTTATTGAATGGCAGAGCAGCTTCGACATGCTAAATGACCTACGCCTACTCCGATTTCACATGTCCGTTTGTTGTTGCAGCAAATCAAAATAGCAGGCAGATGCAAATGACTCATAACATAGCAGCAACAAGTAGTGGGTTGAATAACAGGTAGCATTTTTATATGTTAATCGTCATAGATTCAGGTGTTGCCATATTCACAAAATCATTGCTAAATTGACAACAGGAAATATATATGTAACAAAACGGTACAAGCCTTTTGTGTAGATTTTTGCTGCCATACAATTCCTTGGGCAGAGCCACATTCAAATGGTCATCACTGCAATATCAGTAAGTTGTTCAACAGCACAACTTATCACAATTAAGCACAACCCCATCCCCACCCAAAATCCTCAACCAATGATTTTCCAGTCATCTCTGGATTAGCAGTCTGGAGCCAAAGCCTGAGCAATTGTGCCTTCTATTGCCCAAGATGCTGAGGGCAAATATAATGACGTTAGGTATTACACCTGCTAAGGTCTGTTAATTCGCATTAGACAGGAGTTAGAAGTAGATGTAGTTACAACTTGACAATTAAAAATTTCCCAATCTAATCCTTTAAATTCATTTTCAACTCAGCAAGAAGTTAAAAATAGCAAATTTCTCCCTCGAAAAGTGGAATTGAGATTGTTATGGATATTCCAGATGTGTACTAAATCCGGTAAATTCATATTGTTAATGCACTCCATATAAGCCAACAAACACATGGTCTTTTGGCAGGATTCTATCAAAAATGGCCTACATTTCAAAACCCATTCCCTTCAATTTTAGATTTCCTCTCACAGCACTCGATTGCTTGTGATATGCGTTTCTAAGCCGTATGTTCATACCATATGCAAGAACTATTTGCTAGATGCTTTTTGAAAAGTGATGAGAAGCAAATCAGACATGACAATTTCAGAGGCATTGTTAGCAGTTAACACGATGTACCACTAAAGTTGTCGCAAATTCCATTTTGAATTTTAAACCCAAATCACACAACCTTTCACCAACACTTCTAAATATCATATTGATACACAGACCATCTCAGCGTACTCAATGTAGCATCAGACAGCTTGCAAACAAACCCTTCTGCTTTCAGTAACAGGAATCCATTCTGTACTACCCTGTAATTCCCTAGAACAGATTGCTTATTGTTAAACCTACATATCTGAAAACACAAAAGCTTAATAGGCTCAGCAGGCTGAAGCAAAGGAGGAACAAATGCCCTGCAATAACCTCTTCAACAACAGATGCATCACGGAGTAGGGAACACTTCTTCATTTGAATCTCAGTAATGCCACATTCGGTTGGCTTTGGCTGTAAAGCTTTTTCAGGCAGACGTGCAGAGTGAGCCTGCTTTTCTATTTCTCCTCTAGCCATATTCCAAAAATGAACCAAGACAGTATGTACTAACTGGGCAAGCATGCTAAGTCGAACAAGTCTATGAACATCATTCCCCAGTGCTTATATATAATTACGTGCCTCTGGTATATTGGCATTGGAAGCCAACATACTTGAGTGTTCGTCAGCTGAATGGAGGACAGTACATGGGCAGCACGGTGGCACAGTGGGTGGCACTTTTGCTTCACAGCGTCGAGGTTCCAGGTTCAATTCCTGCTTGGGTCACCGTGTGCCGAGTCTGCACGTTTTCCGTGTCTGCATGGGTTTCCTCCCACAAGTCGCAAAAGACGTGCTGTTAGGTGAATTGGACATTCTGAATTCTCCCTCTGTGCACCCGAACAGGCACCGGAGTGTGGCGACTAGGGGCTTTTCACAGTGACTTCATTGCAGTGTTAATGTAAGCATACTTATGGCAATAAATATTATTATTGGAAACAACTAAAACTAAAGAAAAGCCTAAAACTGTTTTCTCTCGAACTTTAAATTTTTTGTCGTTTGTTTTAACAAATATTTTTATTCTCCTCCTTTTTCACATTTTCTCCCAAATTTACACCCACCAACAATAAACACTAAGCAGTAACGAATATAATGTCAATCCCCATATCAACAACAATCCCATCCTCCCACCAACCCCCAAACAACTGCCCACATGTTAACATAAACAAATAACAAAAGGGAATCAGGAATCACCCACAGTCACCATTAACACATAGTCCCCCCTCCCCCCAACTAATGTTCGATGTAATCCAATTCTTGAAAGTGCATAATGAATACGTCCATGAATTGTAGAACCCCTCCATCCTTCCCCTCAGTTCAAACTTGACCTTCTCAAGAGTCAAGAATTCCAACAAGTCCCCCTGACATAGAATTTACAGTGCAGGAGGCCATTCGGCCCATCAAGTCTGCACCGGCTCCTGGAAAGGGCACCCACCCAAGGTCCACACCTCCACCCCATCCCCAGAACCCAGCAACCCCACCCAACACTAAAGGCAATTTTGGACACTATGGGCAATTTAGCATGGCCAATCCACCTAACCCGCACATCTTCGGACTGTGGGAGGAAACCGGAGCACCCGGAGGAAACCCACGCACACACGGGGAGAACGTGCAGACTCCGCACAGACAGTGACCCAAGCCGGGAATCGAACCTGGGACCCTGGAGCGGGAAGCAATTGTGCTATCCACAATGCTACCGTGCTGCCCACATGCCAGGGTACAGGACGGAGGTTGCTCTCCATCCCAACAGGATCTGCCTTCAGGCGATCAACGAGGCGAAGGTTACAACATCTGCCTCCGCACCCGTTTCCAACCCCGGTCGGTCCGACACCCCGAATGTGGCTTCCCAAGGGCCGGGTCCAGTTTCACGTGCACCACGAGATTACCCTAATAACCTCCTTCCAGTAATCCTCAAGCTTTTACAGGACCAAAACATATGAACGTGATTTGCAGGGGGAATTACACCAATATTTACATAAGCAATCTAAAATTTGATTTCAAACCCCTTTGTTCTGGGCTAAAAAGGGCAAACGCTATTCAAAAATGGTGTCTGGTCAATGGACATCTTGACATTGATGTCAAAGTTGGATTCGGAGATGGACAATTGGAATGCACACTTGTTTCAGAGGGGAGACCATCTGTAACTAGCAAATAATACTCACAATGAATGAGATCCGAATTTCAAGGTACAATTAAGTATGCATCATGCATGCTCTTCCCACTTGTCCCAGGGCCAGAGAAACAGGATACTCAAGAAAACAGCCCAAGAACTGTTTTGTGTGGGGGGGCTAAGAGAAGCAGTCGAACTACCATTTCATCGATCTAACACAGCCTAACCGTGCTCTTTTCAAAAAACCTTAGTTTGGAATGATAGAATATTGGGTGTGCTCTCAGCTAGATGTTGAAAATTCACACACCCACCACTATACTTCATGAAATCCTGCAAGTCTCCAGCCTCAACTATATTTATTATGGTTCTTCAATTCACCTGCAGAATCAGTGCAAAGACTGGAAGAGTCTGCACCTTGGATCATCACACACAGTTGAATTCCGATTAGTCAATAATATTTAAATAATGCCCTTGCTCCCGAATGTTTAAAGTCAGGGGTAGCTTTTGCTTCCAGACCATGCAATTGATGCAGAGCACCAGAAATAGTTGGAAACCTTTCCAACAAGATCAACATTTTTTAATGAAAACTGCGATAGTTTAAGTGAAGCTAACGGAAATATTTAAACGATCAAAAATTGCTATGATGCATGCATTCAAAAAACCTGAGCATCAACATAAGTTTGTAAATATAAGCAACAATAACAAATATTAACCTGCTGACTGGTTGGCTATTCTCAATTTTGTTGTATAAAGTTAATCTCGACATTCAGGATGTCACTGGCCCTAACTGATCTGTACACATGGGGCGGGATTCTCTCAGCACAGGGCCGGGCCGGAGAATCCCCACGACCGGCGCAATTCGCGCCACGCCGCCCCGAGGCCGGCACACGATTCTCCGCAGAGCGGAGAATCGGCACCATTGGCGCTGCCGTGGTTGGCGTGGTGCCAATCGGGGGCCGTTCTACGCGGCCGGCCTGCCGATTCTCGGCCCGGGATGGGCCAAGCTGCCGTCGTAAAAAATCCAAGTCCCGCCGGCACCATCCACACGTGCTCTCAGCCGGCGGGAGCTCGGCGTGGAAGGGTCGGGGTCCAGCCCCGAGGGGGGTGGCCTCCGATGTGACCTGGCTCACGATCGGGGCCCACCGATTCGCGGGCCGGCCTCTCTGGCTGGGGGCCTCCTTTCTTCCGCGCCGGCCCCTGCAGTCCAGCACCATGTTGCGTCGGGGCCGGCGCATTGAAGGAAGCCACTGCGCATGCACGGATCCTGCGGCGGCCATTTGTCGCCGGGATCAGCAGCTGGAGCGGCGTGAACCACTCCAGTGCCGTGCTGGCCCCCTGTAGGGGCCAGAATTGCTGATCTTGAAGCCGTGTTGACGCGGTCGAGAAATGCGACTGGAAAATGTGTTTGTATGGAAACTAGGAGACAGTTGGGCTTGTCTGTGAAATATACAACATTCAGCAGAGATTGAAAAAGCTGCCAGAATCTATGGAAGAGAGCTACGTAAACTATCAGCAATTTAACAGAGGCAAGGAGAAAGTTTTATTGGGATGGGAAAATAGTGTTAGGCTTTATGCAAGAAATATCACAAAATAACAAAATGGAGAACTGAGAAATTTCATATTTTGATTTACAAAGTTATATATTTTGAACAATGATGAATTCTGGGATAGTATGCCTGGTTTGGAATGATATTTTAACAGGTATATATTTATTTACAATCAACTTCAACGCTAATAAGATGAGGTCAAATCCCTGCAGTGTTTTAACTGGCTGATTGAACAATGCTTACAAAATGGTTCGACCCGGTTAGGTTTACTGCTCCAAGTATACAGTTCTGACATTACATCCTTTTGACAAGCAGTATTCACTTCCACTAATCAACAACTCCTTCTCAAGCAGAGTGGTGCCAGAAAGGGACTGTCACAAGACAGCCGACATGATCTCTGCAACATAATAATTAAAAAGCAAACAGTTTGTTTGCAATTGTGCACAGAAGTACGATATTATTAAAAGGGGAGGGTGGTCTCCATCTAGGAACCATTGTCAAATTTGCCGCCAAAAGCTTCTGCATTACATAGCAGAAAATTGCTACTTTATCAAACAAATGTGCCATTTTGTAAGAATGGCTGGGTTGAAAGGCCAAACAAACTGAAGGGTTAAACGTCCCTCTGCACTGTAAATTCTATGAAAGCAGTGTCCCAGATATTTGCAGATTACGTTGAACCCCAATGCAATTTTTTATAGAAACCCTTTATATCTAAGCAACCCACCCCCCCTTTCTCTATACATCAACACACTCCCCAAGTCCTCAGATCCAGTTGTCTTTTATTTAAAATAAATTTAAGAGGACCCAATTCATTTTTTTCCAATTAAGGGGCAATTTAGCGTGGCCAATCCACCTGCTTGCACATCTTTTGGGATGTGGGGGCAAAACCCACACAAACACAGGGAGAATGTGCAAACGCCACACGGACAGTGACCCAGAGCCGGGATCGAACCTGGGATCTCGGCGCAGTGATGCCGCAGTGCTAACCCACTGCGCCACCGTGCTGCCCAGATCTGCTGCTGTAAAATTGTCATAATAGCAATCATTGCAACCCAAAGTATCCCACTGACTGAAGTGTTTTGAGATGTTTGGGTGAAATGGTGCTACATAAATCAACTTATAACTCTTCGGTGTCACCAGCACATTGAATAATATATAAAGCACATAAATTACTTCAAGGGTTGATCACCATCATTGCACCAATTACTCTTTGAACCACGACTTGATGCTGAAAATTAGGCATGGAAATCTAAATGGATCAAACTGAATATTGAGTGTGCCCCAAGCATCTACTTGGAAATATATGAAATAATCCCAGATAAGCAACACTTATTTTTTTTTTTTTTAATTTAAGAGTACCCAATTCATTTTTTCCAATTAAGGGGCAATTTAGCGTGTTCAATCCACCTACCTTGCACATCTTTGGGCTGTGGGGGCGAAACCCACGCAAACACGGGGAGAAGGTGCAAACTCCATACGGACAGTGACCCAGACCCAGGATCGAACCTGGGACCCTGGTGCTGTGAAGCCACTGTACTACTGTGCTGCCCCTTGCCCTCTTACTGCTCTTTCCAACACCCATTATGAAATAAAGGCTTGCCAGATTGTGCCTTGCTCATTATGATTCAGGATCACAAAATCTTCACGTCCGTAAGTCTTCCTTTTCTCCAGCAACCTTTCTGGATTTGGATTTTGTTTATTGTCACGTGTACCGAGCTACAGTGAAAAGTATTTTTCTGCGAGCAGCTCAGCAGATCATCAAGTACATGAAAGAAAAGACAATTTTTAAAAATACATAATAGGGCAACACAAGGTACACAATGTAACTTTACATCACCAGCATCGGGTGAAGCGTACAGCGTGTACTGTTAACCAGGTTAGTCCATAAGAGGGTCATTTAGGAGTCTGGTAACAGTGGGGAAGAAGCTGTTTTCAAGTCTGTTCATGCATGTTCTCAGACTTTTGTATCTCCTGCCCAATGAAAGAAGTTGGAAGAGTGAGTAAGCCGGGTGGGAGGGGTCTTTGATTATGCTGCCTGCTTTCCCCAGGCAGTGGGAGCTGTAGATGGAGTCAATGGATGGGAGGCAGGTTTGTGTGATGGACTGGGCTGTGTTCACGACTCTCTGAAGTTGCTTGCGGTCTTGGCCGAGCAGTTGCCATACCAAGCTGTGATGCGGCCAGATAGGATGCTTGGTATGGTGCATCTGTAAAAGTTGGTAAGAGTTAGTGTGGACATGCCAAATTTCCTTAATTTCCTGAGAAAGTGTAGGCGCTGTTATGCTTGCTTGGTGGTAGCGTCGCCGTGGGTGGACCAGGACAGATTTTTGGAGATGTGTACATCTAAAAATTTGAAGCTGCTAACCATCTCCATCTCGGCCCTGTTGATGCTGACAGGGGTGTGTACAGTACTTTGCTTCCTGAAGTCAATGACCAGCTCTTCAGTTTTGCTGGCATTGAGGGAGAGATTGTTGTCGCTGCACCACTCCTGTATTCGGACTCGTCGTTATTCAATACCAAAGCTAGCAGGGACAACATGATGCTCTCCCCCAGCCTATAAATGATGACAGTTTTCAGTCACCTCACCTTCACCCTGCGGCCCCCCCCCCCCCCACCCCACCCCCCCAACCCCTATTCTTCGAAACCCTCTCTTCCAAAAACCTCAGTTTTCCTACATGTCTTCCAAAGTTCTTCAGTTGTTTTCAGTTAGCTCTACTGGCTATCACCTCTAATTCCTGCCCTATTACTGTTTGGTGTGATATGAAACTGTGATTTTCCATGGGGTATTTTGTTCTGTCGAAGGCTATGCCAATATATATTGTGGACTGAGCAGTGGGTCTCAAACGTTTCCATCTGCTGACCGACCACTTAGAAGGGGAAAAGATCCCAAAGGCCACCAACCCTTTCATTTGCCACAACAGAAAGAGATTCAATTATTCGCAAGAATGTTCTATATTTTGATGAGGCATCAAGCTCTGATGCCTGATACCAACCAGGGTTCCACATTCAGCCAGTTCCTCCTCTGTTTTCATCCCCAGAAGTGTTGAAAATCCAATCTCACAGTAGTACGTTGTAACAGCAACATAAATCTGATTTCTGAAGCCATATGCTGCTATCCCCACTGATGACAACTTGTGCCAAATGCATAGGAAGCAGATGGCTGGATAAAGACACACAAGTAGTGGCGATGAGGATTCTTGCCTTCTCTCATATGGCATTGCGCATCAGTGACTTGCATTTTGGACCAGTCCACAGACCACCTGAAGGGCTCTTGTGGACCACTGCACCACATTTTGAGCCTAAAGGTGTGGCAATTTATTCTACCATCCATTGTTAACTTCAATTGTTCTCAATAAAATACATTCATGCTGGAGACTTTTACTTTGTGGAAGGCAATTATGTTTCACTCGACAACATGCATGTCTGTCAGTATGGAGGCCAAGCACCAGTACAGGTTACCAAGTTTCATCACAACTATTGCCCCATTAACCAAAACAGTCATCGTTGAAAGCTTTTTATCTTAACCTCTGACAGTCCTGTTATTGAGAGCTTGAATTTATGACAAATGGGGTGGAATACAAATCCTAAAATCTAATGGAACACTGAGCAAAGTCACACAATTAAAATAGCAAGAATTTTTTGGTAGTCACCACTAAACATGTTAGTAAAACAGGAAATGGCACAGTTCTCACTGAGAGATCTGTTCTGATCAAATGAAACTGACATCAATCAGCAAAACAAAGATGTGGTCATCTTTCTTAACACTGGCATTTTGATGATTCTAGTATTGTAGCAACTTGTGCCATTCTTTGGTCAGATGGCAATATTAACTTTAAAAAGTAATCTGGATCACCGTAAAAAGGTAATAAGTACAGATTGATCAGTAAAAGGAATTACCTGGATGAAGCACCATTGCCCGTAACACAATGGTATCAAGTATGCAAAAAGGAAAGCTTCGGGGGTCTCTCATCGTCCCATATTTTCTATGAAATCTGTTGCTCAGGATTGAGTATTTCCCTTAGACAAGAGGATTAAAAAGAGATATTCTGGGAAACTTGATGCAAACATAGTCACTAGCTCTGATGTTATCACAGGAAAACTCTACAGTATACAGTTGCTTCTAAAACCTTATGTTTGAGTTCTGAATAGTATGTTTATTTCCCAAAGTGGCAACCAAGAGATATAATGGGGTGCCAATGCTCTGAAAAGCAATGTGATCAGCTACAAGTTGGAGGACATATCTGAACTATTAACATGGGAAAATCCCAATTCAGATCGTGAAGATTTTTTTGGAAAAAAAGAGTCATTAAGTGTATTAAGAAGCACATTCACGGGATGTGGGTGTCACTGGCTCGGTCAGCATTTATTGCTCTCCCTATTACCCTTGGGAAGGTTGTGGCAAGCAACCACCTTGAACAGTTACGGTCTTTATGGAGTAGGTATACTGATAGTAAGAAAGGGAGTTCCAGGATTCGGATCCAGTGACAGTGAAGGAGCAGCAATGCGGTCCCAAATCAGGATGGTTAGTGGCATGGAGGAGAACTTCTCGGTGGCCATTCTCCCATGCATCTGCTGCATCTGCCCTTTGAGATGGAATAGGTCATGGGGATGCAAGGTGCCAGATTACAATTTGTGCCACGTGTCAGCCAGATTAGTGGGGTAAGTATGTAGCATTGTGCAAGTTAGAAAAAGTCCAAGGTACGGTAACTAGAAAGTCTAAAGATAGTATCAAACTTAAGAAACAGCATATAATTGTGCGAAGATAGGTGGAAGGTCAGAAGATTTGACAGAATAGAAAGGAATAGCGAAGAATGACTAAACAATTAAAAAGGACAAAAAATTCACATTGAGAGGAGCTCCCACCAGTGGCCACTATTTGCAACGCTTTCGGGGATTTCCCTTATTCTCTCTCTCTCTCTCTCTCTCTCCCCCCGCCCCCCCCCCTCCCCCCTCCCCCCTTTTGACTTGTCGGCCTTTGGGGCCGTCCCGGGGGTCAAGCGGGGACGGTTTGAAAACCGGCGATGAACCCCACGCAGGTGTCGGGCAGCTGGAGCTGAGGTGTCGGGCCCAGCGCGCGCGGCAGACAGAGCAGCGGGGGTGGAGCCAAACGGAGGAAGAGGTAGCAGGCCCGACGCCAGGGCGCGATGTACGTGAGATGTTCCACATCGGGTGGCTCCCGCCTAGAATGATTTAAGAAGACTGAAGTCCGGTCCCAGGGGAATTCTTGAGGAATACAAAAAAGAAGAGAAAAAAGTTGTAAAGAAATTTGTTTTTCTTCTTTTTCTTGAAGGAAGATTTTTTTATTTTTTTTTTTTAATTTTATTAAAAAGATTGAAGGAAAGAAGGGGGAAAAAAAGGAAAAATAATAAGTCGTTAAAGGATGCGAAAAGCAGCGTCGAAGAAGGGAGGAAGCAGGGGCTTGCCGTTGAATGAGAGGACCAGCAAAAGCGCTGACAAGATGGCAGATGCTGGACCGCATGGTGGGGCCACACTGCTTACGGTGGAGAAGATGACCGGAGGTGATGGTGGTGGAGCTGGAAAAGCAGTTTGCAAGGCACATGGAGGTTTTGAGGAAAGTGATGGCGGTCGCATTGAAGTCATTGGTGGAGGAGGCAATCGCCCCGCGGGGTGAGGGTAGCTGTGGCAAAGACATCGGCCGAGGTGAGAGAGCTGGGCGAGAAGATGAAGGAAGTGGAGGAGGCTGTGTCGCAGCACAGCGACCAGCTCACCTCAATGGGGGACAAGCTGCGGAGGGTGGTGGAGGTCAACAGAGGACTCAGAGCAAAGCTCGAGGACTTGGAGAACCGCTCGAGGCGGCACAATCTGAGAATTGTGGGCTTGATGGAAGGGACAGAGGACACAAGGCCACCAGAGTACTTCGCTAAGAGGTTGGCGGAGTTGATGGGGGAGGGTGAGAACCCCTCCCGTTATGAGCTGGACCGAGATCATCAGTCATTAATGCCGAAGCCCAAAGTGAATGAGAGACCCCCAGTTAGGATAGTCACGTGGAACGTGAGGGGGTTAGGAGGTCCTGTCAAGAGGTCAAGGGTGCTTGCGCATCTTAAAAGGTTGTAAAGCCGATGTAGCAATGCTGCAGGAGACTCACTTGAGGATGAAGGACCAGGTGAGACTTAAAAAGGGCTGGGTTAGTCAGGTGTTTCACTCTGGATTTGACGGAAGGGCTCTAGGGGTAGCGGTAATGGTCAGCAAAAGAGTACGTTTCCAGATGGAGAATGTGGTGGCAGATCAGGGGGGTAGATATGTGATTGTGACAGGGGCACTGGAGGGGAGATTAGTGGCGCTGTTAAGTGTATACGGTCCCAATTGGGACGATGTGGGATTCGTAAAGGTGGTGTTTGGGACCATCCCCGACTTGGACACACACAAACTGATCGGGGAGGGGGGGGGGCTGGAACTTGGTGCAGGAGCCAAGGTTGGACAGGTCACGGCCACGCTCGCTGGTCCCATCAGGGGGGCGAAGGCATTGGCTGGGTTAATGGTGGAAATGGGAGGGGTGGACCCTTGGAGGTTTCTGCATCCGAGGGAACGGGAGTACTCGTTTTTCTCAGCGGTCCATAAGGTATACCCGCGGATTGACTTTTCCGTGGTGGGGAAGGCTTTGCTGACTGGGATTAAGGGGTTGGAATACTTGGCAATTGCAGTATCAGATCATGCTCCACATTGGGTGTATATGGTACTGGAGAGGAGGATAGCGCAGAGGCCGGGATGGAAATTAGATGTGAGACTTTTGGGGGACCAAGGGTTCTGTGACAAAATTGAACGGTAATTGAGGAATATGTAGGTTTCAACTGTACGGATGAGGTGTCGAAGGCAATTGTCTGGGAGGCTCTAAAGGCGGTGGTGAGGTGATCTCGTTTAAGGCCAGGGTGGACAAAGAGGAGAGGTTGGAGCGGCAGAGGGTAATAGATGAGATGTTGGAGGTAGATAGGAGTTATGCAGAAGATGGGGACCCAGCGAAATTGGAAAAGGAGGAAGGAACTACAGGCGAGCTTTAACCGACTATCTAGCAGGAAGGCAGTGCGCCAACTGAGGCGAGCAAGGGGTGCAGTTTACGAGCATGGAGATAAGGCAGGTTTGTTAGCAGGTCAGCACCGGGGGAGGCAGCAGTAAGGGAAATTGTTCAGGTGAGGGGCAGGACAGGGAAGTTGGTGGTGGCTCCGGATCTGATTAACAAGGTCTTTGAGGAATTTTATGAGAGGTTGTACAGGTCAGCGCCACCTGGGGTAGACCAGGAGATGCAGGAATTTCTAGATGGGTTGGAGTAGCCGAGGTTCGGGGAGGGGGACAGGGCTACATTTGAAGGAGCGATAGTGGAGCAGGAGATAAAAGATGCGATTGGGAGGATGCAGTCGGGGAAAGTGGCAGGGCGGTTATGTTTCCAGGGGAATATTATAAAAAATTCAAGGATAAGCTGGCACCCCTGATGGTGGAGATGTTTGAGGCGATAGGGAGGGGGGTGTTGCCACAATCCTTTGGGCAGGCATGGATTTCCCTGTTGCTAAAAAAAGATAAGGACCCGACGGAGTGTGGGTCGTATAGGCCCATATCACTTTTGAATGTGGACGCAAAAATATTGGCGAAGGTACTGGCAGGTCGGCTGGAGGAGTGCCTTCTGAAGGTGATAGGTGAAGATCAGACAGGGCTCGTGAGAGGGAGGCAGCTCTTTTCAAACATTAGACGGGTATTGAACGTGGTTATGGCACCGGCGGAGGGGAAGGAAACAGAGGTGGTTGTGGCATTGGACGCTGAGAAGGCGTTTGACCGGGTAGAATGGGGGTACTTGATGGCAGTTCTGGAGCAGTTTGGGATTGGACCAAGATTTGTGAACTGGGTAAAGCTACTATACGAGGAGCCGAGGGCGATTATCCGCACAAACAACATCAGCTCAAAATACTTTTCTCTCCACCGTGGGATTAGGCAGGGATGTCCTATGTCCCCCCCCCCCCCCTGCTGTTTGCACTCGCGATTGAGCCATTGGCCATCGCATTGAGAAGTTCGGGGGTATGGAAAGAAATAGTGCGGGGTGGGTGGATGGAGCATAGGATGTCCTTATATGCCGATGACTTGCTGTTATATATGTGTCGGAACAGAGTGTGTCGATAGGGGGAATATTGGAGCTGCTTCGGGTGTTTGGGTCTTTACATAGAACATAGAAAATACAGCACAGAGCAGGCCCTTTGGCCCACGATGTTGTGCCGAACGTTTGTTCTAGATTAAGAACAAATTCATCTACACCCCATCAATGTACCGGATCAGTAGCTGCTTGAAGGTCCCTAATGTTTCAGACTCAACTACTTCCACAGGCAGCGCATTCCATGCCCCCACTACTCTCTGGGTAAAGAACCTACCTCTGATATCCCCCCTATATCTTCCACCATTCATCTTAAATTTATGTCCCCTTGTAATGGTTTGTTCTACCTGGGGAAAAAGCCTCTGACTGTCTACCCTATCTATTCCCCTGATCATCTTATAAATCTCTATCAAGGTTAACGGTAGGGTTCTTGGCAATGTGGAGGAGCAAGAGATCTTGGGGTCTATGTTCATAGATCTTTGAAAGTTGCCACTCAAGTGGATAGAGCTGTGAAGAAGGCCTATGGTGTGCTCGCGTTCATTAACAGAGGGATTGAATTTAAGAGCCATGAGGTGATGATGCAGCTGTACAAAACCTTGGTACGGCCATATTTGGAGTACTGTGAGCAGTTCTGGTCGCCTCATTTTAGGAAGGATGTGGAAGCTTTGGAAAAATGCAAATGAGATTTACCAGGATATTGCCTGGAATGGAGTAGGTCTTACGAGGAAAGGTTGAGGATGCTAGGCCTTTTCTCATTAGAAGGATAAGGGGAGACTTGATGGAGGTTTATAAGACGATCAAGGGATTAGATAGAGTCGACAGTCAGAGACTTTTTCCCTGGGTAGAACAAACCATTACAAGGGGACATAAATTTTAGGTGAATGGTGGAAGATATAGGGGGATGTCAGAGGTAGGTTCTGTAGCCATCTGGGACGGCCACTTCCAACTAGGTACAGAGCAACTCGCAAACACTGATGGGTAAAATGGACAAGCCAAGAGTCAGGCAGGCTTGGAGCCGGAAATGCTTATTTGTCAGCAAAGTCCAGACAGCATCGAAACTCCATCCCATTAGTATGTTAACCAGGCCGATTAGCAGGTGATGGCCCATCTCCCCCAACACAAAGGACTGGTACTCTAGCAACCAGGACAGTCCCAGACATTTCGGCGCCACTCCCTGTCCAAGGGAAATGCAAACAACGGTGTCAATGACCGCTTGAGACACGCCCAGCCATCCAGATCCCTGCCCACTTATTGGTTAAGGAATCGAACGGAGTGATCAGGGATCACCCAATACGTAAGGCCCAAATCGAAGGACCGCCCAAAAGAGCGCGAAAGCCCCCCCCTCGAGTATAAAGGAAGAGTTTGCCATATGTTCGCTCCCTTTTGGCCTTGGTACCCCGGTCTCGGCCATTGACAACTGCAGCAACACCAGAAGCAAGTTGGAGTTCAACGCCCACTACCATGCAGATGAGCCCAGCTGAGCAGCAGTTACCACTTCAAATCCAAGCGATCCAGAATTGAACAGCGGCCACTGTTTCCTGACCTAAACCGGGTGCCCGAAGTTAAGTACAGGTTGTCTTAGTCAATAGGTGTAGTTAACTAGTGGTGTTTATGTTGCATGACTAATTGTGTGTAAATAAAGTACCCTTGACCTTGAACTAACGAACTGATGTTTGGCTCTTTGATCGATAGCCGGTTGAAACTTGTGGTGGTATCATTCGGTACCTGGCGACTCTAAGCATTCGGACATAGACAATATAGAAAGAAGGCAAATCCACTGATTGCCCTAATTGGAACAGAGCCACAGAATAGACCAAGTAGTAGAGATAAATCGACAACAGTTCTTTACCCAGAGAGTAGTGGGGGCATTGAATGCACTGCCTGTGGAAGTAGTTGAGTCGGAAATATCAGGGACCTACAAGCGGCTATTGGATAGGTTCATGGATTACGGTTGAATGATGGGGTGTAGATTAATTTGTTCTTAATCTAGGACAAGAGTTCGACACAACATCGTGAGCCGAAGGGCCTGTTCTGTGCAGTATTTTCTATGTTCTATGTGTTCCAAGTCTCCCTCAAACTTCTCCGTTCTAATGAGAAAAGGAATACAACCTAAATCTGGACAAGAGTGAGTATTTTGTGGTGTCTCAGCCGGGGGTGGGGGCAGTGGTGGGGGGGCTGCCATTCTGTAGGGCAGGAACTCATTTTAGGTACCTGGGGATGCAGGTTGCCCGGGAGTGTGGGGAGCTCCGCAGGTACATTTCTAGTTTGGTGGGGAGAGTGAAAGCTGATCTGGCAAGGCGGGGAGGTCTCCCTCTGTCACAGGCGGTTAAAATTAACGTGTTGCCGCGATTTCTGTTTATTTTCCAATGCCTGCCGATTTTCCTACCAAAGGGTTTTTTCAGAGGGATCAAGAGAATGATTACTTCGTTCATATGGGGAGGGAAGGTGGCCAGAGTTAGAACGGTGCTGCTACAGAGGGGAAGGCAGGCAGGAGGTTTGGGTCTTCCGAACCTGATGTATTACTACTGGGCGGCGAATGTGGAGACGGTGCGGAGCTGGGTCAGAGGAGTTGATTCCCAGTGGGTCAGAATGGAGGAGAGTTTGTGCAGGGAGTCGGGATTGAAAGCACTAGCAACAGCGCCGCTCCCGATGGCCCCGGGGAAGTATTCAGGGAGTCCGGTAATAATAGCTTCATTGAGAATTTGGAGGCAGTTTCGCCAACACTTTGGGTTGGGAGCAGCGTCAAGGGAAATGCCGATTCGGGGGAACCACAGATTTGAGCCAGGGAGGTGGGATGGAAATTTTCTGAAATGGGAGAAGGGGATTAAGACACTGAAAGATTTGTTTCTTAGGGGTCGGTTTGCAGGATTGAAGGAGCTGGAAGCGAAATATGGGCTGGAGCAGGGGGAAATGTTTAGATACATGCAGGTCAGAGATTTTGCCAGAAAGGAGATACAGAGCATCCCAGTGGAGCCGGCCTCCACATTGCTGGAGGAGGTGCTGAAGACAGGGGGACTGGAGAAGGGGGTCGTGTCGGCGGTTTACGGAGCTATTTTTGAAGAGTAGATGGCACTACTGGAAAGGATCAAAGCGAAGTGGGAGGAAGAGTTGGGAGAGGATATGGAGGGGGGGGTTCTGGTGTGAGGTGCTCCGGAGAGTGAACGCCTCCACCTCGTGCACGAGGTTGGGGCTGAGACAGCTGAAAGTGGTATACAGAGCACACCGCACGAGGATGAGCTGATTCTTTGAAGGAGTAGAAGATGTGTGAACGTTGGGGGGAGGTCCCGCTAATCACGTTCATATGTTTTGGTTGGTCCTGTCCAAAGCTGGAGGATTACTGAAAGGCGGTTTTTAAGAGTAATTTTTAAAGCGGTGCACGTTAAACTGGACCCGTGCCCCCGGGAGGCCATATTCGGGGTGTCGGACCAGCCAGGGTTGAAAACGGGAGTGGAGGCAGATGTTGTAGCCTTCGCCTCGTTGATCGGCCGAAGGCGGATCCTGATGGGCTGGAGAGCAACCTCTCCACCCTGTGAGCTGGCGAGGCGGGGGGGACTTGTTGGAATTCTTGACTCTGGAGAAGGTTAAGTTTGAACTGAGGGGTTCTACAATTCATGGGCATTATTCATTATGCATTTTCAAGAACTGGATAACATCGAACATTAGTTTGGGGGGGGGGGGGGTGGTTGGAGGGAGGGGGGCTGTGTTTTAATGGTGACTATGGGTGATTCCTGATTCCTTTTCGTCATTGGTTTATGTGAACACCTAGATGTTCAGGTGATGTCCCGGAGGACTGGAGAATAGCCAATGTTGTTCCTCTGTTTAAGAAGAGTAGCAAGGATAATCCAGGGAACTACAGGCCGGTGAGCCTTAAGTCAGCGGTTGGGGAATTACTGGAGAGAACTCCAGGTCATAGAAGGCAGAGAGTAGCAATGGAAGGATGCTTTTCTAATTGGAGGGCTGTGACTAGTGGTGTTCCGCAGGGATCAGTGCTGGGACCGTTGCGGTTTGTAGTACATATAAATGATTTGGAGGAAAATGTAACTGGTCTGATTAGTAAGTTTGCAGACGACACAAAGGTTGGTGGAATTGCGGATAGCGATGAGGACTGTCAGAGGAGACAGCAGGATTTAGATCGTTGGAGACTTGGGCGGAGAGATGGCAGATGGAGTTTAATCCGGACAAATGTGAAGTAATGCATTTTGGAAGGTCTAATGCAGGGAGGGAATATACAGTGAATGGTAGAACCCTCAAGAGTATTGAAAGTCAGAAAGATCTAGGTGTACATGTCCACAGGTCACTGAAAGGGGCAACACAGGTGGAGAAGGTAGTCAAGAAGGCATACGGCATGCTTGCCTTCATTGGCCGGGGCATTGAGTATAAGAATTGGCAAGTCATGTTGCAGCTGTATAGAACCTTAGTTAGGCCACACTTGGAGTATAGTGTTCAATTCTGGTCGCCACACTGCCAGAAGGATGTGGAGGCTTTAGAGAGGGTGCAGAAGAGATGTACCAGAACGTTGCCTGGTATGGAGGGCATTAGCTATGAGGAGCGGTTGAATAAACTCGGTTTGTTCTCACTGGAACGACGGAGGTTGAGGGGCGACCTTATAGAGGTCTACAAAATTATGAGGGGCATAGACAGGGTGGATAGTCAGAGGCTTTTCCCCAGGGTAGAGGGGTCAATTACTAGGGGGCATAGGTTTAAGGTGCGAGGGGCAAGGTTTAGAGTAGATGTACGAGGCAAGTTTTTTTACACAGAGGGTAGTGGGTGCCTGGAACTCGCTACCGGAGGTGGTGGAAGCAGGGGCGATTGTGACATTTAAGGGGCATCTTGACAAATACATGAATAGGATAGAAGGATACGGACCTAGGAAGTGTAGAAGATTGTAGTTTAGTCGGGCAGCATGGTCGGCAGAGGCTTGGAGGGTCGAAGGGCCTGTTCCTGTGCTGCACTTTGCTTTGTTCTTTGAACATGCGGGCTAATGTTTGGAGTTTGGTGGGAGGATGGGATCATTGTTATTGATATTGATATGGGGATTGACATATTTGTTACTGATTATTGTTTATTGTTGGTGGGTTTAAATTAGGGAGAAAGTGAAAAAGGAGAATAAAAATATTTATTAAAACAAAGGACAAAAAAATTAAAGTTAGAGAGAAAACAGTTTTAGGCTTTTTTTTTTAGTTTTAGTTGATTCCAATTTTCCACAGCTCCCTAGATTCAGGGAAGGTCCCTTTCGATGGAAAGATGGCAAATGTAAATCCATTATTCAAAAAGGGATGGTAAATGGAGTACAATGTAGGAAAATGTGAAAATATCCATTTTGGCAGGAAGAATAAAAAAAGTAAGTGAAACATTGCAGAGCTCCGATGCAGAGGGATCTGGGTGTCCGACTGCAGAAATCACAAAAGGCTAGTATGTAGGTAGCTCAAGTAATGAAGAAAGCCATTGGAATATCATTTATTGCAAGGGGAATTTAATACAAAAGTAGGGAGGTTATGCTTCAGGTACACAGAGCACGAGTGAGACCACATCCAGAGTACTGTGTACAGTATTGGTTACCTTAATTAAGGATGTAAATGCATTTAAAGCAGTTGAGAGAAGGTTTACAAGACTACTACTGAGAATAGGTGGGTTTTCTTACGTGGAAAGACTGGACAGGCTAGGCTTTCATCCTGTAGAGTTCAGAAGAGTAAGAGACGACTTGATTGAAACAGAAGATCCTGAGGGGTCTTGACAGGGTGGATGATAATGTTTCCTCTTGTGGGGGGAATCTGGAACTAGGGGTCACTGTTTAAAAATAAGGGGTCGCCCATCTAAAACAGATATGAGGTGAAATATTTTCTCTGAGGGTTCTGATATTTTGGAACTTTCTTCCTGAAAAGGTGGTGGAAACAGGGTATTTAATATTTTTAAGACAGAGTTGGATAGATTATTGGTAAGCAAGGGGTGATACGTTATTGGGGAGTAGGTGGGATACAGATATGAGGTTACTATCAGATCAGCCATGATCTTATTAAATGGCGGAGTAGCCTTGAGGGGCTGAATGACCTAGTCCTGTTTCTTGTGAGAAGGATAAGGTTTTCAAATCTTGGGGCATCGGGACTAGTTCTGAAACAGGAGTAAGCTGCACCAGAGATAGCTGGGGCAAATATTGTTGTGAAGGAAGCACAGGGCCACAAAGATATCAAAAAGGCAATCTTCTACCTGAGTGAGGAATAACAAAGACACAAAATAAGTGCTTTGACTCAATTTTCACAAATGAGATCAATGCTAATATCGTAAATCATTTGAGAAGGGAAAAATAATTAATTGAGATTGCGACGCAAAGAGCAAGTATGAAAGTAGTTAGCCAAATCTAAATGTTTTTAAATCACTCGTATCTGGTGTTTTATGTCCAAGGATCCTGGTGGAAGATAGAAATAATTAACAGTCTAGGAGCAAAATTTGAAGATAGTAAATTTGAATTTCCAACGAAAAGTTAAGCACCAAAAATATTTGAATTGTGATAGTAATTCTTCAAATGACTCAGCAGGAGAAGTAAAATTATATACGGCATCATAAATGCTTGCAATATTTTCAGCTTGATCCCTGGTCTGTGGTATCAGCTAGGATATTACTAACCAATGTATGCATGGATAAAGAGGGAAAATATAATCCAGTTCCTGAGCATTATCCTGTGCAATTAGCACACATGGATGGATATTGGGTGAGCTAGGGATTTTAACTGACATCTCTCAGCTATTTTTGTGCTCTGGTTGGATATTTTCTAAGTTTCTTGAGGAAAAGATAAAGGATTACTCATCTATCTGCACGTGCTACTTCCAATGTGATTAATGAATTCCAAACAACATTCATGCAGTGACTTTGTTTAGAATTGAGGAAGTATCCAATGTTGAACACAACCAGAAGAACATTTCACAGAAAATTGATGATCGCTAGAACACATTTTGAAGCTTTGAAAAATATTGATCTTTCACTTGGAGTCCAGTTCAAAACCAGTCCCCAGGCACACTAGATAAACTCAATGTCAGGCCAGATTCTTCCGAAGCTTCTAAACATAATATATGGAAATAATCGGCAATTAATTTTCACTGATATTTTCAGTGCACTCCGAGGACTATCTAGAAAGCAAGTGTAAAATCCTCGTCAGTGGCTACCAGAAGTAGAGATCTTCAACCTCCTTTCAATAAGCAACACTGGTGATGGTCTTCAGTTAATGTTGGTTAGACCTTTCAGTCCAAGGAGTGTGACGACACAGGGATTGCAGTTGTCAGTCGTGACCTACGTGAGAATGTATTCAAAATTTTATTTTTCCCAATTTGCTGTTCCCTAAAATAAAAGTATATCACTGCAAGAGAATCACACCCTTGCTACAGCGGCCAGTTAACATTCGTACTGAGCACACCAGGGTCAAGCAAAGCACATTTGGATGCAAACCAAGCAACTATGAGCTGTAGAAAAATGTACCACCTCAGTGTTAGCATAGCAATTCACCACTTCCTGCAACTATCATAATAATAATAATCTTTATTAGGATCACAAGTAACACTGCAATGAAATTACTGTGAAAATCCCCTCATCACCACACTCCAGCGCATGGTTGGGTATGTTTTAAAGGAGAATTCAGAATGTCCAATTCACCTAACAAGCACATCTTTCGGGACTTGTGGAAGGAAACCGGAGCACCCGGAGGAAAGCCACGCAGGCACGGGGAGAAGGTACAGACTCCGTACAGACAGTGACCCAAGCCTGGAATCAAGTCCAGGTCCCTGGCGTTGTGAAGTAGCAGTGCCAACCACTGTGCTACCGTGTCACCCATGCTGCAGCCTCTGGGAAAATGAGTATTACTTTTAAAAATAAAATTTGCATTTCTGGAGCAGCTTTTATGTTGTTAAGTCATCCCAAATCATTTTACAGACAGTTCAGTACAACTGACATGTAGACACTGTTAAATGGAAACATGACACAGTCACTTTAAGCACAGCAAAGTCCCAGAAGCAGCAATTAGATAATGATCAGTAAATGTATTTCAGTGCTGTTGATGGAGATACACATTGGCCAGGACATTTGAGAACTCTTTGTATATTCCATATGGATCTTTTTTAACAAACAGAGGGGGAAAAGTTTCAGTTCAATAGTCTGGCACTCTCTCAGCACTTCACTGAAATGCCAGCTTGGAGGTCTCTACAGTGGGACTTGTACCCATGATGTGCTAGAAAAGAGACTACCATCACAGAGAGAAGGCTCACTAGTGCCAACTTAAACACAGTGGTGTGTTTTAGGGCCTGATGACTACTCAGGCTCATTTCATGTAGAGCTGGTACAGACAATGCAACAGTCTGGACTGGCTTTAAATTCAGGCTCCAGAGGTGAAAGGCCAGTGACTAAACCAACATCGAGACAATGCTTTGTCGCTATGATGCACCAAAAACCAGCTCGCAAGAATAAAGCACCTTTATTGTACTACACAAGAATATTACCAAAATAAAGCAGGGATGGAGAGGATGGGGGACTTGTTTATAGAGGGGAGCTTTCAGAGTACGAGGGCGCTGGAGGAGAAGTTTACACTGGCGAGGGGAAACAAACTTTGATATCTGCAGGTGCTGGACTTTCTGCGGAGGCAGGTACCAACCTTCCCACTCCTGCCACTAAGGGGGATTCAGGATAGGGTGGTTTCTAGAGGATGGATAGGAGAGGGGAGCGTTTCGGACATATTTAAGGAGCTTATGGGATCGGAGGAGATGCAGACAGAGGAGCTGAAGCAAAAGTGGGAGGAGGAGCTGGGAGGAGAGATAGAGGGCGGCTTCTGGGTGGAGTAGAGTCAATGCGACCGCAACATGTGCCAGGCTCAAGCCTGATCCAATTTCAGGTCGTTCACCGGGCTCACATGACAGTGGCCCGGATGAGCAGATTCCTTGGGGCGGAGGGCAGGTGTACAAAATGTGCTGGGGGGGCCAGCGAACCATGTCCACATGCTCTGGGGGGACTTTGGCAGGGGTTTGCCGACGTCATGTCCAAGGTATTAAATACAAGGGTGGCATTGAGTCCAGAGGTGGCGATTTTCAGGGTGTCGCAGGATCCGGGAATCCAGGAGGAGAAAGAGGCAGACGTTCTGGCCTTTGCTTCCCTGGTAGCCCGGAGGCGGATATTACGAGCATGGAGGGACTAAAGGCCCCCGAAATCGGAGACCTGGCTATCGGACAAGCTTTCTCTGCCTGGAGAAAATTAAGTTCGCCATGAGAGGGTCACTGTTAGGATTCGCCCGGAGGTGGCAACCATTTATTGACTTCTTTGCTGAGAATTAATCGTCAGTGGTGGGGGGGGGGGGGGGGGGGGGGGGGGGGGGGGGGGGGTTAGGCCAACGTAGATTAGAGGGTTAAGTAATGGTGGGACCTGTGGGAGAGGGAGGCGGTATTTGCACTATGTTAATATTTTTATGAACATTGTTTATATTGCTGCTGTTACAATGCCAAAGAAGTACCTCAATAAAATATTTATTAAAATGAAAGAATATTACCAAAATAAACATTATGCTGTGCCAGATGATCAGGTGAAACTAAGTAGTTGTTAAGGAGCACCTTAAAGGAGAGAGAAAGAGTGCCAGAGAGGTTTGGACAGTCATTGAGCGTTGCAGTACAGCACAGAAACAGGTCCTTTGGCCCATCCTGTCTGCACCAGCCATCAAGCACCTTTCTACTGTCATCCCATTTTCTAGCACTTGATCCGTAACCTTGTATGTTATGGCATTTCAAGTACTCATGTAAATGATTGTTAGATGTTGAGAGAGTTCCCGCCTCTATTACCCTTTCAGGCAGTGAGTTCTCGATTCCCATCACTGTTTGGGTGAATAAGTTGCACCTCAAATCGGCGAGAAATCTCCTGCCCCTTAGCTGAAATCAATGCCCCCTGGTAGTTGACCCCTCTACAACAGGGGAAAATATCTTCCTATATCCCCTAGCTCCATCGCTCAATTTTGTACACGTCAATCAGGTCCCCTTCAGCCTTCTCTGTTCCAAGTAAAACAAATTCAGCCTAACCAGCTTCTCGTCATAACTGCCACACTCCAGCCGAGGAAAGATCCTGGTAAATTTTGTCTGCACCCTTTCTAACACAATCACACCTCAATGTTTCCCCTCATCTTTTGTATGAAAACCAATCACACCTGTGCATTAAATTTCATAAGTCCACCTATTTCATCAGTCCCCTTGAAGTTTATCACCATCTTCCTCACAGTTCACAATACTTCCTTGAGTCAATCGCAACTTTCTGTAGTGTGGCGACAGAGCTGCACTTGCTGTGGCCTAACGAACATTTCACAGAGCTCCACCATAACCTTCCAGCTCTAATATCCAACTTTTGGCTAATAAAGGTAAGTA
Source organism: Scyliorhinus torazame (assembly GCF_047496885.1). Lineage (NCBI taxonomy): Eukaryota > Metazoa > Chordata > Chondrichthyes > Carcharhiniformes > Scyliorhinidae > Scyliorhinus > Scyliorhinus torazame. The sequence goes on along the minus strand of NC_092723.1, from coordinate 16,773,860 downwards.
TCCCATATGCCTGCTTAGCCACCTCATCTAACTGTCCTGCTGCCTTCAGGGATCTTTGGACAAGCACCCAAGGTCCCTCTGGTCCCCTGTACTTCCTAACTTCCTACTGTTCATTGTGTATTACCTTGCCTTGTTATCCTCCCAAAATGCATCACCGCAACACTTTCCAGGGTTAAATTCCATTTGCCACCGTTCTGCCCATCTGACTAACCCGACCCCGGGTCACCGTCCTTGCTTCTTTATGGCCTATGTGTGGAGTTTGCTCTCCCCGCGTCTGCGCGGGTCCCAGCCTCACAACCCAAAGATGTGCAGGGTAGGTGGATCGGCCACACCAAACTGCCCCCAACTGGAAAAAATAAATTGGGTACGCTAAACTTTTTTTTTTTTTTTAAAAGAGGAACCAGTGGATGTACTGTGCTTAGATTTCCAGAAGGCATTTGTTAAGGCACAACACCAAAGGTTATTGCAGAAAATAAAAGCTAATGTTTTAGGGGGTGTTATAACCTGCCTGCTTACCACTGGCTGGGGACTAATGGCAATCCCACAATCCTTTGGGAGTATGAGCTTCCCCAATTGGGGGGGGGGGGGGGGGGGGGGGGGGGGCGGAGAAATCATTAGCAGATTCCCAGAATGAATAAAGCTGGCCAGTTTGGAACCAGCTAGAGAGGAGTGAACAGCAAGGGAATTGCTGCTGTATATAGATGTTATTGTAAATAAATGTTATTTCTTTCTATCCTTCAACTCGTGCTGGATTCTTCGTGGCCCTCACAAAACTGGCGACGAGGGTTAAAGTGGATAGCTGCTTACACTGCTGAAGCCACCACCCTGAATTTTTGTTGGATACAGGTTGGAAGTTGTTTTTCTGTTACACCATGCCTCTGTATGGATGTTTTTGATGCTGCGCTGGAAAGCTGGAACGAGTATGCACAACGGATGAGTTACTATTTCCGGACAAACAATATGACTGAAAACGAGCGCCATTTTGCTCACCACCTGCGGCCCACATAAGTTTGGGGTGATTAGGAGCCTTACGTGCCCAGCTGCACCGGACACAAAGGCATTTGATTAACTTGTGAACTTATTGGGGCAACATTTTAACCCAACCCCGTCCATGATAGTCCAGCGTTACTAGTTTAATACCGCTGAGAGAACCCCAGGAGAATCCCTTGCAGAGTTTCTATCCAGGCTACGCAGGATTGTGACTATGGTGAGACCTTGTCAGAAATATTACGCAACCGTTTGGTTTGCGGTATTAACAATGCGGCCACCCAGAGAAAGTTGTTAGCTGAGCCAACATTGACTTTTCAACAGGCCATTCAAATAGTATTGTCCCGAGAGCGCGCAGAACGGGGAGTGCAGGAGCTGCAGGGAATGGAGGTGTACGTCCTGGGGCGCAACCCCTTCTGTCCAAAAGCATCTCCCCGTACCCCTGCGGTACCTTGAGCGAGGCGACATCCAGATTGACACCAGTGGCCGTCGGACTTTCCTCCCCGAATGGATCCTTCTCCAGATCCTGAACCAATGGATGAGGAGCCATGTCCATGTCGGACATCTGGGCGCCGACCCCGTCACAGACGCCGGTCCTGGGGGCGCCAGAGGCGCCGTCGTTCCAACAGAAACTGGGGCCAGCCCAGGGGCCATACCATCCATTTGGATGAACCTGCGGCGACTACTCCCGAGGATGTGGAGACGGAGGACGACTGCCTGCAGCTGCATTGTGTGGCAGCTCCCCGTGCGGCCCTATTAAGGTGACAGTACGGATCAAAGGTCACCCGCTTGAGATGAAATTGGACACTGGCGCAGCGGTCTCCGTGATCGGCCAGAGGACATTCGACCGCATCAAGCAGGGTATACCGACCCTTACATTAACCGACACCCAGACCAGATTGGCCACCTACACGGGGGAACCATTGGACATTGCAAGAACTACGATGACCCCTGCTGTTTATGGACGCCAGAAGGAGCGTTTCCCGCTTATCGAGGTGCGTGGCCACAGGCCCAGCCTATTGGTTCGGGACTGGTTGCGCCATTTGCGGCTGCAGTGGCAGCACATCCTCCAAACAGGTTCTGGAGGGTTGACTGAGGTGCAAGGACGATACCCAGATGTATTCCAGCCCGGTTTGGGGAAAATAAAAGGGACCGTAGCCCGTATCCAAGTCGAACCAGGAGCCACGCCGCGCTATTTCCGGGCGCGCCCGGTGCCTTACGCCTTTGTCGAGAATGTAGAAGGGGAGCTCACTCGTTTGGAGACCTTGGGTATTATCAGGCCCGTCCGTTTCGCTGACTGGGCAGCACCAATTGTACCTGTAATGAAGCCAGATGCCACAGTTCGCTTGTGCAGCGACTATAAACTTAGTGAATACGGCTTCCCGACTCGACCGATATCCAATGCCTCGCGCAGAGGATCTCTACGCGAAGCTTGCAGGCGGACTCTCGTTCACAAAATTAGATATGAGTCACGCCTATCCAACAGTTGGAGCTGGACTCATACTCCCGGCCATATGCAACTATTAATACACACCGGGGCCTGTATGAATATACATGGTTGCCCTTCGGGATATCCTCTGCCTGTGCTATTTTTCAACGCATCATGGAGGGCATCGTGTGTCGCTGTCTACTTAGACGATGTTTTGATTACAGGGACGTCGGAGCAGGAACATTTGGAAATTTTGGAGGCTGACTGGCGCCACTTTTCAGAGGCTGGCGTCAGTTTACGTCGCACAAAGTGCGTCTTTCAGGCGAAGGAAGTAGTCTACCTGGGTTATCGGGTGGACCGCGAAGGTTTGCACCCCGTCGCAGAGAAGGTGCGCGCAATTCAACAGCCCCAGCCGTGACTGACACTTCGCATCTTTGTTCTTTTCCCGGCCTCGTAAACTATTACGGGAAGTCCCTCCCCAATCTGGCAACTACGCTGGCCCCATTGCTCCTTCTGCTAAAGAAGAATCACCACTGCATTTGGGGTCAGCCGTAAGAAACCAATTTCCGGCGGGTAAAACAACAATTGTCGTAGTCTGGGTTACTAACCCACTATGATCCTGGAAAGCTTTTGCTTTGGTATTGGGGCCATCCTGTCCCACAAGATGGAGAACGGGGCCGAGCGGCCGATAGCTTTCGCCTCCCGCACATTGACTGCAGCGGAAAAGAAGTAGGCGCAGGTCGAGAAGGAGGGCCTGGCGGTGGTCTTTGCGGTGAAACACTTCCACCAGTATGGGTATGGCCGCCACTTCACTATCGTGACTGATCATAAGCCCCTGCTGGAACTTTTCTGAGAGGATAAGCCAATACCACCCATTGCTTCCGCACGGATCCAGCACTGGGCTTTGTTGTTCGCTGCCTACGAGTATTCTCTAGAGCACAAACCAGGAACCCAGATAGCGAATGCCGACGCACTGAGCCGATTGCCTTTATCAACCGGCCCCATGTCGACCCCCATGACCGGCAATGTGGTTGCAACCCTATATTTTATGGACTCCTTGCCTGTCAAGGCATCACAGATCCGTGAGTGGACTCAGACGGAGCCAGTCCTGTCAAAGGTTCGGCACATAGTCCTATATGGTGGGCAGCATAGACAGCTCCCAGGCGAGTTGCGGGCATTTTCCTCCAAGCTGTCAGAATTTAGCATGGAAGACGGTATCCTCTTGTGGGGGACGCGTGTGATTGTCCCGGAAAAAGGACAGGAGCTGATACTAACAGACTTGCACAATGGGCATCCAGGTGTGACCAAAATGAAAATGTTGGCCCGGAGTTATGTCTGGTGGCCAGGCCTCAACACCGACATTGAGAAGGTGGCCCAAAACTGCTCCATTTGCCAGGAGCATCAGAGGCTTCCGCCAGCCGCGCCCCTACATCACTGGGAATGGCCAGGGCGGCCTTGGGCACGCTTGCATGCAGATTTTGCCGGCCCTTTTCAAGGATCCATGCTCCTTCTATTAATCGATGCCCAGTCTAAATGGTTAGAGGTGCATAAGATGGTAGGCACAACGTCCTGCGCAACCATCGAGAAGATGCATTGGTCTTTCAGTATGCATGACTTCCCCGAGGTGCTGGTCACGGACAACGGCACTCCGTTCACAAGTGAGAAGTTTGCGAAGTTCATGAAGATGAACGGCATACGCCATATCCGCACCACTCCATACCACCTGGCTTCCAACGGGTTGGCGGAACGCGCAGTGCAGACATTCAAACGAGGCCTAAAGAAGCAGTCTTCCGGGTCCATGGACACGGGACTGGCTCGTTTTTTGTTTTCATATAGGACAACTCCACATGCGGTGACTGGGGTAGCTCCCATGGCACAACTAATGGGCCGGAGATTGCGCACCCGCCTTAGCATAGTTTCCCCGGACATTGGCGCAAAAGTACGCCGCACTCAAGAACGGCAGGGACATGGTTTTTCTCGGCATCGGCTGATTCGGCAGTTTGCGCCCGGTGACCAGTGTTCGTTCAAAATTTTGCTGGTGGTGCCCAGTGGGTCCCTGGCGTTATCTTTCGCCGAACGGGCCCCATCTCTTACTAGGTGCAAGCCCAGGGTCGTCTCCAGCGCAAGCATGTAGACCACGTTCGGTCCAGAAGACCATCTCTTCCAAAGATTCCTCTCCCCCGGAGCTCATTTCTACAGCCACAGAGACCAGACACAGTGGAGAGTATTCCTCATAATCTTCCTCTGGTGCCGCACTCAAAGCCTGCGCAGGTCGTTGCAGAACCGCGTGGAGATAGAGACGCTGAGATGACGAAGGCAGCGGACTCTGACTCTGAGATGGAGACACAGGACGCCTCAAGAGGGGGAGTCCTCAGGCCCACGGGCCGTGGATGTACAACCGTTATGCCGTTCATCAGGAAGCGCCGTTCTCCGCCTCGTTACACGTCACCCGATCCAGCGCCTCGTGCAAATGGTGTCCAGCCTGCGGCAAAACGAGTCCAACGCCCTCCTTCGCCAGGGTCTTCAGTGGATTCCTTGGACTTTGGGGGGGGGGTATGTTATAACCTGCCTGCTTACCACTGGTTGGGGACTAAAGGCAATCCCACAATTCTTTGGGAGTATGAGCTTCCCCAATGAGGGGGACGGAGAAATTATTAGTAGATTCCCTGCATAAATATGGATGGCCAGTTTGGAACCAGCTAGAGAGGAGTGAGCAGCAAGGGAGTTGCTGCTGCTGTTGTATATATGTTATTGTAAATAAATGTTATTTCTTTCTATCCTTCAACTCATGCTGAATTCTTCGTGCCCTCACAAAAGGGAGTAACATATTGGGGTGGATTGAAGATTGGCTAGCTAATAGGAAACAGAGCACAAGCATAATTGAGTCTTTTTCTGGTTGGCAGACAAGTAGTGTGCCACAGTGAGCAGTGCTGGGGTCTTAAATTGTTCAACGTCATACGAACTACTTGGTTGCTAAATTTGCTGACAACACAAAAACAGGTAGGAAAGTAAATTGTGAAGAGGACACAAGGAGGTTACAAGGGATATAGATAGGTTCAGTGGACAAATATCTGACAAATGGAGTATAATGTGGGCAAATGTAAAATGGTTCATTTTGGCAATAATAATAAAACAGAAAATTATCTAAATGGTGAGAGATTGCAATGGGATCTAGGTGCCGTCGTGCATGTATCACAAAAGGCTAGTATGCAGATAGAGAAGTTATGCTTCAGTTATACAGGGCATTGCTGATACCACATCTGGAATATCGTGTTATAGTGCTGGTCTCCTTATTTAAGTAAAGATGTAAATGCGTTAGACACAATTCAGGGAAGGTTTACTAGACCAATACCGGGAATGGGCGCATTGTTTAATGAGGAAAGATTGAACAGGTTCAGCTTGAATCTACTGGAATTTAAACGAGTATGATGTGACTTGATCAAAACCTTTAAGATCCTGAAGGGTTTTGGCTGGGTGGATGTGCAGAGGATGTTTCCTCTTGTGAGAGATCTAGAACGTGGAGTCACTGTTTAAAGTAAGGGTTCACACATTTAAGACAGCGATGAGGAGAAATTCTCGGAGGGTCAGCAGGCTTTGGCACTCTCTTCCTCAAAAGGCAGTGGAAGCAAAGTGTTTGAATATTTTAAAGGAAGAGCTAGATAGATTCTTGAGAAACAAGGGGGTGAATGGTTATCAGGAGTAGGCACAAATGTGGGGTTGAGGTTACAATCAGATAGGCGATAATCTACTTGAATAGTGGAGTAGGCTCGAGCGACTGCGTGGCTTGCTCCTGCTCCAAATTTGTATGTTCGTATTAGCTCACTGGGCTAAATCACTGGCTTTTAAAGCAGACCAAGGCAGGCCAGCAGCACGGTTCAATTCCCGTACCAGCCTCCCCGAACAGGTGCCGGAATGTGGTAACTAGGGGCTTTTCACAGTAACTTCATTGAAGCCTACTCGTGACAATAAGCGATTTTCATTTCATTTCATTCATTTCATGTACGCAAGACATCAAAGTCCTCAGTAGTAGATCTCAAGTGGCTCAGTGAAAATTAGAATCTACTTCATACTGTGGACACTAGGTAGAAACCTACTATCTACAATTACTGAAGAAACGACGTCTCAATAAAAATACACTGGCTAAGAAGTGTCCAGGTTTGATTTTCAGCCATGTTCTAGTAGGGCTATGGGAACTAGGGTGGGGAGCAGTGATGGATGAATGAGCCAGGGTTCCCATTTCTAATCATCAAGCTGGAAAACAGACACCAATGTGGGCATCAAATGAGGACACGGTCGCACTTGGCTGTGATTATAATGCCTCCCCAAAAGTTAAACAGCCTGTTGGCAATCACTCACTAAGCTCAGACAGAACAAATGGCCACTTGTACACAGTTCTGAAGTATTGCCAGAGCCTATCCAACCTGTTACGGGAATTGATAAAGAATTTCAATCGTTGCTATCTTATAATTCAGAATATTTGAAATATAGTAATGAGAACACTTTCTTAGTGCTCAGTGTTTTAGTAAAAGGCCAATTGGAAGTCCATTAACTTCTCTACAGATTCAAGCAAAAAAGTTCTTCCACATGAATTTACTCACCAGCCTGCAGATGTGCTGATTTTGAGAAAATGCTGAGCTGTCTTGCAACAAAGCCTTTCTACAAAGTAGATTAACACACTAATTAATTCTCCCAAACTCCTGTTCCAACAGCCTCAATCTATCTGCGATTGGCTGAACCACCTGATCACCATCGACCTTGGGCAGCTGAGGTACATTACACTTTATCCCAGTGCAAACAAGGTTATCAGAATCCTACATAGAACATAGTGCAGAAGCAGGCTATTCAGCCCATCAAGTTTGCACCGACCCATTTAATGAAATGAAGAATGAAAATCGCTTGTCACAAGTAGGCTTCAAATGAAGTTACTGTGAAAAGCCCCTAGTCGCCACATTCCGGCGTCTGTTCGGGGAGGCTGGTACGGGAATTGAACCGTGCTGCTGGCCTGCCTTGGTCTGCTTTAAAAGCCAGCTATTTAGCCCTGTGCTAAACCAGATAAATAACATGTAAACACCAACACTGCAAAGCACCCCTCAAAGTCACACACCATCCTGACTTAGAACATAGAACATACAGTGCAGAAGGAGACCATTCAGCCCATCGAGTCTGAACCGACCCATTTAAGCCCTCATTTCCACCCTATCCTCGTAACCCAATAACCCATCCTAACCTTTTTAGTCACTAAGGGCAATCTTTCATGGCCAATCCACCTAACCTGCACGTCTTTGGACTGTGGGAGGAAACCGGAGCACCCAGAGGAAACCCACGCAGACATGGGGAGAACGTGCAGACTCCACACAGTGACCCAGCAAGGAACCGAACCTGGGACTCTGGCGCTGTGAAGCCACAGTGCTATCTACTTGTGCCACGTGCTGTCCACCGTGTTGCCAACGTTCAACCTAGTTTAAATCTCTTCTGAAACTTAGCTCACTTGCAGTAATAAATGCATAGATCTGCATTGAAACTTGATATCAATACCTAGTGGTGAGTCATAGGTAATTAGGGTCTCATGTCAGTTTTTGTTTTTAAAGACAGAATGTATTTATTACTTTTTCTGAAATTGGTCACAGCTTTTTAAATTCAACAGTCGCAGTTAGACTTTGAAAGATGATGATTGATGGTAATTTTTACAGTAATGTAAAAGCTTTCCACTCGAGGATAACAATTAGTTTTTTTAAAATTATATCTTGATTTTGATGGCAAGGTGCCAATGAATTTGAATACTACCTGAACTTTCCCCATATAACTGGCTGCACGATTCAGCCTGCTGTGCACACCTATCAAATTCCAAAACTCAATTGCATCAGTTGAGATGAAGGCTAAAGCTCAAATTTCAGAACGGAGTGCACTCGTGCAGAGTGGAATCACTGGGAGCTCCAGGAGGCGGAGTGGGATGTGCTTTTTTCCATTTGCATCTTCTTCAGCCTCCTGGAGATCAGGAGTTGAAAAGCTGATCAAGAGGGCTGATTCACAAGAGAAACACAAGTCAATCAAGCTGGTCCAGGAGTCAGCGCAAGAGGAGTGACGGGTCACTTTGAAAATATCAATGCTATTAGGCAAAGTCAATGTCGATTTATGAAGGGAAATAATGTTTAACAAACTAACTGGAGTTTTTGCACATGTAATTTCTCAAATAGATTTTTGCTTGAAATGAAATAATGAAATAATCTTTATTGTCCCAAGTAGGCTTACAATGACACTGCAATGAAGTTACTGTGAAAAGCCCCTAGTCGCCACACTCCGGCACCTGTTCAGGTACACAGAGGGAGAATTCAGAATGTGCAAATCACCTAACAAGCACATCTTTCGGGACTTGTGGGAGTAAACCGGAGTACCCGGCGAAAACCCACGCAGACACGGGGAGAACGTGCAAACTCCGCATAGATAGTGACCCAAGCCGGAAATCAAACTCGAGACCCTGGTGCTGTGAAACAACAGTGCTAACCACCGTGCTGCCGTTAGAATACCCAATTCTCTTTTTCCCCCCAGTTAAGAGACAATTTACCATGGCCAATCCACATACCCTGCAAATCTTTTTGGGTTATGGGGGGTTAGACCCACGCAGACATGGGGAGAATGTGCAAACTCCACGTGGACAGTGACCTGGGCCAAAATCGAACCCGGGTCCTCGGCGGCGTGAAGCAGCAGTGCTAACCATTGCATCATCGTGCCACCCTTAATTTGGAGAATAAATAATGACGAATCATTTGATGTGTATTTGGATTTTCAGAAAGCTTTTGAAAAGCTCCACATCAGAGGGGTGTGCGCAAAATTAAAGCACATGGGATTGGAAGCAATATATTGGCATTAATTGACAGCAAAAACAGAGTAGGGGACGAATGGGGTATCGCAGGAATCAGTGCTGGGCCCTAGGGCAGCACGGTAGCATAGTGGTTAGCGCAATTGCTTCACAGCTCCATGGTCCCAGGTTTGATTCCCGACTGGGTAACTGTGCGTGAGTTTCCTCCGGGTGATCTGGTTTCCTCCCAGTCCAAAGATGTGCGGGTTAGGTGAATTGGCCATGCTAAATTGCTCTTAGTGTCCAAAAAGGTTAAGTGGGGGTTGCTGGGATAGGGTAGATACATGGGCTTGAGTGGGTTGCTCTTTGTAAGGGCCGGTGCAGAGTCGATGGGCCGAATGGCCTCCTTCTGCACTGTAAATTCTATGATTAAACAATATATATCAATGATTTGGATGAGGGAACCAACTGTAATATTTCCAAGTTTGCTGATGACACAAGACTAGATAGAACTGAGTGGTGAGGAGGATGTAAAGAGACTTTTCAGCGATTTTGGCAATTTTGAGAGAGTGGACAAATTCAGTGTAACGCTGATCAGGTGAAGTTATCCACTTCAGTAAGTAAGACAGAAAGGCAGAATATTATTTTAATGGTGATCGATCGATACATCTTGATATTCAACGAAACTTGGGTGTCACTGCAGGCACAGAAGCAGTTAGGAAGGCAAATGGTAGGTTGGCCTTCATTGCAATAGGACTGGAGTGCAGGAGCAAGGATGCCTTACTGCAGCTGTACAGGGCCTTGACGAGATCACATCTCAAGTATGGTGTGCAGTCTTGGTCTCCTTACCTAAGAAAAGATATACTTGCCATTGTGGGAATGCAGCGAAGGTTCACCAGATTGATTCCTGGGATGGCCAGACTGTCCTAGGAGGACAGCTTGAGTTGACTGGGCCTGTATTCACTGGAATTTAGGAAAATTGAGAGGGGATCTCATTGAAATGTATAAATTTCTGACAGGGTTGAACATACTGGATTAAGGGATGATGCTTCCCCTGGTTTGGGAGGGGATGAGAGGGGAAGAGTGTCTAGAACACGGGGGTTACAGTTCCAGGGTTCAAGATAGGCCATTTAGGACCGAGTTGAGGAGAAATGTCTTCACTCAGAAGGTGGGAAAACTGTACCAGAGAGCTGTGAAAGCCTGAAGATATTTAAAGGAGGAAATGGTTAGATTTCTGAAGACAAAAGGCATCAAGAGTGATGGAGAGAGGAGTATGCCATGGAGACAGAAGATCAGGTTATCATATTGAATGGCAGAGCAGGCTCAAGAAGCCAATGGCATACTACTCCTCCAATTGTCTGTGTTTCTAACTGGAATGCAATTGATCTCATGTTCTACCACCAGAACAAGAGAGAGGACTGTACATTCAATGAGTACAGGCTAATTTAGACACATCGTCAGACATCAACCACACGTCCTACAATGTGGATAAGTGCAGCGTGTTTCATGTGGGTAACCCCAGGTATAGATCATAGAATTTATAATGCAGAAGGAGGCCATTCGGCCCATCGAGTCTGCACCAGCCCTTAGAAAGAGCACCCCATTTAAGCCCGCGCCACCATCCTATCCCCGCAACCCAGTAACCCCACCTAACCTTTTTGGATACCAAGGGCAATTCATCAAGGACAATCCACCGAATCTGCACATCTTTGGACTCTGGGAGGAAACCAGAGCACTCAGAGGAAATCTACGGAGACACGAGGAGAATGTGCAGACTCTGCACAGCCAGTGACCCAAGCCGGAATTGAACCTGGCACCCTGGAGCTGCGAAGCAACTGTGCTAACCACTATGCTATCGTGCTTATAGCATGCATAAAAGTGAGGTAGAGCATGAGCAGAAAAGAAACCTGGGTTTTGTGGCAGATAAAACAGTGCGAAACAGAACTTCATCTTGCTCACATCCAATTTTTTGGTCGAGTTAGCAAGAGTGCAGCGCAAAGACATGAAAAGGAATAAGTAGCACGGAGAAAGTAGGAAAGCAGGGAATGGGGCAGAAAGAGGAGGAAGAAAGGAAGACTTCCATGCAATATTTCTCAGAGAGAAAGTAGAATCTGCAGTTAGATTCAAGTCACGGCTTTGGAGGAAAAGTTGGCAGTTAAACAAGCGCTCCATTCAAGTTGGATTAATTTTGTTCTGTACAAAAGGTGCATCATGGGGACCACAGCATGAAAACACAGGAGCATCAAAATTGTAAACAAAAGAGTATCAAAAAATAGGCTAGCATTGTGCTGTGAAAGATGAATGAACAATGCAGTTTATTAAAAATAGATGCAGTGTCTTTGGTCCAGCATAAAGCCCAACACAATAAACTGACAAAAGGCACCTCTCAAAAAAACATGGGGTATAGAAAAACAGCTCTGAGCAATATATTGATAAAAAGCATTCATCATGTTAATGCAATAGATGCCTGCAACAGAGTTTAAAAAAATGAGGATATGCAGCATCATGTGTAAAAAATAGCTCAAGCTGGGGCAGCACGGTGGTACAGTGGTTAGCATTGCTGCCTCGCAGTGCCGAGGTCCCAGGTTCGATCCCGGCTCTGGGTCACTGTCCGTGTGGAGTTTGCACGTTCTCCCCCTGTTAGTGTGGGTTTCGCCCCCACAACCCAAAGATGTGCAGGCTGGGCGGATTGGCCACGCTAAATTGCCCCTTAATTGGAGAGAATGAATTGGGTACTCTTAAAAAATAAAAATGGACATCCATTTCCAACTTAAAAAGAAAAATAGCTCAAGCTATTCTGGCAGTCAGAGATGTTTATCAGCAATCCTAGGGGGCTGGAATTGTCTAACAAATACAAGAATTGCAAAGTCCAGCATATTGCTAGTTAGTTATTTGCAATGCAGTGACAAAGAAGACAGTCAGGAATTCATCTATGGCGTCAAAAATAGCATTTAATTCTACTGCAGCTAACATACAGGAAAAATTATACAAAGGATTGTACTACCAGCCATAGTCTCCACTGCAGCTTAAGCAGTTTACAAAAGTCATCCTAACACCTCATAACAAAGTAATGAGTGCTGTTTTTCCAACTTTTCCCTTGATACCCTCCTTTCTTGCAGCTACTGACATGTAGAATTGTGCCTCAACACATGTGCCCGTGACCTCAAGAATCAAATTCAAGGACTTCCGGTGGCGACTATGAAGGAGTAAGTCGCACATTTGGTGGCTCACGCTCTGGTCGGACTTTTGGACATTTCCCCCGTTTTTCTACCGGGCTTGAATTATCAAACGGATGTTAGTGGCAATTGTCTACTGAATTCCCACTTCGGTGCATGGAGAAAAGTGTTCGTAAGGGCAGAAACAAAAAGATAGAGAAGGCTTGGGCTGCAGCTGCAACAGAAGACAGCATGGCAGAGATTCGGACCTCTGGCTTGTCGACCCAGCAGTCTATGGAGCAGGCAATAGGCCCCCCCCCCCCCCCCCCCCCCCCCCCCCCCAACTAGGCTGATCACCTGGAATGTTCAAGGGTTAAATGGGCCGGTCAAAAGGGCACGCGTGTTCGCGCATCTTAGGGGATTGAAGACAGACGTGATAATGTTGCAGGAGACGCACCTTAGAGTTATGGACCAGGTTAGACGAAAGAAAGGCTGGGTCAGTCAGGTCTTTCACAAGGGACTAGGTTCAAAGACTAGAGGGGTCACGATCTTATTCAATAACGGGGTGGTGTTTGAGGCGGGTAGAATAGTCTCGGACGTGGGAGGTCGGTACATTATGGTCAGTGGGATGCTAGAGGGGGTGCAGGTGGTATTAGTAAATGTGTATGCGCCAAATTGGGATGATGTGTAGTTTATAAAGAGGATGCTGGGGAAGATACTGGACCTGGACTCGCACAGGTTGGTCATGGGAGCGGACTTCAACACAGTTATGGACCCTGGCTTTAACCGGTCAAGCTCAAAAACAGGCAGGGTGCCAGCAATGGCAAAGGAACTAAGAGGGTTCCTGGAGCTGATGGGGGAGGATTGATCCATGGAGATTTGGGCAGCCACGGGTGAAGGAGTTCTCCTTCTATTCACACGTGCATCAAGTGTGTTTCCGGATTGATTTCTTTATTTTGAGCAGGGCCTTGCTGGCTGGGGTGGTGGTCACGGGGTACTCGACGATCACAATCTCAGACCATGCTCCACACTGGGTTGATCTGCAGGTTAGTAAAGACAGTAACCAGCGCCCGCACTGGAGGTTGGAACGAAGAATGAATGAAGTCACTTATTGTCACAAGTAGGCTTCAAATGAAGTTACTGTGAAAAGCCCCTAGTCACCACATTCCGGCGCCTGTTCGGGGAGGTTGGTACGGGAATTGAACAGTGCTGCTAGCCTGCCTTGGTCTGCTTTCAAAGCCAATGATTTACATAGAACATAGAACAATACAGCGCAGTACAGGCCCTTCGGCCCACGATGTTGCACCGAAACAAAAGCCATCTAACCTACACTATGCCATTATCATCCATATGTTTATCCAATAAACTTTTAAATGCCCTCAATGTTGGCGAGTTCACTACTGTAGCAGGTAGGGCATTCCACGGCCTCACTACTCTTTGCGTAAAGAACCTACCTCTGACCTCTGCCCTGTGCTAAACCAGCCCCTGGTGATGTGGGACTTTCGGCGGATGAAGGGGTTTGCGAGCCGCTGAGGAAATGTATTCAGAGCTACCTGCAGGTCAATGACACGGGGGAAATTTCAGCAGCGGTGGTCTGGGAAGCACTGAAGGCGGTGGTCGGGGGTGGGGGGAGCTGATCTCGATCCGGGCCTATAGGGAGAAGGTGGACAGGGCGGAAACGGACCGACTGGTAAAGGAGTTACTACAGATTGATAGGAGGTATGCGGAGACCCCAGAGGCAGGGCTTTTAAGGGAACGACGGAGGTTACAGGCGGAGTTTAGCTTGCTGACCACAGGGAGGGTGGTGGAGTAGCTGAGAAAGGCGAGGGGGGCGATTTATGAATATGGAGAAAAGGCCAGCAGAATGCTTGCACAGCAGCTTAGGAAGAGGAAGCAGCTAGAGGGATAGGGAAAGTAAATGACGGAGATGGGAACCTGGTTGGTGATTCAGTAGGGGTGAATAAGGCGTTTAGGGATTTCATAGCAGGCTGTACAGGTCGGAACCCCCTACGGGGCCGGAGGGGATGAGGCACTTTTTGGAGGGGCTGAATTTCCCAAAGGTGGACAGGGAGCAGGTAGAAGGGCTGGGGGCCCCAATCGGGCTGAAGGAGATAGTGGAGGGCTTCAAGGCCATGCAGGCAGGTAAGGCTCCAGGTCCAGACGGGTACCCAGTGGAGTTTTATAAAAGGTTCTCTGGGATATTGGGGCCGGTGTTGAGGATGTTCAATGAGGCAAGGGAAAGGGGGGTGTTGCCGCCGCCGATGTCACAGGCAACGATTTCGCTGATTCTTAAGCGGGACAAGAACCGGGAGCTGTGTGGGTCCTACAGGCCAATCTCCCTGTTGAATGTAGATGCCAAGTTGCTGGCCAAAATCTTGTCCTCCAGGATCAATGATTGTGTTCCGGATGTTTTTGGGGAGGACCAGACGGGGTTTGTTAAGGGCAGGCAGTTGGTGGCCAATGTAAGAAGGCTGTTAAATGTGATCATGATGCCCCCGGAAGGTAGGGAGGCGGAGGTAGTGATCGCACAGATGCAGAAAAGGCTTTAGATCGGGTAGTATGGGACTATCTGTGGGAGATACTGGGACGGTTCGGATTCGGGCGGGGGTTTTATTGACTGGGTCAGGTTACTGTATCAGGCTCCAGTGGCAAGTGTACGGATGAATAGGACAACATTGGACTATTTTAGACTACACCGGTGGACGAGACAGGGATGCCTCCTCTCCCCACTGTTGTTTGCGCTGGCTATAGAGCCAGGGTTTCGCTCTATGCGGATGACCTGCTTCTGTACTTTTCGGACCCAATAGAGGGGATGGAAGAAATCATGGGGACTCTTGGGGAATTTGGCCGGTTTTCGGGTTTTAAGCTTAACATAGGCGGCTGGGAGAGCTACCGTTTAGGTTAGCAAAGGGAAGCTTTAGGTACCTCGGCATCCAAGTGGTGCTAGAATGGGACCGGCTGCATAAATTGAATTTGGCCCGGCTGGTGAACCAAATGAAGGACGATTTTCGGAAATGGGACGCGCTGGGACGCACAGTGAAGATGACGGTACTCCCGAGATTCCTATTTGTATTTCAGTGTCTCCCCATCTTTATTCCGCGGTCCTTTTTTTAAGCGGGTCAACAGAGTGATCACGGGCTTTGTCTGGACGGGCAAGACCCCACGAGTAAGGAAGGTAATGCTTGAGCAGAGTCGGGGAGACGACGGGCTGGCGCTGCCAAATTTTAGCAACTATTACTGGGCAGCTAATATAGCCATGATCAGGAAGTGGGTGGTGGAGGAGGAGTCGGCATTGGTGCGTATGGAGGCGGCTTCATGCAAGGTCACCAGTTTGGGGGCGTTGGAAACTGCGCTTCTGCCGTTCCCACCGGTATGGTACTCCACCAGTCCATGGTGGTGGCGGCCCTGAGAGTTTGGGGCCAGTGGAGGCGGCATGTTGGAGCATCGGTCTGGGCCCCAATCTGTGATAATCACCGGTTTGCCCCGGGGAGTATGGACGGGGGGTTCCGGTTATGGCGGAGAGCGGGGATTGAGAGGATGGGGGATATGTTCATAGAGGGGAGCTTTCTGAGTATGAGGGCGTTGGAGGAAAAGTTTGGGTTGGCAAGGGGAAACGAATTCAGGTATCTGCAGGTGCGGGACTTACTTCCTAAACAGGTGTCAACCTTCCCGCTCCTACCGCTAAGGGGGATTCAGCACAGGGTAGTTTCCAGAGGGTGGGTAGGAGAAGAGAGCGTCTCGGACATTTATAAGGAGCTTATGGGGTCGGAGGAGATGCAGACCGAGGAGCTGAAACGCAAGTGGGAGGAGGAGCTGGGAGGTGAGATAGAGGATGGTCTACGGGCAGACGCGTTGAGTAGAGTCAACGCGTCTGCAACGTGTGCCAGGCTCAGCCTGATGCAATTTAAGGTTGATTACCGGGCTCACATGACAGTGGCCCGGATGAGCAGATTCTTTGGGGTGGAGGACAGGTGCGCAAAATGTGCGGGAGGACCAGCGAACCATGACACATGTTTTAGACATGTCCAAAGCTATGGGGATTTTGGCAGGGGTTCGCGGAGTTCATAACCACGGTGTTAAAAACAAGGGTGGCGCTGAGTCCAGAAGTGGCGATTTTCGGGGTGTCAGAAGACCCGGGAATCCAGGAGGAGAAAGAGGCAGATGTTCTGGCCTTTGCTTCCCTGGTAGCCCGGAGACAGATACTATTAGCATGGAGGGACTCAAAGCCCCCGAAGTCGGAGACCTAGCTATCGGACATGGCTAGCTTTCTCAGTTTGGAGAAAATTAAGTTCACCTTGAGGGTCACTGTTAGGGTTCACCCGGAGGTGGCAACTGTTCGGCGACTTCTTTGCAGGAAATTAATCATCAACAGACGGGGGGGAGCTTAGATTAGAGTAGGTCAATAAGGGTGGGACCTGTACGAGAGGTTTATGGTTTCATGTATATTGTTTGTTTTGGTGTTGTCACTATACCAAAAATACCTCAATAAAATGTTTATTAAAAAAAAAGAATCAAATTCAAGTAATCATTCTTCATAAGTAGACTTGGAAAATATGGGTGCTTACAGAGCAGACCATTCACAGGAGAGGGTGATCACAATTGAGGCCATTCAGTCTTCATCCAAACTCATTTAAATGCTCCTTCAGCATGGAGGACTTTCTGAGTATGAGGGCGTTGGAGGAAAAGTTTGGGTGACATGCTGACTTTCCCCCTCTCAAGCCTCCAAAGTCACCCATCGTAGTGTAGCATTCCCACATTACAACAATACTTCAAAAGTACTTCATTGTCCGTAAAGCACCATGGGATGTCCTGAGGTTGCAAAAGCTGCTGTATAATTGAAAGTTAGAATCTACATTTGACTTAGATGAGGGGACCAAGTATTCAATTTTGATACAAAATTAGCTGGGGATATCAGCTGTGAAGAGGATGCTTGGTGTTAGAACATAGAACATACAGTGCAGAACGAGGCCATTCAGCCCATCAAGTTTGCACCGACCCATTTAAGCCGTCACTTTCACCCCATTCCCGCAACCCAATAACCTCTCCTAACCCTTTTGGTCACGAAGGGCAATTTATCATGGCCAATCCACCTAACCTGCACGTCTTTGGATGCTTTTGCAAATGGATAGAGGCAGGTTAAGTGGTTGGGCAAGCAAGCATGTGGCAATTGGAATATAATGCAAAGAAATGCAACATTATGGTAGGGAAAATAAAAAGAGGAGAATTTTTAAAACCGGGACTAGGAAATATTGGTGTTCAGAGGGACCAGGGTGTCATGATTCATAGGAAGTTAACATGCAGGTACAACCAGCAATTAAGCTAATTGTATGTAGGCCATGATGTACACATCTTAGAAGTAGTGCAACAAAGGTTCACTGGACTGACTTGCGGGGTGGGAAATCACCCCTGAAGGAAGTTTAAGGAAGCTAGGTTATTCAGAAGAGTGTGAGATGATCTCACTGAAGCATGAACATTTTTAAGAAGCCGGACATGCTAGAAGTCTAGAATAAGGGATCCTTCTTACAGGACTAAGATGAGAAGACATTTCTGTTCTTGTGAACCTTTGGAATTCTCCACCCGAGATGGCTGTAGATGCACAGTGGGTTGAGTTTATTCAATATAGAGGTCAATAGATTTTTGGATACCAAAGCAATCAAGGGACCAGGAAGGTAGACTTAAGGTCAGCAAATGATGTTATTCAAGGGTGGAGTAGTGCCCAAGGCCCATATTGTTGTACTCTTGCTCCTATTTCTTTGTGCTTTTTTTCTTCCAAGTGTAGAACCTTCTGAAATTATATAGTCCAGTAGTTCAGGTATTTCTGAACCCAATGTCTACCAGGATTCTGCTGCAATTTCAACAATGGTTCGCCATCATTGCAATGCAGCAAACCAACTTGACATTCTCACGCATGACTGACAAGTGTAAAACTAAAAATGTTCATTCAAGTTCAACTAACTTGTGAATTAAAATCTCATTCCCAGTTATTTACATTACCTCCCTCAGTAGATATGCACCATTTGCTTAAGATTAAGTACTTCCTTTATGAAGTATTCTCTTGGTTAATTATAAAAACATTTTTTCGACACCTGACTGCAGACAACATTTTTGTGTTACAAGTTTCAACAATATAGATTTTCCCCATCCCAATAAGGTAATTCATTTAAAAAATGTAATGCCTTTGGAAAATAATACAAGCATTATCCACTCTTTGAGCAACTAGTGCCTGTGCCATCAAATGGTTCAAACCCAAATGACTTGGGTTGCTCCTGAAGAGCTCAATCAGGTGGTGGCACAAAAAATGAAATCACCAACCTACAGAACCAATTGCTCCCAACTTCAATCGCTTATGCGAATGAAGGAATGCCTGATGGAACCTCAAAAATGCATAAATCCTTCTGTTAAATTTCTTTTGGACTGAAGAATAACACAACAATTGTGTTTGTGAATAAAATATCTTAAAATATATGCAGACTAAATGTAAATCAAGTAATCATAAATTAGAGCATTCTGATGAACAAGGAGCAAGGAAATAAGATCTATCCAAAATGCAAATATTTTTCTGGAGATCTTCCTAGTTTGAAAAAAAAATGATTGAAATCTCCGTGCGGAATTCTCATCCATGCAAAGATCCCCAAACCTCCTGGATGCCTTTCTTTACTCCATTACGTTCTGCTCCAAACTCTAGTGTATATTTCCCCTCCAGAAGCTGACTGACTGGAATTGTATTAGCAGCACTTTGCTTCTAAGAAGCCCTACATCCTGTACAGCATGGCTCAGATCAGTGATGGGCAGCCTAGGCTAGTGGACTGGGCTGCATGAGTGACCCTCCATCTTAGTGGGCATCAAGATTGAATGATGGATCAGGCTTGTCCACTAACCATGACTCCACAAGTAAGATGAAATATATGTAATACACACCAAATATTTCATAACAATTTAGTGAACATGCATAATCATTTGTATATTATTAGAACTATCAACTTCAAATGGTAAAAATAAATATTTACACTTTGGATGCAGAGGGATTGCATGGCTCACACAGTCAATGTTGTGTGCAATCAGCATGCACCTCATTTCACTTGCCTTTGCTTTAGGTGGGTATCATTTTAGTCGTACCAGTAAGGATAAAACTATGTGGACGGAGTTCAGTGAAATGTAACATTCCTGCGCGTGGACAACGGTCAACAAAATGTCTCATGGTCCGCACTCAGAACCAGGTGGGCTGCAGGTGGCCCTCCACTCGTTCATTCGAAAACGGAGAACCTTTGCATGTGTCAACTTACTAATTTCCCACAAAGCTAGCCAATTTTGCATCAAACTATTCGCAGTGCATGAATGTCCACTTGGAACTAAGTTTAATGTGCTTTAAAATATTTCCACATAGGTCGATTGGAGCCAAGAATTGGAAGACAGATTCAAACCATGGTCCAGAGGTCAAATAACATTTGCTGAAACATATATATTTTTTTAAAATAAATTTGAAGTACCCAATTCATTTTTTCCAATTAAGCGGCAATTTAGCAAGGCCAATCCACCTACCCTGCACATCTTTTGGGTTGTGGGGGCGAAACCCACGCAAACACGGGGAGAATGTGCAAACTCCACATGGCCAGTGACCCAGAGCTGGGATCGAACCTAGGACTTTCGGCGGCATGAGGCCGCAGTGCTAACCACTGCACCGCCATGCTGCCCTGCTGAAACATATTAAAATCCACTTCCACTTTGAAGTTCACAGAATGCTCTGGTACTTCTTCTGCCAAAACCATCTGCTAATGTGTGAGTAAAACTCAGTAGTGTTGGCCAAGCATTCAGTTGCCACGATCCAAGCTCTAGAACAGTGGTTCCCAATCTTTTCAGGAACATCGCACACTTCAACGAAACAAACAATTCCAAGGCACATCCACTTTTTCCAACTGAACCAATTGCTCATAAAGGTCAAATGGTTACAGTCTTACTAGATTGGAATACGTGCCCAGTTTGCCCAATCTCTCTTCATAGGGCTGTCCTAACAAATCAAGTCTGATGAACCTTTGTTGCACTCTTGTCTATGGCAATAATATTCTTTGAGGCAAGGGAACCAAAACTGCACACAGTACTCCAGCTGGAGTGGAACCAAGCTCCTATAGTTGCAGTGAGATTGCACTATTTCTGTACTCAAATCTTCATGTGATAAAAGGCCAGCATTCCATTAGCCTTCCTAATAGTTTGCTGCATGGTGTCTGTCAGCATAGATTATCATAGAATTTACAGTGCAAAAGGAGGCCATTCGGCCCAGCGGGTCTGCACCAGCTCTTGGAAAGAGCACCTTACCCAAGGGCAACACCTCCACCCTAATCCCCATAACCCAGTAACCCCACCCAACACTAAGGGCAATTTTGGACACCAAGGGCAATTTATCATGGCCAATCCACCTAACCTGCACATCTTTGGACTGTGGGAGGAAACCGGAGCACCCGGAGGAAACCCACGCACACACGGGGAGGATGTGCAGACTCCGCACAGACAGTGACCCAAGGTGGAATCGAACCTGGGACCCTGGAGCTGTGAAACAATTGCGCTAGCCACAATGCTACCGTGCTGCCCCACAATGCTACCGTGCTGCCCAGCATGCTGCTGCCGTGCCATGCCCATGAATGGTATCCCCAAGGGCTTTCTCCTGATTCCAGCCATAAGCCCCATAAGGGCCCTCTACAGTTCGGTAACACTGATGGTAGTCTTCAATATTTCTTGGGCTACATACACTTGTATCTCTTCCATCATCGTGTCAGTGGCTCGAATGACCACCCCCACTTCCATGCCTTGATGGCTATGTACAAACAAGCCTGCCCTGCCATTTTAAAATCCTGATGTCAATATTGTAGCGGGAACTGCCTACTGGCACACCTTCTGCTGTTGACCCCCATAGGGAAGCCAGGATCCTCCTGAAGGCTTCTAGGTATCTAGACCCTCTCTCTGCAACTGTATAGGAGCTTGGGGGAAGCGAGGGAAGGGGGTACTGGGTCCTATCACCTTGTAGATCCACCCCCCCCCCCCCCCAACCCCCCCGCCTTGTAGTGCTATCTCCACTGTTTTCCCCTCCGCCGTCTGTTCAATGGAATCTCCAAACCATATTTCAATACCGCCCTCCCCACCTCCCTCCCAAATCACTCCTGGTGTTATCTCCCAGTCCCCGCCCCGCCTCCCCTAGTTCAGTCGTCGCTTCCAGAGCCTTCAATCTAGGTTTTTGTAGTTCGAATGACTAGAACTAGTTTCAAATGTGGTTTACTGCCGTATTTAAAACGTTCAGAACTCAACCACCTATTTTTATCATTAGCTCAGTTGAAAAACATTATACCAAAGCAAGGAATGCCAAATACTGTTGATGTTTCAGAGTATAAGAAAAAAGCTAAAACGTTTTTTTTATTTTTTTTAAATTGTTTTTCATCTTTAGCAGGTTACTCGCAAAATAACAATGCAAGACCACAGCGAATTCAGCTGTTGCGAATGGTGTAACTGGCTACAGTCCTATCCTTTCATCAACCCCACACTGTAAACAGAATGAAACAGGTTTTAGGGTGGAGGGGAATGGAGTATGGGGAAAGAGAGACGGGAAGAGTGCGAGCGCCCAGCATTGTGCTCATGAACCAGCGATGAGCCTGCATCACAGTGGGAGTTGGAGGCTGATGGGTGCTCAGCGTGCCCATTGATACTCGGCATTCAGTGAAATATTCCTGCGGCAGGCCGCAGCACACTTTCAACTTTCACAGTTCTCGCACACCGGTTGAAAACCTCTCCTCTAGAATTTCCTCTCTAACTCTCTCCACCTCTGCAGCTCTGCTTCTACTTTAAGATGCTCCTTAAAGCTTACCTCTTTGCTTAAGCTTTTGGTTATCTGTCCAGATAACGTGTCAAATTTTGATTACGTTCCTGTGAAGTGCCTTGGGACATTCTACCACATTAAGGTGTCTTGAGATATTTCATTGTTTTAATGGAGCCACATTATCATTTGGCAGCACGGTAGCACAAGTGGATAGCACTGTGGCTTCACAGCGCCAGGGTCCCAGGTTCGATTCCCCGCTGGGTCACTATCTGTGCAGAGTCTGCACATTCTCCCAGTGTCTGCGTGGGTTTCCTCCGTGTGCTCCGGTTTCCTCCCACAGTCCAAAGACGTGCAGGTTAGGTGGATTGGCCATGAAAGATTGCCCTTAGTGACCAAAAAGATTAGATGGGATTATTGGGTTACCGGGATAGGCTGGAAGTGAGGGCTTAAGTGGGTCGGTGCAGACTCGATGGGCCGGATGGCCTCCTTCTGCACTGTATGTTCATAACTGTCACTGAATTCAAGGATATCTACTTCGGGTCAAAAGTTTCTGCCATGGGTCTTCATGTGCACAAATTGGCTGATTCACGACCCACAGATCTGAGCACACAGGACAGGATATTCCGGAGGGATCCGGAGTACAGGATTTGTTTTATTCTCTCCCACCGCTCTGCTTCACCATGAAGACATTTTGACTCAGTGTGATGCAGCTTGATCATCAAGTTGTCACTATTTTGTACAATTGGTAGCAAGATCCTACCAGTTATCAATGTCAATGCTGCCGCACTTCATGGAGATGAAGTGTTTCTTTGGCCACCCCTGGATCGCTGGCTATTGAGAGTTGAGAAAGCAGAGCTATATAAATGCAAGCTGTTATTGTTGTTGAAGATCACGTGCAACCTTGTCTTTCTACTGACCCTCCAACAGAAGCTACAATCACTGGCAGTTTACTGATAAAGGGGAAAAAAAACATTAATGTCTGGTACATTGCTCTGCCGGCATCCCAACATAGATATAAATAGAAGCATAAAAGTAAAAGACTTTGGGTTCAAGAAATGTATTTCCTTTGAGGCAGTCACAGATTAGATTCAAACTTAGTTTTCAGCTCTCCTGGTCAATTAAGCACATAGCTCAAAACTGAAATGGTGTGAAGCTGATTCACTGATAGTAAAGAATACAGCCTTTTAGCAAAGTTCTTTTTCCCAACACTGGGTGAAGTTCATACAAAAGGATTATTGTCTTTGTAAAACACATTTCCTGTGGGAGCTCCAACTAACAATCATGGAAGCAGAGCAGGAGGAAGGCTAGAAGAATTAATTGGCAACTGAGAATGACACCTGGGTGTCATTCTCTATTACTGTTTTCTATGGACAAAAGGCATCAACTCCAAACTTCCTGCATTACATTAGTGATAAAATTAGGACATATGCGGTCAGTCCCACAACAAGCACATTTAAATAACAGACCATTTGTGAGAGCAGATAAATGCTTGGTACAGTGCTACGCCATGCAGAGCAGGAAAGGACTGGTGGAGTATGCGGATATCAAACAGCACTTCAGCTGGAAAATTACAACTGCTTCAGCAGCCTGACTGTAGGAAGTGTGACAAAAGACAATCAGTCTCAATTCCTGATCAATACTCAAATATACAGTAGATCATGGCACATAAACCACATAACATGCAAGATCCTTTCACCCACCTCCAGCATTTTCCCACTACCTGGACTCCACCTCCTGGCCGCGACCAGCTGCTGATCTTTGCATTGAGAACTGTCTGCACAACATCAGCCCTCTCAATTTCTCTGCCGCTCTCACCAACTCCAATCTGTCTCCCTCTGAACGTGCTGCACCTTGCTCCAACCCTGACCTTGTGATCAAACCAGCTGACAAGGGTGCCATTCTTGTCTGGCATACAGACCTCTACCTCACAGAGGTTGAGTGCCAACTCACATTGAACCAAGCCATTGTTTCCCAGACACTGACCTCATCGCCTCTGGAGGTCTTCCTGTCACAGCCTCCAAGCCTACACAGACCGTTTCTACCTCCTTCCCAAAGTCCACAAACAGGGCTGCCCTGGTAGACCCATTGTTCCTACCCCACAAAACTCATGTTTTCTGATCTCGACTCCACCCTCTCCCTTTGCCCTTTCTTCCCATCTACATTCGTGATTCCTCTGATGCTCTCTGCCAACCGAACAATTTCCAATTCCCTGGTCCTAACCGTCTCCTCTTCACTATGGATGTCCAATCCCACTGCACTTCCATCACCGAGCAAGAGGGTTTGAGGCATTTCCACTTCTTCCTGGAGCGGTGGCCTGAACAATTCCCGTCCACCACCGCTCTCTTCTGCCTAGTTGAACTAGTTAAGTCACTAATAATTTCTCCTTTAACTTGTCTCACTTGCTGCAAATTAAAGGTGTCACTATGGATGCCCGCACAGACCTCAGTCTGCTTGTCTTTGTGCGTTATGTGCAACATTCCTTGTTCAAGCAATACTCGAGCCCGTTCCCACAACTCTTCTTCCGCCATATCGATGACTGTATTGGTGCCGCTTCTTGCTCTCACCTGGACCTTGGAATATTTATCAATTTTGTTTCCAATTTCCACCCCACTCACATTCACATGGTCTATCTTCGACACTTCCTTGATCGCACAGTCTCCATTTCAGGTGTTAGACTGACAACTAATACTCATTACAAACCCACCAACTCCCACAGCTACTGTAGCCATCTGGGATGGCCACTTACAACTAGGTGCAGAGAAACTCACAAAGCCTAGCGGGTAAAATGGACAGCCAAGACTCAGGCAGGCTCAGAGCCTGAAATGCATATTTGCAAGCAAGAAGTCCAGACGGTATCAAAACTCCGACCAATTAGCATTTTAATGGGGCCGATTAGCCCATTTTCACCAAAACAAAGGACTGGTACTCGACCAACAGGTACAGTCCCAGAAATGTTGGCGCCACTCCCTGTTCAAGGGAAACACAAACACAAACAGTGACCTCTTGGGACACGCCCAGCCATCCAGATCCCTGCCCACTTATTGGTTAGGAATCGAACGGAGTGATCAGGGATCACCCAATTAGTAGTGCCCAAACCAGAAGACCGCCCAAAAGAGCGCGAAAGCCCCCAAATATAAGAAGAGCCTGCCACATGTTCGTCCTCTCTTGGACCTGGTAACCCGGTCACGGCCATCTCCAAGTGCAGCAACACCAGAAGCAAGTTCAAGTTCAACACTCGCTACCAGACGGATGAGCCTAGCTGAGCAGCAGTTACTCCTTCGAGCACGAGAAGATCCAGAATCGAACAGCAGCCACTGTTCTCGGACCTAAGCCGGTGCCCGAAGTCAAGCACAGGTTGTCTTCGTCAATAGGTGTAGTTAACTAGTGGTGTTCATGTTGCATGACTAATTGTGTGTTAATAAAGTACCCTTGACCTTGAACTAACTAACTGATGTTTGGCTCTTTGATTGATAGCCGGTTGAAACTTGTGGTGGTATCATTTGATACCTGGCAACTCTAAGCCTTCGGACATAGATAACATAGAAAGATGGGCAAATTCACTGATGGCCCTAATTGGAACAGAGCCACAGAAAGGACAGAGTAAAAGAGTAAGAAGAAAAGGCAACACTACCTCGGATACAGCTTCTCACACCCTGCTTCCTGGAAGTACTCCATCACATTCTCCCAGATTCTCTGCCTTGGTCGCAACTGTTCTGATGATGCCACCTTTGAAAGTGGTGCTTCTGACATCTGCTTTTTCCCCTTAGCTGAGCCCCACGCCCCTCCCTCACCCATGGTCAATAGGGCACTCCCAATGGGTATGAGCTCATCCCTTCCCCTCCCTCCCAGAACCATGGTAGGACCCACATTGTCATCATTTTCCACTGTTCAGAAAACAAACGTAGTTCTAAGGGATTTATATGGGTTAACATTAAAAAAATAAGGTATAGTTTTAAGTGTGTTTAATTTAATGTTTCTGTGCCTCTTTTTAAAAAAAATATATTTATTAAAGTTTTTTAACACAATTTTTCTCCCTTACAAACAATAACCCCCCCCCCCCACCTCGTAACAAAAAAAATACCAAGAAATTGCACAGAGCAAAATATATACATGGCAAAATGATATATTTACACAGCTTTGTACACTGGCCCTCACCCGTACGTGCCAGTTTTCCTAACCCTTCATGTTATCTCTTGCTCATCCACCCTCCCAGGCAGTCTTTCCGCCCCCCCCCCCCAATCCCAGGACGTCCCCTCCACCCCCCCCCCCCCCCCAAGGTTGCTGCTGCTGCTGACCGACCTTCCTCTAACGCTCCGCGAGATAGTCTAGGAACGGTTGCTACCGCCTGTAGAACCCCTGCGCAGACCCTCTCAAGGCAAACTTAATCCTCTCCAACTTTATGAATCCAGCCATATCATTTATCCAGGCCTCCAGGCTGGGGGGCTTCGCCTCCTTCCACATTAGCAAGATCCTTCGCCGGGCTACTAGGGACGCAAAGGCCAGAATGCCGGCCTCTTTTGCCTCCTGCACTCCCGGCTCGTCCACTACTCCAAATATTGCTAGCCGCCAGCTTGGCTTGACCCGGACTTTCACCACCTGAGATATTGCTCCCGCCACTCCTCTCCAGAACCCCTCCAGTGCCGGGCATGACCAAAACATATGGACATGGTTCGCCGGGCTCCCTGAGCACCTTGCACATCTGTCCTCTACCCCAAAGAACCTACTCAACCTCGCCCCCGTCAAGTGCGCTCTGTGGACCACCTTAAATTGTATCAGGCTGAGCCTGGCACACGAGGAGGAGGATTAACCCTACCTAGGGCATCAGCCCATAGACCTTCCTCGATCTCCTCCCCCAGCTCCTCCTCCCATTTACCCTTCAACTCTTCTACCAGCGCTTCCCCCTCTTCTTTCAACTCCTGGTGTATTTCCGACACCTTGCCCTCCCTGACCCATATACCAGAGATCACCCTATCTTGAACTTCTTGTGCCGGGAGCAACGGGAATTCCCTCACCTGTCGCCTCACAAAAGCCCTCACCTGCATATATCTAAAGGCATTTCCCGGGGGAATGTTTCTGTGCCTTGAATGGTAAAACTTATTGTTGAATTCATGTTGGACAAACGTGTATGTATGTGTGGGGGTTGGTTAAGTTCCATCTGTATTTCTATTGGGCTTAGATAGGGCTATGTTGTGAAGAATAAATACAAGGAATAAACATATGGGTACTGCTCAGCAACTGGGCTATGTAAAGTAGAGAAGGTTTACCAGACTGATTACAGGGATGATGGGACTGTCATACAAGGAGAGATTGACTGGGTTGGGATTGTTTTCGCTGGTGTTCAGAAGAATGAGGAGGGATCTCATAGAGACTTATAAAATTCGAACAGGCCTAGACAGGGTAGATGCAGGGAAGATATTACCAATGATGGATGTGTCCAGAACCAGGGGTCACATTGAGGATTCAGGGTAAACCATTTCGGACAGAGATAAGGAGACATTTCTTCACACAAAAAGTGGTGAGCCGGTGGATTTCATTACCACAGGAAGTCGTTGATGCTAAAACTTTGAATATATTCAAGAGGCGGCTGGATATAGCACTTGGGAGAATGGGACCAAAGGCTATGGGGAGAAAGCCGGATTAGGCTATTGAGTTGGATGATCAGCCATGATAGTGATGAATGGCAGAGCAGGCTCGAAGGACCAAAAGGCCTCCTCCTGCTCCTATCTTCTATGTATCTATGTATGTAAGCTCTTAAGTTTTAGTTTAGCTAAGGTGGCATGGTAGCACAGTGGTTCTCCCCGTATCCGCGTGGGTTTCCTCCGGGTGCTCCGGTTTCCTCCCACAAGTCCCGAAAGACGTGCTTGTTCGGTGACTTGGACATTCTGAATTCTCCGTGTCCCCGAACAGCCGCCATGGTGTCGTGACGAGGGCATTTTCACAGTAACTTCATTGCAGTGTTAATGTAAGCCTGCTTGTGACACTAATAAAGATTATTAGATTGTTTAACAGAAGGCAGCTTTCAAAGCTCTTCTAGAAGCAGTTGGTTTAGAGGTCTTGAGAGGGGAAATATCTTCCAGCTTTACTCGAAGAAAAACCATACTATGGAGTAATGGTTCAGAATTGATGTGCAAAACCCTAAACAACAGCTACTTAAGGAAACCAGATAAATAGAGGTTTCCAAGAAGTTTGAGGTGTGAGGTTGAAGGTGCTAGAGAACAGAGAAAACATCAGAAAAAAAGATATTCGGAGCCGAGAGGACAACGGAAAGCCAGAAAGATATCTGAAGTGATATTCAGCTTTGTGTGATTTTACTGCAGCCTGTGAAACGAGAGTTGAAATAACTATGGAAATCTGTGGTTAGATCTCGGAAATTGATTAAAAGCAATAAGACAGAGGAAACATAAAGGGGATGATGTAAAATGTTGGGACTGGATTCGTTGTTAAAAGTGGAACGGAGGCGGCACGTGGCGCAATGGTTACCACTGGGACTGTGGGTTCAAATCCCGACCCTGGGTCCGTGTGGAGTTTGCACATTCTCCCCATGCTTGCATGGGTTTCACCCCCCCAACCCAAAGATGTGTATGTTAGGTGGATTGGCCATGCTAAATTGCCCCTCAATTGGAAAATGAATAAATAAATAATTGGGTACTCTAAATTTAAAAAAAAAATTTTTTAAAGGATGCCATAAAGCAGATTATCCTTTCAAAAAAAAAAGTGGAGCGGACGCTTCGGTTAAGATTCATTTGTAAAAACAAAGTTATGAGAAGATTTTACGGTGTGTTTGTGGGTAAAGTGTGATCACCATCTTAGGGGAGGAGGAGAAATCCACAGACAATAACCTGGGTTCAGAGTAGTGTGTGTATTTGACGACAGTCATCTTGTCTGCTTAAAAAGGGACTTTTTGCATTCATGAGACATTGTAGCTCAAGGTGTGCTTTGTAATCCATGTTAATCTTTAAACATGTCTGTGTTTGTTAAACTAAGGAGGGAGTAAAGGAGTATTATATAATAATCCAGCCTTTCACGTTTAATTAATATTTTTTCTTGTTGTTAAAACTTGGTCAGCTGCAATGTTCCAGTGAAGCCCAATGCAAGTTGGAGTAGCAGCATCTCATCTTCCAATTAGGCAAGCTACAGCCCTCAGGACTGAACATCTGAATTCAACAATTTTAGACTGTGACCTTTCTCCTCCATCTTAAATACCTTTTAAAAAAAAAAAAAGAAGAATTTCATACTTTTCCCTTAATGCAATAACCTTGGGTCCCCCTGACTGCACCGCAAGATTATCCCCATTTTTGGAAGAGTTTTGAGCTTCAACGGTCAATATATATGCCATGATCCACATTGCATAGACATGCATAGGCCTAAATTTTGCACTGAGAGTAACAATGAGGTTAACAGTGCTCAATGGGATTATGGCACAAATCGGACAATGACTTCCAGAGAACATGCACAATTGATGTAGATTCCAGAAGTTATTGCCCAGTTACCTTGTTCCTCTATAACAGTACTTTGCTAGTTGACTCAGCATTGAAATCAATAAGGGTGTGAAATAGCATTTCTCGCCCACTAAAATACAGCAGAACAACTAAGGAGTGTGGCTCAGGTTCAAAGTGAATTTTAATACGATCAAACAATCTCCCTGGCCCTGAAAACATAATTTCTTGTAGGGAATCACATTTCCTTCAGAATGTAATTAGTGTTGCAGGTTTAAAAATAGTCAATTTTTTTATCCTCTCTTAAGCTGGTCTTTTAAAAAAATGAAATCTTGCTTTTGCTCTTCTGCCCATGATTTAAATCTAATTACTACTGATTGGTTTATATTTCCTGCATGGCTCAGGGACTATTTTTCAACCTGCTTGAAGAGCCCTGCTATTTCCTGCCCTGCTCCCAGGCAACAGACCCCCCCGCCCCCCCATAGAGGGTGCTGTACAGAATCGATTGCTCAATGACAGCAAGTCTTGGTCAAAACCCCACAAAAGCAATTATCAATGTGTTGAATGGCACCATTCTTTTGCCAAGAGGACAATAAAACTTGACAATAAAACATGGACCTAGAGGAGCTAAGTGACAACAGCAGAATCACTATCACCTGCGGCCTAAAAAGATGGAAGCAGTGGTTATGATCTGAGATTGCTGAACTCCAATGTTGAATTCAAAAACGAAATGGAAAGACCATGCACAGTCTCTCAAGATTCCCTTTAACTTTGGTTCAACTGTATCTGATGCAGAGGAGAGGAGTAAGCAACGAGAAGGTAAGTCAGAGTCATGCTTGCAAACTGAATAAAGGTATTCTGCACGCGTCTTCACTTGTACCTTTGACTATCTTCAACAATTCTACACAGTCCCCCCCCCCCCCCCAATTCCTGCTTGTTCACTCTCTCCCCCCCCCCCCCAAAAAATATTTGTAATTTCCCTTTGAACTCTTTCTCTTCCCCCCCGCCCCCCAAGATTAAAGATACAGCACTAATCAAGTTGTTGGTATCTGGCTGTGCCTTCCACTGGGAAAGGAAGGCACAAGATTTGGGATCATTCATTTGCAATGCCTGCAGGTCAGCTAGGATATAGCCAAGGGGGTCCCTTGCTAAAAGCAAATCAGAATTCACATAATTATTGGGGTCTTCCAATTCTCTATGTTGAGAGGAGGGGAAACAAGAGGTGGTGTTTTCACAAGGGAGTGCTGTTCACATCATGAACCAAGTGGATTTGATTTATTACCAAAACTGGACATGATGGAGCCAAGTCAGCTTAGTTGTGAAATGGAACTAAGTACAAGCAAAACAGATACTCCAGACATCAGGAATGTCGAAATTAAGTGAAAATTGTTTGGGGGGTGGGGGAAGAGGAGGTGTTTTTGACCACGAACAGTATTAAAACAGTAACAAACTAACCTAGTTATAAAGAGGGCATGCAAAAAGAGCGAGAGCCAGTTGCCAAAACTTGAGTGCTCTTCCAACAGTGGGCCCAGAGTCCCTTTCCCCCGGAAAGGAATTCCTCACTTCAGCACCTCTTCCCCATTAACACTTTTGCACCAAGACCTGCATCTTCAGTGTGCATCACAGATGAGAATTTCTTTCTTTTTAACAGACTAAGAATTCCAGCATTTTAATTAATTGCAACAGCAAACCGCTTCCCAGGCAAAGCAAAATGAGAGTTTGAGCTTGCGGCCACCAACAAGGGGCATGCCTGGAAGTGCGGAACACTGTAATCCTAACCATTGAAAATTTACTTTAATCTCCAAACCAACAAACAGAGTAGCTGCAGTTAAATTAAATTCAGCAAATCAACAAAACTGGGTCACTTTCGTTTGGATTCACTAGTTTAAAATTACTGATGGATATGCGATGGTGTTATGACACACTGTTACACCACAATAGCAAAGATCAGTGGGAGACTAGAGGACTGGGAAATCTTTAGGGGGCAACAGAAAGCTACTAAAAAAGCTATAAAGAAGAGTAAGATAGATTGAGAGTAAACTGGCTCAGAATATAAAAACAGATAGTAAAAGTTTCTACAAATACATAAAACAAAAAAGAGTGGCTAAGGTAAATATTGGTCCTTTAGAGGATGAGAAGGGAGATTTAATAATGGGAGATGAGGAAATGGCTGAGGAACGGAACAGGTTTTGTGGGTCGGTCTTCACAGTGGAAGACACAAATAACATGCCAGTGACTGATGGAAATGAGGCTATGACAGGTGAGGACCTTGAGAGGATTGATATCACCAAGGAGGTAGTGATGGGCAAGCTAATGGGGCTAAAGGTAGACAAGTCTCCTGGCCCTGATGGAATGCATCCCAGAGTGCTAAAAGAAATGGCGAGGGAAATTGCAAATGCACTAGTGATAATTTACCAAAATTCACTAGACTCTGGGGTGGTCCCGGCGGATTGGAAATTAGCAAACGTGACACCACTGTTTAAAAAAAGGAGGTAGGCAGAAAGCGGGTAATTATAGGCCAGTGAGCTTAACTTCGGTAGTAGGGAAGATGCTGGAATCTATCATCAAGGAAGAAATAGCGAGGCATCTGGATGGAAATTGTCCCATTGGACAGACGCAGCATGGGTTCATAAAGGGCAGGTCGTGCCTAACTAATTTAGTGGAATTTTTTGAGGACATTAACAGTGCGGTAGATAACGGGGAGCCAATGGATGTGGTATATCTGGATTTCCAAAAAGCCTTTGATAAGGTGCCACACAAAAGGTTGTTGCATAAGATAAAGATGCATGGCATTAAGGGGAAAGTATGAGCATGGATAGAGGATTGGTTAATTAATAGAAAGCAAAGAGTGGGGATTAATGGGTGTTTCTCAGGTTGGCAATCAGTAGCTAGTGGTGTCCCTCAGGGATCAGTGTTGGGCCCACAACTGTTCACAATTTACATAGATGATTTGGAGTTGGGGACCAAGGGCAATGTGTCCAAGTTTGCAGACGACACTAAGATAAGTGGTAAAGCAAAAAGTGCAGAGGATACTGGAAGTCTGCAGAGGGATTTGGACAGGCTAAGTGAATGGGCTAGGGTCTGGCAGATGGAATACAATGTTGACAAATGTGAGGTTATCCATTTTGGTAAGAATAATGGCAAAAGGGATTATTATTTAAATGATAAAAAATTAAAACATGCTGCTGTGCAGAGAGATCTGGGTGTGCTAGTGCATGAGTCGCAGAAAGTTGGTTTTCAGGTGCAACAGGTGATTAAGAAGGCAAATGGAATTTTGTCCTTCATTGCTAGAGGGATGGAGTTTAAGACTAGGGAGGTTATGCTGCAATTGTATAAGGTGTTAGTGAGGCCACACCTGGAGTATTGTGTTCAGTTTTGGTCTCCTTACTTGAGAAAGGACGTACTGGCACTGGAGGGCGTGCAGAGGAGATTCACTAGGTTAATCCCAGAGCTGAAGGGGTTGGATTACGAGGAGAGGTTGAGTAGACTGGGACTGTACTCGTTGGAATTTAAAAGGATGAGGGGGGAATCTTATAGAAACATATAAGATTATGAAGGGAATAGATAGGATAGATGCGGGCAGGTTGTTTCCACTGGCGGGTGAAAGCAGAACTAGGGGACATAGCCTCAAAATAAGGGGAAGTAGATTTAGGACTGAGTTTAGGAGGAACTTCTTCACCCAAAGGGTTGTGAATCTATGGAATTCCTTGCCCAGTGAAGCAGTAGAGGCTCCTTCATTAAATGTTTTTAAGATAAAGATAGATAGTTTTTTGAAGAATAAAGGGATTAAGGGTTATGGTGTTCGGGCCGGAAAGTGGAGCTGAGTCCACAAAAGATCAGCCATGATCTCATTGAATGGCGGAGCAGGCTCGAGGGGCCAGATGGCCTACTCCTGCTCCTAGTTGTTATGTTCTTATGTTCTTAATTGGACTGTTGTTGCCATGGGGTAAGATGAAAATTGAGAAAGAGTGAAGTCACATTCCATTTTTATTAAATAGTGTTCCTGGATTTTTGAGGGCTGAACGCCACGTCCCTCAACAGTATTTTGTTTATTTATTTTTTAAAACCTCTCAACAGCAGAGAACGAACATCAAGATAGAAAAAAGGAACAAAGAACAAAGAAACGTACAGCACAAGAACAGGCCTTGCAAGCCTGTGCCGACCATGCTGCCCGTCTAAACTAAAATCTTGTACACTTCCGGGGTTTGTATCCCTCTATTCTCATTCTATTCATATATTTGTCAAGGTGCCCCTTAAACGTCACTATCGTCCCTGCTTCCACCACCTCCTCCACAGCGAGTTCCAAGCACCTTCTGTGTAAAAAGACTTGCCTCGTACATCTCCTCTAAACCTTGCCCCTCGCATCTTAAACCTATGCGCCCTAGTAATTGACCCCTTTACCCTGGGGCAAAGCCTCTGACTATCCACTCTGGACATGACCTCTATCAGGTCGCCCCTCAACCTCCGACGTACCAGTGAGAACAAACCGAGTTTATTCAACTGCTCCTCATAGCTAATGCCCTCGATACCAGGCAACATCCTGGTAAATCTCTTCTGCACCCTCTCTAAAGCCTCTACATCCTTCGGGTAGAAGGATGTGGGGTGGGATTCTCCATCACTGTGATTCTCCGCTTCGCCGGCAGCGCACTCACACCTGCGGCGCACTCACACCTGCAGATTTCCCAACAGCGTGGGGGTGGCCACAGTGGGAATCCCCGAAACACAACTGGCTGGCTGCCGGGATGGAGGATTCAGCTGCCGGTGGTGGCTCACCACGGCAGAAAATGGGTCTGGCAGGACAGAGAATCCCACGCATGATGGTTGAACAAAGAAAAGTATAGCACAGGAGCAGGCCCTTCAGCCCTCCAAGCCTGTGCCGATCATGATGCTCCAACTGCAAAAAAAACCTTCTGCCCTTACTCTGTCCATATCCCTCTATTTCCTCTCTATTCATGTACCTATCCAGATGCCTCTTAAATATTCCGAATGTGCCTGCTTACCCCACATCATCTGGCAGCGCATTCCAGGCACCCACCATTCTCTGCGTGAAAATCTACCTCGGACATCTCCCTTAAACGTTCCCCCTCTCATCTTGAACCTGTGCCTCCTTGTAACTGACATTTCCACACTTGGAAAAAGCCTCTGACTATCCACCCTGTCGATGCCTCTCATAATTTTCTAGACCTCGATCAGGTCTCCCCTGAGCCTCCTTCTTTCCAGTGAAAACAATGCTGGTTTATTCAACCACTCCTCATAGCCAACACCCTCAAGACCAAGTTTGAGACCATTTATTTAGCAGTACAGAGTGAGGTTTTGCTGCACTGGCTTGAACAGATATTCCTGGGCTTTAAACACAAGCCTCGGACTTAACACAGCTTTGCAATGGGTTACATTTTTTTTCAGCAAGGAGAATAAGTGTTCGGGAATCCTCCTGAAAAGGCTGCCAAATTAACATTGTGGAGGACAACTATAAGGGGCTGAGTCGACCATTCAGAACACATTACACTCTAAAAGCCAGGAGTGCAATCTAAATGTATTGACCAGATTTGAATCCAGGTTCCAGAAATTTAAGGATACAATTCAAACTTTTATTTCTTTTAACTCTGAAACCTAAAGTAATTAAAATCCGCCTACAGGCTTTTCGGCAAGTCAGGCCTTTCAGTGCACAGTGAGATGGAACCTAGTGAGCTGTAATTATACTCCTTTGCTTCATATTTTTGACGATCTTACGAAATTAACAAACGTTTCTTCATCCTTGTAACAAAGATATTTTATACACATCTAACTCAGTAAAAGCAGACTTCATAAGCATATCATAGCTTACTTATAAATGTCAAGATGACTTATAAATGTCAAAATGTTTATAACAAAGTAGTTGTTCTAAAATCTGTCCACCAAATTTCAAATGTTCTCAAAAAAACTCAAACTAAAATATGATAAAGTAGGCTTCTTCAGAAAACACTGCTCACAGATTTATAAATTGCAACATTGGTTCCCACAAACAGCAGAGCTTTTAATCTGACCAACCAGGCAACTGCAAACAGCAGCCCTTTCCTGTCCTGATCCGAATTAATGTTAGATCTGTGCTTTTAATGATATCTCTCCTCCATTGCAGACAGAAGAAATCTTTTATTTTCCAACGAGACAGAAAAATTAATAGCCTTTCACAAGTGATTGAACTTGGTTAACCCTTTGCAGTTCTTTTTCTCCCCTGTAATTGCCTGCACTGTTCAAATTCTGTAAGATTATAGAACAGCTGCTCTTGCAACCCCACCCATAACATTTCTCTCATCCCAAACTGAATACATTAGTCAATTTTAGTCATAGGTTGAATAAATCTTTACTCTTCAGTGCATCAAGCTGTACTTGATGCAAAAAATTATTTTCATATATTTTTTTAGCTAGGCTGTGGATGCCAACGATCAAAACCCTGCATTTTAAATAAATTATGATAATTTGGAGCATCGAACCACTGATAAAAACCTACAATTTTGATCCTTTAAAGCCAGTCTATGTTTTTTCTTCCAAATAGCGTTCTCTTTTCTTTCAAATTTAAGGGTAGATTCAGACTGTGCACTGTCCAACCTGCAATTTAACCCCCATCTCCCAGGCATGAGCTCACCAGCAACTATCATTCATCTTTTAAAAAGCACATTACTCTGCGATACAAGATAATTTTCAAAATTTTATATATTAATGGAGGAAAACTGACTAAAATGTAGCAATTTTTAATTGGTTTCATTTATTGAATTTTTTTTTAAAGAAAGATTTCTCAACAAATTACTGAACGGTTATGCTTCCATTTTGTAGACATTTACCCAAGAGTTGGAATGATGAAGTATGCTCGATTACCTCGTCTATTCAAAGGACGGGCTGTTAATGCTCAGAAATAGAGGACCTTGTATTTTGGACAGTTTCAGTAGTGCAGTTGAGGAGTTACAAATGGTGTTGAATGTTGCACCATCAGGAAACATTCCCACTTCTGATCTTATGTTGAAAGAAAGGTCATTGATTCAGTAGCTGAAAATGGTTGGCTGAAGACACTACCTAGAGGAATTCCTGTAGTGATGTCCTGCAACTGAAATGATTGACCTCAAACCAAGGGGGCAGCACGGTAGCATTGTGGATAGCACAATTGCTTCACAGCTCCAGGGTCCCAGGTTCGATTCCGGCTTGGGTCACTGTCTGTGCGGAGTCTGCACATCCTCCCAGTGTGTGCGTGGGTTTCCTCTGGGTGCTCCGGTTTCCTCCCACAGTCCAAAGATGTGCAGGTTAGGTGGACTGGCCATAATAAATTGCCCATTGTGTCCAAAATTGCCCTTAGTGTTGGGTGGGGTTACTGGGTTATGGGGATAGGGTGGAGGTGTTGACCTTGGGTAGGGTGCTCTTTCCAAGAGCCGATGCAGACTCGATGGGCTGAATGGCCTCCTTCTGCACTGTAAATTCTATGGCTATGGTAATCCACAATCTTTTTACTTTGTGCTAAGTCTAACTCCAATCAGTGGATACCTGGGCAATTTTTCACATTGCCGGGTAGATGCCAGTGTTGTCATTATACTGCAACAGCTTGGCTGGGGACGCAAGTATTTCTGCTACACAAGTCTTCAGTAATACTGCCAGAATATTGTCAGGACCCATGGCCTTTGCAGTATCCAGTACCTCCAGCCGTTTCCGGATATCGAATGGAGTGAATCGAACTGGCTGAAGACTGGTGTCTGTGATGTCCAGATCCTCCAGAGGAGGCCAAGATGGGTCATTCACTCAGCACTTCCAGCTGAAGATTGTTGCAAATGCTTCAACCTCATCTTTTGTATGATTTTAAAGTGATTTAAAGGGAAGAGGCAGAGAGAAGTTAAAACAGCAATGCCAGAACTTTGGACAGGAAGTTGAAAGCATGGTAACCACTGCTCAAGTAATTAAAATCAGGAATGCGCAACAGATCAGAATTGGGGAAGCACAGAGGTGAGTGGGTTATGGGCTGGCGGTTTGCAAGTGCCTGATAACCATCCCATTGGCCTGGCTAAATTTCAATCCAGGTTTATCTTCTGCAGAAACCTAACTTCACAAATCATATCAAGTTACAATATCACATTGGGCGGTATGGCGGCACAGTGGTTAGCACTGCAGCATCACCGCGCCGAGGACCCAGATTCGATCCCAGCCCCATGTGGAGTTTGCGTAGGTCTCACCCCCACAACGCAAAGATGTGCAGGGTAGGTGAATTAGCCACACTAATCTGTCCCTTAATTGGAAAAAAATTGGGTACTTTAGATTTTTTTTAAAGTTACAATGAGCAGGATGGTATTCCATCTCATTGCCACTTCACCAGCGTTGTCCTCACTTCGAACTACAGAATTGCAGAAAATTTTAGAAAACAATGCTGCACAGCTTTGTACAATAAAACTGTGGGTTAGAAATACAACTCTACGATGCCCCCTCTCCCAATTGTTGTATGCGCTGGCTATAGAGCCGTTGGCATTTGCTCTGAGAGCCTTGAGGGGCTGGAGAGGACTGGTCCAGGGAGGGTGGAGCACAGGGTTTCGCTCTATGCGGATGACCTGCTTCTGTACGTTTCGGACCCAATAGAGAGGATGGAAGAAATCATGAGGACTCTAGGAGAAATTGGCCCTTTTTCAGGGCATAAGCTTAATATGGGAAAGAGCGAGATGTTTGTGGTCCAGATGAGGGGACAAGAGAGGCGACTGGGAGAGCTACCGTTTAGGTTAGTAAAGGGAAGCTTTAGGTAACTAGGCATCCAAGTGGCGCGGGAATGAGACCGACTGCATAAATTGAATCTGGCCTGGCTGGTGGACCAAATTAAGGACGATTTTCAGAGATGGGACACGCTTCCGTTGTCTCTGGCTGAGAGGGTGCAAAGGGTGAAAATGATCACCCTCCCGAGATTCCTATTTGTATTTCAGTGTCTCCCCATCTTTATTCCGCGGTCCTTTTTTAAGCGGGTCAACAGAGTGATCACGGGCTTCGTCTGGGTGGGCAAGTAAGGAAGGTAATGCTTTAGCGGAGTCGGGGAGAGGCCAACGACAACGGGGAGGTGCAGGTGGGGGTAGTCTGGGAGGCACTGAAGGCGGTGGTTAGGGGAGAGCTAATCTCCATTAGGGCCCATAGGGAGATGAGAGAGAGGAGGGAGAGGGAGAGGTTGGTGGGGGAGATTTTACGGGTGGATAGGAGATATGCAGAGGCCCCCCGAGGAGGGGCTACTCAGGGAGCGACGGAATCTCCAGATGGAGTTCGACCTGTTGACCACAGGGAATGCAGAGGCACATTGGAGGAAAGCGCAGGGGGCGATGTATGAGTATGGGGAGAAGGCAAGTCGGATGCTGGCACACTAGCTTCCTAAGAGGGAGGCAGCGAGGGAGATAGGTGGAATTAAGGATAGAGGGGGGAATACGGTGCGGAATGCGGTGAGAATAAATGAGGTATTTAGGGACTTTTATGGGGATTTGTACAGATCTGAGCTCCCAGCGAGGGAAGAGGGGATGCGATGATTCTTGGATAAGCTGAGGTTCCCGAGGGTGGAGGAGCAGGAGGTGGCTGGTTTAGGAGTGCCAATAGGGCTGGAGGAGCTGGTTAAAGGATTGGGGAGCATGCAGGCGGGGAAGGCCCCGGGGCCGGACGGGTCCCCGGTTGAGTTTTATAGGAAGTATGCGGATCTGCTAGGCCCGTTGCTAGTGAGGACTTTCAATGAGGCTCGGGGGGGGGGGGGGGGGGGGTCCTTGCCCCCGACAATGTCCGGGGCGCTGATCTCTCTGATCCTGAAGCGGGACAAGGACCCACTGCAGTGTGGGTCGTATAGACCGATCTCGCTCCTTAATGTGGATGCTACGTTGCTGGCAAAAGTGCTGGCTACGGGAATTGAGAACTGTGTCCCGGGGGTAATTCATGAGGACCAGACGGGGTTCGTAAAGGGCAGACAGCTAAATATTAACGTGTGGGGGCTCCTCAACGTGATTATGATGCCCTTGGTGGAGGGAGAAGCGGAGGTAGTGCTAGCTATGGACGCGGAGAAGGCTTTCGACCGGGTGGAGTGGGAGTATCTTTGGGAAGTGTTGCGGAGGTTTGGGTTCGGGGAGGGGTTTATCGGCTGGGTCAGATTGTTATATAGAGGCCCGGTGGCAAGCGTGGCTACGAATCGGCAGAGGTCGGAGTACTTTCGGCTGTACCGAGGGACGAGGCAGGGGTGCCTCCTGTCCCCCTTGCTGTTTGCACTGGCAATTGAGCCCTTGGCCATGGCACTAAGGGAGTCCAGGAAATGGAGGGGACTGGTCCGTGGGGGAGAGGAACATTGGGTGTCACTA
The DNA here is from genome assembly GCF_047496885.1 of Scyliorhinus torazame. Classification (NCBI taxonomy): domain Eukaryota; kingdom Metazoa; phylum Chordata; class Chondrichthyes; order Carcharhiniformes; family Scyliorhinidae; genus Scyliorhinus; species Scyliorhinus torazame. The sequence continues at coordinate 16,733,942 of NC_092723.1, read as the reverse complement.
TATGCGGACGACCTGTTGCTGTATGTGGCAGACCCAGTGGAGGGGATGGCAGAGGTCATGCGGATCCTAAGGGAGTTTGGGGACTTCTCGGGGTATAAATTGAATGTAGGGAAAAGTGAGCTCTTTGTGGTGCATCCAGGGGACCAGAGAAGGGGGATTGACAACCTGCCACTGAAAAGGGGGGAAAAGGAGCTTTCGGTACTTAGGGATCCAGGTGGCTGGGAGTTGGGGGCCCTGCACAAACTCAATTTGACGCGGTTGGTGGAACAGATGGAGGAGGATTTTAAAAGATGGGATGTGCTGCCGCTCTCGCTGGTGGGCAGGGTGCAGTCGATTAAAATGATGGTCCTCCCGAGGTTTCTATTTGTGTTCCAGTGCCTTCCCATTATGATTCCCAAGGCCTTTTTCAAACGGGAAAGCAAGAGCATCATGGGTTTTGTGTGGGCAAATAAGATCCCGAGAGTAAAGAGGGTGTTTCTGGAGCGGGGTAGGGACAGGGCTGGCTCTGCCGAATTTGTGCGGATACGATTGGGCTGCCAAGTGGCGATGATCCGTAAGTGGGTAATGGAGGGAGAGGGGGAGGCGTGGAAGAGGTTGGAGATGGCGTCCTGTGTGGGCACGAGCCCGAGGACGCTGGTGACGGCACCGCTGCCGCTCTCGCCGACAAGGTACACCACGAGTCCGGTGGTGGCGGCAACGCTGAAGATCTGGGGGCAGTGGATGCGACACAAGGTCGAGGTGGGAGCCTCGGTTGGGTCCCCGATTCGGGAGAATCATCGGTTCGTCCCGGGAAGGTTGGATGGGGGATTTCGGAGCTGGCATCGGGCAGGGATTAGGAGAATAGGGGACCTGTTCATAGATGGGACGTTTGCGAGCCTAGGGGCACTGGAGGAGAAGTTTGGGTTACCCCCGAGGAATGCTTTCAGGTATATGCAAGTGAGGGCGTTTGAGAGACGGCAGGGGAGGGAATTCCCGCTGCTCCAGGCACAGGGGACCCAGGACTGGGTGATTTCGGGTGTATGGGTTGGAGAGGGCAGGGTCTCGGCGATCTACCAGGAGCTGAAAGAAGAGGAGGAGGCCACGGTAGAGGAGCTAAAGGGCAAGTGGGAGGAGCAGCTTGGGGAGGAGATAGATGAGGGTCTGTGGGCTGATTCCCTGAGTAGGGTTAATTCTTCCTCCTTCTTAATCACCTTGGCCACCTTGGACCTGCACACCCAGATCCCTCTGTATTTTAATGTTCCTAATGGTTCTGCCATTTACAGTATAATTCATCCCTAGATTTGATCCTCCAAAACACATCACCTCGCATTTGTCCGGATTAAACTCCACCTGCCATTTCTGTGCCCAAGTCTCCAATCTATCTATATCCTGTTGTATCCTCTGACAATCCTCAGCACCATCAGCAACTCCGCCAATCTTAAGTGTCATCCACAAACTTACTAATCAGATCACCCACATTTTCTTCCAGAAAGTTTATATATACTACAAACAACAGAGGTCCCAGTACTGATCCCTGCGGAACACCACTAGCTACAGATCTGCGTTCTGAAAAACACTCTTCCACCACTACTCGGTCTTCTATAACCAAGCCAGTTGTTCATCGATTCTGCCAGCCCACCCCGAATTCCATGTGGTTTTAGTTTTTGTACTAGTCTGCCTTGTGGGGCCTTGTCAAACGCCTCACTAAAGTCCATATAAACTACAAGCTTCCTTCAACAATGTTCTTTGTCACCTCTTAAAAAAACTCAATCAAGTTGATAAGACAGGACCTTCTCTGTACAAAACCATGCTGCCCGGCATTAACTGGTCCATTTGTGCATATATCCTGGTCCTCAGTATCTTTTCCAAAAGCCTCCCCACCACTGATGTCAGGCTCAACGGCCTATAACCTGCTGGATTATCCCTGCTTTCTTTTTTAAACAAGGGAACATTAGCTATTCTCCAGTTCTCTGGAACCTTGCCTGTGGTCAAAGAGGATGTGAAGATATCTGTTAAGGCTCCAGCTATTTCGGCCCATCACGGTAAGCCATCACAGCCAAGCCCAATACTGTCCTCAACCAACATTCAGACACAAAGATAAACTTTCCCGTGGAAGTCACTGGTTCGTCACCAAGAGCAGAGACCTTTACTAATTTTATTCGACACTTGCTTCACCCAGCTGAATCAGCAGGCATCAGGATTAAGAGTGGGATATCTGGTCCATGTTGGTTCGATCCACAATAAGTGAAAAGTTTGTATTTGGGCAGATTTACTGGAAAATGTTGGCCACTTTTCTTCTTTTCATGCCATGACATTTGTACTCAAAGAAACCAATAAAATATTTCTCATTACATCGCTGCTGTCTATAATAATTTTGTCTCTCACCAAGATGGATAACTGGTGCAATACCTTAACTACAGAATGGCACAGTGGACCAAATTTGCTGAACTATTAGATCAATATATATATATATATTTTGTGCGTGTCTGGATTGAATTTTAAATGATTCTGATTTATTACAGTGCACACACAGACTATAATTAAAGTTTTACTATATTTTTTGCTTGAATTGACAACAGAAAGCTAATCAAGAATAAGGTGCAGCCAATTGTCCTACATGACTATTACAAATCTGTGAACTGTTCGCACACTCAAAATTTCGACTTAAATACATTTGAAATCCCACTCTATCTGCCAGATCTTTTGATATCAAGTTATTTTTCTGCTTCAGTGGTCTCTCTAGCAACAGGGATCCAGAGAGACAGGGAAAAATAGAATGCTGGTCAGTTAGTGTGTATACCAAAGAGTGCAGGTAAAAGGTCTAATCTCTCCAATAAGAAACCTGCAAGCCTGTTGGGAAGTGAGTTTCGGGAGCTGGTGTTTGTTCTGAAGTTGAAATAATAGTTAGTTTAGATTGTGGGTTTTGGATGTCTCAGGGAGACATACCAGCTGAAGAAAAGCATCCTGTGAATGGTCAGATGTCCGCCGGTAGAAAAGGGTTTGAAACAGAGCTAACCCAAGCAAGAAACCTTGATGTTGACAGAGTGGCAAATCTTCATTGAGGTCTTGTGTATACAAGGATATTACTGGGATAAAAGAAATAGTGCAAGTTTGAATCATTTTGTGATATCTGTATTGAAATCTCTCCATCCTTTTTGTGTAGTGTAGTCTAGTTTATTTTTCTTGTTTAATAAATATTTTATTCTTGGAGTTAAAAGTACCGACTCTTGTGAATATGTTCACTAACTAACCTCCACGGTTTCTAAAACAAAAGAGCAAATTAGAATCAATCAAGGCAGTTTTCACTCTGGAATCTGACTTGTATTATCAGCTGCGATTAGAACACAAACCAATGTGGTGCGGGGTGGGGAGGAGCATAGGGTGTTGCTTTATGCAGACGACCTGCTGCTGTATGTGGCGGACCCGGTGGGAGGAATGCCAGAGGTAATGGGGATCCTTAGGGAATTCGGGGACTTATCAGGGTACAAGCTCAATATGGGGAAGAGCGAGCTGTTCGTTGTTCAGCTAGGAGACCAGGAGAGGGGGATTGGCAAGCTCCCACTAAAAAGGGCGGAGGGGAGCTTCAGATATTTGGGGGTCCAGGTGGCCAGGAGCTGGGGGGCCCTGCATAGGCTTAACTTTACAAGGCTGGTGGAGCAAATGGAGGAGGAGTTCAAGAGGTGGGACGCGTTGCCGCTGTCCTTGGCGGCTAGGCTGCAGTCAATCAAAATGACGGTGCTCCCAAGATTTTTGTTCCTGTTCCAGTGCCTCCCCGTGTTTATCCCGAAGGCTTTTTTCAGGCGGGTTAACAGGAGTATAATGGGGTTTGTGTGGGCGCGAGGGACTCCGAGGGTGAGAAGGGTGTTCCTGGAGCGGAGTAGAGATAGGGATACGAAAGTTTGTGGACAGGAAGTTTGCGAGCTTGGGTGAGCTGGAGGAGAAGTACGGGCTCCCCCTGGGGAACACCTTCAGGTAAGGGCGTTTGCCAGGCGGCAGGTGGTGGAATTCCCGCGGCTACTGCCACACACAGTACAGGACAGGGTGCTCTCGGGGGGGGGGGGGGGGGGGGGGGGGGGCGGGGGGGGGGATCTCGGAAACATAGCAGGTGATGCAGGAGGAGCAGGAGGCCTCGGTGGTGGAGTTGAAAGGTAAGTGGGAGGAGGAGTTGGGAGAGGAGATCGAAGAGGGGACGTGGGCAGATGCCCTAGGGAGGGTGAATTCTTCCTCTTCATGCGCGAGGCTCAGCCTCATCCAGTTTAAGGTGCTGCACAGGGCACACATGACCGGGACAAGCATGAGCCGGTTCTTTGGGGGTGAGGACAGGTGTGTAAGGAGCCCAGGGAGCCCAGCAAATCACACCCATATGTTCTGAGCATGCCCAGCGCTGGAGGAATTTTGGAAGGGCGTAGCGAGGACGGTGTCGAGGGTGGTAGGATCCAGGGTCAGACCGGGCTGGGGGCTCGCAATATTTGGGGTGGCAGAGGAGCCGGGAGTGCAGGAGGCGAAAGAGGCCGGAATTCTGGCCTTTGCGTCCCTGGTAGCCCGGCGAAGGATTCTCCTTCAGTGGAAAGATGCGAGGCCCCCAAGCGTGGAATCCTGGATCAGCGATATGGCAGGGTTCATTAAATTGGAGGGTGAAATTCGCCTTGAGAGGGTCGGTACAAGAGTTCTTTAGGCGGTGGCAACCGTTCTTAGACTTTCTGGCAGAACGATAGACATTGGTCAGTGGCAGCAGCAGCTCGGGGGGGGGGGGGTGTTACTTGATTTTTGTTTATGTTATTTACACTGGAAGGTCTGAGGGGGTGTATACACCTGTTAAGTCAGGGTGTTAATGTTAATTTATTATTTGTGTACAGGGGGGGGGGTTGCTTTTTTAGTTTGTGTTTTGTACTTAACCCTGTTGGGTTCTTTTTTTCTTTCTCAGTTTGTTATTGATATTTTATGAAAACCTTTAATAAAAATTACTTTTTTTTTAAAAAAAGAATACAAACCAATACAACCCATGCATGCCTCAAGTTACGCCAGAATTATCTTACTTCAATGATCACATGGCTCGTCTCCTGTTCTTCACCTTAGATGAGCTGCCCATACCCTATCACATACTAAGTTCTGCCCATCTTCAACCACCTACATAAGGTTCTGGTTTCCCCAAGACCAGAAATTTGAACCTTATCCTTGTATTTAAATTCCATTTCCTCACCTATCCCTATCTCTGTAACCTTCCTCGGTTGAAGATGATGGGCCAAATTATCTTCTGTGGCTGCAATTTCTATCATTTTACGATTTTTTCTTGGAGCAGAGATGAAACTGCCTCACTTACTTGATCATAGTTCATATTGTATTTGGTGATCTTCGCAGACAAGCAGATTCATTCAATTCCTATGTGCCTATTTTACAAGTCAGAATGAAAATATAATTTCAAAACTGAAGGAATGTTTCTTTATCATCCACTGTTCAGGATTCTTAAACCTGTTGCAGGTAAGATGTAGCTATTTTTAGAGTTTCAAACATACTTCACAAAGTGTAATCACCTGCGGAATTAGCTTTCAGACACAGTCAAAAGAAAACATTACAGGGCAGCACGGTGGCGCAGTGGATTAGCCCTGCTGCCTCATGGCACCAAGGTCGCAGGTTCAATCCTGGCTCTGGGTCACTGTCCGTGTGGAGTTTGCATATTCTCCCAGTGTTTGCGTGGGTTTCGCCTCCGCAACCCAAAGATGTGCAGGCTAGGTGGATTGGCCATGCTAAATTGCCCCTTAATTGGAAAAAATGAATTGGGTACTCTAAATTTAAGAAAAAAAGAAAACATTATTTAAGGAATTATTGAAGCAACAACTGGGCGTAGTGAGGGTGAACATGGGTGTGCAAAATGAGCATGTTGATGGCCTCTCTCATTCTGACTTATCCCATGGTTTAAATAATGAAGCTTCGTTGTTGCTTCTTACTTGAACAAAACCTTGCAAATATACTTCATCTCTCAGCTTTATGTGTACCATTCTCTTATTATGGTTTTGATTTTACATCCACTGCTCATTATTTTGAGTGCGTTGCTAAACAAAGAGCTGGGGAGGGATGGAACACAAATTCTCAGCCAATATTCTCTGAATCATTCATCAGGACAAGTGATAGGCACAGTCCCCACAAAAAGCAAATGATTTGAATGTAAAACACGTAACCTAGAGAATCCGAGTGGGCTGCAGAGTCAGTGTGTTAGATCAACAAAGTTGATTTTTTACAAAGCGAACAGAAAGCAACCTAGGACAGAACTTACAGAAGATGAGCAAATAAAAAAGGCTACCAGAAAATACTAATGGATTAGGAAATCAATTGTGATGGAATGCAAGAGTTAAAATACAATGCCAGAAGTATTTAAAGGAAGTGAAGAACGTCAACAAGACACACCTCAGGACACTGGCCAAATAAACACACCATCCTGTTCAATTCTTTGTTCAGGCAAACTAGGGGAGAATGCAAATTTCTGAATTCGAGTTTGCATAGATGAAGTCAACATTTTAACAATCTTAGAACACAAGCAGACAACTCTGCACAACCTACACAGTTCAAGAAATATTTATAAACATACAAAAATGTCCAGCTTCTTCAAAGAAATACATTAGCACAAGCAGTTTAGCAGAGAGCAGAAGATAGTGCACAAAACTGAAGGAATCCATCTTTCAGTTGGTTGGTCTGTCCTCACTCCCCTGTAACTCACTCTATGTCATTGCTTGAATTTGCTGCCCTACATGATGGCAACACAAAGACTTCCATGATCTGTAATGGCAGTTTATTGGGCATGTTATGATGGAATAAATTTGTCGTCTATTACTTCTGGCAGGAATCCATTCTGCCTCAATGTGGTGCGTTGAAACTAGAGCACCATAAAGATCTAAGCAATTGCATACATGCAACTAGTGAGAGAGTAGTAATTGTCGGTGCTCACCCTTTCAGAGCAGTCATTCAGCATGAGCACCATCTACCTTCATGTTCAGAAGAGGATAAGAAATTTCCTGATGTTTTGATCTCAGAGCCAGATTAAGAATTCTCAAGAACACTGAAGTCCACTGCACCACGCGTTCCTTTGTGCAATTTATAATGATTTGGACTCACTACTTCCTTTGGGGAGCAAATAATCAAACAGCCACAGGTAAAACAAATTAAGGACCCTCGAGGCTCATCATAGTTGACAGCAACCTGTGCAGATTTGGCTGATATGTTGCTACAATTGGTGTCAGTGTCACTGGATCAGGGAAATTAAGAATTGCACCAGGAGCACGGTGATCTTTTCTGGATAGCACAGTACTGTGAGGATTGGCTATGTTGTGACAGCTTCCACTTTTGAGGATCTGTTGGCAATCACTGTCTAGGTTCACAATAACTACCATCTGGCCAAGGAACAGAAAAGGATGTCACAGTTGTGGAACTGTATCCCTGCAAAGGTCAGAAGGAGGAAAAGCATAGCAGGATGAGGGAAAGGGGAGAAGGAATTAGCAGTAACATCTTAGGATGGCAAGGTGTCATAGTGGTTAGCACTGCTGCCTCACAATGCCAGGGACCCGATTCTGATCTTGGGCGACCTGTGTGGAGAATACACTTCCTCCCAGTGTCTGCGTGGGTTTCCTCCGCAAGCTCCGGTTTCCTCCCACAGTCCAAAGATGTGCAGGTTTGGTGGACTGGCCAAGCTAAATTGCCCCTTAGGGTCCAAAGGTTAGGTAGGGTTTCGGGGGTAGGGTGTGGGCCTCGCTCGGGTGCTCTTTCAGAGGGTCGGTGCAAACTTGATGGGCTGAATGGCCACCTTCTATACTCTAGGGATCTATGATTCCTACTTACGAGGAGGCCGAGTGCGAAAATGGCTCTGTGCAGCAGGGCATAAGCACCCCCCAGTTCACAAGTCATTAAAACTGCTGATGGGAAGAAATTTACATAAGATTTAGATATGCTATGATGAGAAATATTGAAGTGCAATGCAATTAAATTTTACTCGGATGATAGTAATATATTTTACACTTTAAATTGAAGGATTTTTTGTTTTTATAAATCAGAGCGACCCCCGCAGCTCAGGTTTTTTAAATCTTGTGCAACTGTTATATAACTTGGTGTCACACTCTCTAGACAAGATGTTCAGAGATATGATTTTATGCTTTTCTATTGTTCATGATATATCCGGACATGGTACAACTCCAATTCCAATTCTAACAGTACCTTTTCAGAGCTACAACAAAAATACCTGTTAGCATATTTTGCTGAATAAAAATTTTATTATATAACATATTTTATTTGTTCAGTAGCTGAAATACTGGTCATCTGAAATTCTCCTCACAAAACACAGTCCTAATCAAATAAAAAGACAGCTAACATCACTGGTAAACAGTAATCCCACCATCAATACTACATGACTTGACAACACAATGTATTTTAAAACAGATGATGTATGTACCACAGAAGAACATATATTATTTATAAGGAATTACGCCTTGAATGGACAGTGTTTCAAAAAGCTAACAATCAATGTGTGAAATGTACATTACTACAAATGCAGATTAGTTTCTGTCAAATTTTATATTTCGAGGAGCATTGTGAGAAATCGTATATCTGGGCTCAGTACTAGCAGTTACAGATTTTTCACGAGTGGCAATAAAGGTGCAATCGAAAGTGATGAAACAATGTGTGAATTTGCGTGGGACAATAACAGTAACATGAATGTGAATGCAATTTTCCCCTTTCATGTAGTGATGGACAAATACAAGATTAAGCTTTCGGACAAATTCAGTCAGCAGATCTTCAATCACTGCAGATCACTCAAGCTTCTTGAGGCAAGAACTATTTCTTTTTCCCAATTCGCCCATTTACTAAGCAACCTTTGTTAATCAAGAGGAAACTACCAACATTTCCTCCATCCTCCACCTTCTTCACAAGTTGCAAGAGATGATTCTTCCTTAGCTTCCTGCGAGTGTCCAGTACCCTTCAGTGCAAAGTGGATTATACATAATGCACACATCACATTCAAGGTTGTAACAGTTAACAGCCAAACGTTTGTTCAAATTCAAACGAGGCAGGTCAACTCTGTCCAACACAAATATGAATTTCAATGTCGGTGTGATGCCAGGAAATCACCACCTAAGAAGTCCAAATATATTGTTGCTTCTTTTATCTCACTGGGCAAAAATGCTGGAACTCAATCTGTATCAGCACGGTGGGTGTACCTAAACCACATGGACTGCAGTGGTTCAAGGCAGCAACTCACCACCACCTTCTCAAGGACAATCAGGCGATGCCCAAATCCCATGAATGAATGAAAAAAAATGTAGGTCATACATCCCAACAATTGGTGGATTGTATCAACCAGCATGTCTCGTTGGCTGTTCACAACAGGTGAAATACAGACCATGTAGAACATAGAACATAACCGCGCAAAAGGAGGCCATTCGGCCCATCGTGTCTGCACCGACCGACTTAAGCCCTCACTTCCACCCTATCCCCGTAACCCAATAACCCCTCCTAACCTTTTTGGACACCAAGGGCAGTTGAGCATGTCCAATCCACCTAACCTGCATGTCTTTGGACTGTGGGAGGAAACCGGAGCACCCGGAGGATACCCACACAGACACGGGGAGAACGTGCAGACTCCGCACAGACAGTGACCCAGCGGGGAATCGAACCCTGGTGCTGTGAGGCCAGTGCTAACCACTGTGGTATCATGCTGCCCTATGCAACCAGTCTATGCTCAAAATGTAGTGTCCATAATTCCATGTCATTCCACAATTGGACAACACTTGTTAAACAATCCTGATTGTGCTAAACGTTACACTGAAAATCAGTCAAGTTCAGTGTGACACATCTCCAAATACCAGTGTGAGCACACGCCATCCTGTTTCAACAAAAGAAAAGCTTGGGGGACCACCATTCCATGGTTCATTCCCCATGACAATCTCTTGGCCAATCACAAATTCAAATTTGAACAGTTAATTTGGCAAATAACTGTCCCCTCGTGCATTCTCCATGACATCGCCTCTACCAGACCACACTTTCCAAGCAATCAGCACTGTCTACTCCTAGTATAAATTGATGTTTCCTTCACTATTGGTATTCTTGCGAACTGGCCTGATGGATACAAGAGGAAAAGTTTTGACAGCATGTCTCTTTTTAAATAATACTCATTTTTTACTCCCAAAAGTTACTTATAATACAGGTATATTTCATGCTTATTTTGCTGTAGAGCTCCCCCTGCCACCCTGCAGCATGAGGTCCCAGCCAATGGGGGAGCAGCATACTGAGAGGTAACTGTGGCCGAGAGGTGACTGTGGTAGAGCACTAATCAGAGCCTGGTAGCTCTGAATTTGGTGAATCTATCAGCAGGTAATAGAGAACAAGACTGCACTTGGATTGGTGGACTCCCCTTTAGAGGGTGAACATGGTGCCAGACATTGACAAATAGAGGAGACTTGGAGCAGTTCAGGCAGGTCTCTCGATTGACTGCTGTGAAGTTTCTGAACTTTCATTGAATGGAGCAACAGCAAGGTTGAGTGAAGCAACAGCAAGGTTATTGGCGTTTGGCCCGATAGTCTGAGGTCGCCCACCCAACATCAGGGTGCAGGCCTCCTAAGCTTTCAACAAGGCGAGGAGGCTGCACTGGCAAGCTGTCATCAAGGGGGGCAGTGGGGTGATATTTTCAACCTCCAGAGGGCAGGTGGGCAACCAACGAAGAACGAACAGAGGCCAGGCCAGATAAAGCCAGCACCCAGCCAGGAGAACATGTGGCCATCAAGGCTCGAGGCCCAGTCGTGCAAGCAAGAGGTGAGCTGGGAGGTGCAAGGACCAGGCAAGCACCACGGTCACTGTCTGTGAGGTGTTTGCGTGGGTTTCACCCCCACAATCAAAATATATGCAGGTTCAGTGGATTGGCCATGCTAAATTGCCCCTTAATGTGATTAAACTAATTGGATACTGTTAAGGGTTTGGGTTTACAGAACCCCAAAGTGTTTCATGGAGTTCAACCGGCCCACAACTTTTAATAGATTGTGGTGTGGGAAGCACACGGCGTACTCGACGGGTGTTATACAGCAGAAATGCACAAGTGGTTTTTAAAACAAAACAATCTTTATTCTATGAACTCAAGTGACCCTTTTAAAAACAAACATTGAATATCTTAACACCCATTACTTCAAAGATAACCCCAAAAGACTACAACACTAAATAATCCTTCAAACTGTTCCTTTAAACATCCAAAAGACTTCAAACCTTCAAAAATAAGAACACATTAGGTTACATTCAATATATTTATAGTCTTTGGATTTCAAAAATCAACAGACCAACTCAGTGTTTCTTCCTGCAGCTCTCAGCAAAACACAGACTCCCTAGCTGCCTTCTCAAACTGAAACTCAAAAAAGCAGAAGTGAGCTCAGCTCCCCCCACCCTCTGACATTACTTTAGTAATATGATCAGCTCCATTTCTTAAAGGTATATTGCTTAAACATCCATTTCTTAAAAAGGTACTCACATGACAATACTCTAATCATATTTTTAAAATGATTGAGTCAGCTGATCAATATAAAGATTCAGTATCATTCATACTCACATGCTAGTGACACTTGGAATAATTTTGTATGGTCAAACTATTTCCTCCCTAATGGTCAATACATTTCAAGAAGCTTTAACATTTTAGCCATAAATCAGAATTTCAGCAACAATGCAATCCTAAATATAATCATTACCACCACTGAAATTAATTGATTCGCTTAGTAACTGCTTATTAGGATATGTTAATACCATCGAAGCAAAAGCAAGCAACATTTTTTAACCAAGAAATTAAATTACCCAGTCTACCACATTAGTCAGTAGAGTCACAACCAATTTAATGTAATATATTGCTAGAAAGAAAGCAGTTGAAAGTAGCCTGACATACAAACAAACGTCAACACAAATTTATCTTCCCAGAGGTTGAAGTTCAAAGTGCAGTATGATGCAGCTAAATGCCCCAGGCATGAGCCTGCCACTTTGCCTCCCCTCAAAAGAAAAATGGTGGCAGAATACCCAACCCTCTCCCTTTCATTCGGACATAGATATGCATGTTTTTGTTGCTGTGCACAATGATGAGTTTGTTTCCAGACAGAAATAGAGTTGATCCAAATGCATGGTTTTTACATAAACTCTGAATAACGCTCAAAAGTGGCAGATGCATTGTTAATCCTGCAAGGTGACATCTGTGTCATTGAGGCTTTGCAGGTGAAAATCATACTCTGTTGACTGTGTTTGAAATTTCACTGTTCTTGCACTGCTGTGATACAAGTTCTTTGTTACAGCAGCTACACTTTACTGCCTTCCAAACAAGTAACGCCCAAGAGGAAATAGAATTCAGATTTTTCAAAGCCTGAGTTCAGAATCAGTGAAGGTTTTTGAATTCAATCAGGCATTATTGACCATGGAGGCAATTTCAAAATTAGAAGTATGTAAATTGATAATAGGGAGGAGGAACCACAGCAGCTTTCTGGGTTGTCATCCAGCGTAGCACATGCTATTCTGTTTCCCAAAGATTGGCAGAAAATCCGTTTCAAAAGTATAATCACAAAGTATTTTCTTCCCCCAGTGAGACTTGGACAGATTTTTAAATGTCTTTTTTCATAAACAGGGAGCCTGTTAATGTCTCTGTTTAGGAAAGCTCATTCAACTTTAAGCCACCTGAGTGGCAATTTCTTGTAACCTCTCTATTCGTCTCTTCTCTTTTCAGTCATCTAAAGTCACCTGTCCTAATAACTCTAATGGGGCTCAAGTCAAATTCTCATTTGAATGTGCCTGAGAAGGGCTTTTATTGTGATAAAAATGTCCGGAAGTACTATCTAAATCCAGGTTCTTATTTCATGTTATGATGTTATATCAATTCTGTACCTATTCTTGATATTCATAAATGGATAATTATTTTACAACTTCAACTATGCAATGCAAAACCCAAAACTTCTGCACCTGAAAAAGTGGCCTATAATCAAATACTCTCTCTGGGCAGACTTCACCTTGAATACCCTGTGCATTTCTACTCAACAAGACAGGGAAGGAATTCAAGTATTGGAGACTATTACAGAAATAGGCTTGTACCCAGTATCAAAGGTAAATTGAAGAAATTGAAGCCTAAAAAAAATTACTTCAAAATGAATGACAAAACCTAGTAAAAGGCAAATGTACAATTGATGTCAAGAAGCTCTTCTTCATGCAATGAGTAATCAAACCACAAGATGGGTTTAAATTGCACAGTAACCTCATAACATTCGCATTCTCAAATGGGGTGTGGGGGAGAACGTTATAGTATGAATCCAGTTGGTGAACTTGGCTGGGCTAAAATATCTAATTTCATCCATATTTTTCTTATGCTTAACACTTCATGGGATAGTTCCTTGCGACTACTGAGTGTAACATGTAATTATGATGTTCCACCGTGGATTAGTACACTGCTCTTAAATCACTGGAACATTCAAATCTCACCATTCTCAGGCTGAAGTGTCCTTGCCTGGGAAAGTCAAGCGCCTGATGTGAAATTAATTTTGGAAGTCTCAGCCCAGTTCTTATGAGGAGGGTCCAAAGCAGAGAACTATCCATAATTAAATAGTTGCTTGGAAAAACGAAATATCAAACTTACTAGAGAACAAACAGGACGGTCCAAACTCAATCATTCTAATGCTGTTCTGGGCAGCCCCCCTCTACATTCCACCCATTGTAAACTTGAATTGACCCAAAACTTTAATCCCTTTAATTGAACTTGCACCATCCCATTCACCCACCACACAGTGCTTGCCAATTGGCTACTGGTCCAACAACATTTGAGGACCTCATTCCGTTGTGCCGCTTCACTGGAATCTTTGGTGGTCACATTAATCATCCTCAAGCTTAATTCTGTCCCTATCCCAAAGCAGAATAATCAATATCCAACAAGGTTAACTAATCCTTAGTAACATCTGGACTGTACTACTCAATTTGGCCCATTGTAAAGACACACATCTGAATATTGTATAATGGCAGAGAGTAATAAATATGGTACCTTATCAGTGATCCTTTCTGACTCGTCCCCTGTTAGGTGGATGGTGCTAATCTCTCCAGCAGAAAGCGATGTGTCTGTGGTGGAAGATGACCTAGGTCTGTATTGATGCTGCTGCAGGATTGCAGTTAGTGAACTATCCTGAGGTATCTTACGCATGAGATGAGGACTCCCTTTCTGGGTTTCAGTTGGTCCACTTTTTGACCTCCTGCTGCTGCTGTGGAGGCTGGCTCCTCTCTTGATGGATGGCCGAGACCGAATTTGTTGTAACACCCTGTTGAAGGCTGTGGGACGAGCAGGAAGATCATGAAGAGACATGGCATAGGACACACGGTGCATCTCCGGAGATCGCTCCTTTTCATCTGCAGAGTCGTGATCAGAGTGTCCATGAGAATGGTAGTGAAGTTGAGAAGAATCTTGCATACTCTGATCACGTTCCCGGGACCGCTTTCGGTGATGGAAAAGTTGCTTCAGACCATGTCCAAACATACCACCTGAACCTCCTTCAGATAGCTGCTGGATTCTCTTTTTAAAAACAAAAAGAGAAGAAAAATGTTAGCTTTTGTTCCCACCGTTGCAGATTTACTTTGCTCCCTAAGGTGCCATACACCATTCAACAATGGCGAGAGAACAGTTTTGTCCCCAGACCTCTGCCCACACTGAACTCATTAACATTTTGCTCATAAAAATAACATTAAATCAAACAATATACTCCAGTATATACTCCAGTAATAATAGTAAACATAGGCATTTTGTGATTCTCTGGTCATCAATTTTTTCCATTGCCTATTTCCTCCTAAACCTGCCTATTGGCAGCCAACATGCAATTTTTCATAATGCAATCTGCAGTAAAGGAGGCTATGTTGTCATGGGCGGTTGCTAAACAGAGGTACAGGAACTTCCCCACAAAAAAAAAGAGATGAGTGAGGGTCATGGTGGAAGCCTGGGAACAATTCATGGCATGAAGATGGGCAGAAAAGATAAAAACGTATATAAACAAAAACTACCACACTATATCAAGGAGTACTTATCCAGAAAGATACATTGTGTGTTATAAAGTTTTTTTTAAAAAAAGCTTCACCAGAAGATTCCTCACACAGGAACAGTTGCACAACAGCTTCCGAGTATCATGCTCATGTGTTTTCTTCCCCACATGCAAGCTTAGGCAAGGAACAGAGTGTCATCAAACTGTGCAGCTGTGGTACACTACTCAACAACAGGGAGCATACCAACCAAGTCCAATCATGTCCTCACCGCATGGCCACTCGCGTGCACCTTTCAGTAAGACTCACTAGATCATAATCCGAAAGAACTCGGGTCATTTTTATTTTCTAGCCCGTTCCCTGGCCTGAGAGTGGTGAGACCTGCTGGCTGGGCTGAGTACCATATTCATTGCCATTTAACTTATTTATCTCAATGCCAAGCACGAAAATATGTTAACAACTTTCTTATGCTTCTGAGTAATTATGAATTATATGGTAGACTAATGTTCCAGATATATATAATATATATATATATATATATATGAGATTTACAATGGCATGGGCATTAAAGCATAGCTGCTAACAAATACTAGACATGATTGGATTAGTCAACGTCTCATTTGTTAATTTTGGTTGAGGTAGAAATCTATTTATAAACATTCATGGTGCCTAAATGTGTCGTGTGTGCTGATTATTGTAAAACTGTTTGGTTTTGAAGTCGGAGACTTTCAGCAAAGACGCCTAGTAACAAAGTCATTAATAAACAGACTGTTTTTGAGTAACTTTTGTATCTAATCATTGAAGGAGGAACTGTGCGAGTCCCAGATTAGTAATTTCTGTTCGTACAAACTGAATATTTTCTTCAAGTGAAGTAATTTCCTCCAGCAGTGACACAGCTAGTGAAGTTTCTCATCCACGTGATTACAATAGTTGGGATACTTCATTTAATTTTTGCAACTTAAGTTTGGGAGTAATGGTGTAGGGGAAAATCATAGAAACTAAGGCACAAGAGTGGTACCTTCCTTCGCCCATGGTCCCAGCAAAGCAGTCATACCTTACTTTTAGAAGTGGAGGCTAGTAAGAGTAAACCAAGAAAAAGTGCCAGAGCAACTAGAATTCTCAGTTCTAATCAATGGTCATTGACCTGACAGGTTAATTGTTTTGCTCCCCACAGATGCTGCCAAGCCGGAGTGTTGTTAAAATTGAAAACAGTGACTTCCGGTTGCGGCTATACGGAGCTAAGCCGCACGATTCGGCAGCTCCCGCTACTACGTACTTTCGGGCTCATTGGAGCCCCAACGGAATTTTTTTTGACGACAACCCGTGGAAAGTGAAGAGAGAGGTCCCCCTCCAACTTTTATGGACCGGACCAGAAGTGCAACGGCCAAAAAAGCGGCATTGGAGCAGCGGGAGAAGAGAGGGGAAAAAAAACAAAATGGCGGCAGCCGGGGACAAAGCACGGTAGCATTGTAGATAGCACAATTGCTTCATAGCTCCTGGGTCCCAGGTTCGATTCCGGCTTGGGTCACTGTCTGTGCGGAGTCTGCACGTTCTCCCCGTGGGTGGGTGGGTTTCCTCCGGGTGCTCCGGTTTCCTCCCACAGTCCAAAGATGTGCAGGTTAGGTGGATTGGCCATGATAAATTGCCCTTAGTGTCCAAAATTGCCCTTCGTGTTGGGTGGGGTTACTGGGTTATGGGGATAGGGTGGACATGTTGACCTTGGGTAGGGTGCTCTTTCCAAGAGCCGGTGCAGACTCGATGGGCCGAATGGCCTCCTTCTGCACTGTAAATTCTATGAAAGCGGAGTGCAGGCCGGAGCTGCAGGAATTCATCAAGCGCTGCTTCAAGGAGCTGCGCAAGGAGATGCTGGCGCCTATGCTGGCGGTCATTGAAGGACTAGGGATAACCCAGAAGGCCCACAAGGTGAAGATCCAGGAGGTACAGAAAAGAGTGAGTGAGAATGAGAACGAGCTCTTGGGCCTGGCGGTGAGAGTGGAGGAGCACGAGGCGCTACACAAGAAGTGGGCGGGAAGACTCGAAGACCTGGAGAACAGGTAGAGGAGACATAATCTGCGGATCCTGGGTCTCCCAGAAGGAGTGAAGGGGGCCGATGCCGCGGCATACGCGGGCACGATGATCGGGGTGATGATGGGCGCGGAGGCCCCTTCAAGGTCGCTGGAGCTGGACGGGGCACACCGGGTGCTGGCGAGGAAGCCCAAGGCAAATAAGCCGCCAAGGGCAATGGTGGTGAGATTTCACCGGTTCACGGACAGAGAGAGGGTCCTGAAATGGGCTAAGAAGGAGCAGAGCAGCAAGTGGGACAATGCAGAGATCCGAATATACCCGGACTGGAGCACGGAGGTTGCGAAGCGGAGAGCGGGTTTCAACCAGGCCAAAGCGGTGCTGCATCGGAAAGGAGTGAAATTTGGAATGCTGCAGCCAGCGCGACTGTGGGTTACATACAAGGACCAACACTACTACTTCGAAACGCCTGAAGAAGCGTGGACCTTTATACAAACTGAAAAGTTGGACTCTAACTGAGGGTTTGTGAGGGTAGGGGGTGTTTGAAGGTTGAAGTATGATGGTTGTTGTATATAGGGGGTCAATCACGCGCAGGAAATGTTATATGGGCTGGGGGATAGACAAGGAACGGCGCCAGAGGGGGCGGGGCAGGCTTTGGAAAGCGCGTTTTTTTTTTTTCACACGCGCGGGCAGAAAGGCGGGAAGGGGAACGAAGGAACGTATATTGATGGGAGACTCCCACACAGGGGGGGCAAAGGGACGGCGGGGGAAGCCGGGGTCAGCAGGTGTCAGCTGACTTACGGGAGTGATATGGGGGGAGCAAAAAAGCTAGACAGGGGTCTAGCACAGGGGGAGAGAGAAAAAGGGTTGCTGCTGCACTGGCCGAAAGGGAATGGGACACATAAGGTGGTCGGGACGGAGGTCCCCCGGCTGGGGGACTGGAGGGTGAGGGAGACGCGGACACGGGACTGGCCCAGAAAAGGAGATGGCTAGTCGGGGGGGGGGGGGGGGCAATCCGGCTGATAACGTGGAACGTGAGGGGCCTGAATGGGCCAGTGAAGAGGGCTCGAGTGTTCGCACACTTGAAGGGACTGAAGGCAGACGTGGCTATGCTCCAAGAGACACACCTGAAGGTGGCGGACCAGGTCAGGTTACGAAAGGGATGGGTAGGACAGGTATTTCACTCGGGACTGGACGCAAAGAATAGAGGGGTGGCAATTTTGGTGGGAAAGCATGTGTCTTTTGAGGCCAAGACTATCGTAGTGGATAATGGAGGGAGATATGTGATGGTGAGTGGTAGGTTGCAAGGGCCGTGGGTGGTGTTGGCCAATGTATACGCCCCGAATTGGGATGATGCTGGATTCATGAAGCACATGTTGCGGCGCATTCCAGACCTGGAGGTAGGAGGCCTGATAATGGGAGGGGACTTCAATACAGTGCTGGACCCAGCACTGGACCACTTCAGATCAAGGACGGGAAAGAGGCCGGCGGCGGCCAAGGTGCTTAGGGGGTTTATGGATCAGATGGGGGGAGTGGACCCATGGAGGTTTGCAAGACCGCAGGCCAGGGAATTTTCTTTCTTCTCCCACGTGCACAAAGCCTACTCCCGGATAGATTTTTTTGTTCTGGGCAGGGCGCTCATCCCGAGGGTGGAGGGGACGGAGTATTCGGCCATAGCCGTTTCGGACCACACTGGGTTGAAATAGGGCTGGGAGAGGAGAGGGACCAACACCCGCTGTGGCGGCTGGATGTGGGACTGCTGGCAGATGAGGTGGTGTGTGGGAAGGTGAGGGGGTGTATCGAAAGGCACTTGGAGGCCAACGACAATGGGGAGGTGCGAGTGGGAGTGGTATGGGAGGCGTTGAAGGCGGTGATCAGGGGAGAGCTAATCTCCATCAGGGCTCATAGGGAGAAGACAGAGGGCATGGAAAGGGAGAGGTTAGTGGGGGAGATTTTGAGAGTGGACAGGAGATACGCAGAGGCCCCGGAGGAAAGATTACTTGGGGAAAGACGACAGCTCCTGACGGAGTTTGACCTGTTGACCACGGGGAAGGCGGAGGCACAGTGGAGGAAGGCGCAGGGGCGACCTACGAGTACGGGGAAAAGGCTAGTCGGGTGCTGGCACACCAGCTCCGTAAGAGGACGGCAGCGAGGGAAATAGGGGGAATCAAAGATGGAAGGGGAGCCACGGTTCGGAGTGCGACGAAAATAAACGAGGTATTTAAGGCCTTTTATGAAGAGCTGTACAGATCCCAGCCCCCAGTGGGGGAAGAGAGGATGAGACGATTCCTAGACCAACTGAGGTTCCCGAGGGTGGAGGAGCAAGAGGTGGCTGGTTTGGGGGCACCAATCGGGTTGGAGAAGCTGAGCAAGGGTTTGGGGAGTATGCAGGCGGGGAAGGCCCCGGGGCCGGACGGGTTCCCGGTGGAGTTCTACAGAAAGTACGTAGACCTGTTGGCCCCGCTACTCGTGAGGACCTTTAACGAGGCAAGAGAGGAGGGGACCCTGCCCCCGACAATGTCGGAAGCAACAATTTCCTTGATTCTAAAGCGGGACAAGGACCCACTGCAATGTGGATCGTACAGGCCGATTTCGCTCCTCAATGTGGACGCTAAGTTATTGGCAAAAGTGCTGGTCACGAGGATTGAGGACTGTGTCCCGGGGGTGATTCATGAGGACCAGACGGGATTCGTAAAGGGCAGGCAATTAAACACTAATGTGCGGCAGCTCTTAAACGTGATAATGATGCCATCGGAGGAGGGAGAGGCAGAGATAGTGGCAGCTGTGGACGCGGAAAAGGCCTTTGACCGAGTAGAGTGGGAGTACCTCTGGGAGGTGCTGCGTAGGTTTGGGTTCGGGGGAGGATTTATCAGCTGGGTTAAGCTCCTTTACAGAGCCCCGGTGGCGAGTGTAGTGACGAACCTGCGGAGGTCGGAGGACTTTCGGCTGTACCGAGGAACGAGGCAGGGGTGCCCCCTGTCCCCCCTGTTGTTTGCATTGGCGATCAAACCCTTGGCCATGTCACTGAGGGAGTCTAATAAATGGAGGGGGGTGGACCGAGGGGGAGAAGAGCATCGGGTATCACTATACGCGGATGACCTGTTGCTGTACGTGGCGGACCCAATGGAGGGGATGGTGGAGGTCATGCAGACGCTAAGGGAGTTTGGGGAGTTTTCGGGCTATAAGCTCAGTGTAGGGAAGAGTGAGCTCTTTGTATTACAGGCAGGAGACCAAGAAAGAGGGATAGGGGACCTACCGCTGAGGAGGGCGGCGGGGAGTTTTCGGTATCTGGGGATCCAGATAGCCAGGAGTTGGGGGCCCTACATGAACTGAATCTGACAACGTTGGTGGACCAAATGGGGGAGGACTTCAAAAGATGGGACATGTTACCGCTCTCGCTGGCGGGTAGAGTGCAGTCGGTCAAAATGGTGGTCCTTCCGAGGTTTCTGTTTGTGTTTCAGTGCCTTCCCATCGTGATCACCAAGGGCTTTTTTAAGAGAGGAGGTAGGAGTATTATGGGGTTTGTGTGGGCAAATAAGACCCCGAGGGTAAGGAGAGGGTTCCTGGAACGCAGTAGGGACCGAGGAGGGTTGCCGCTGCCAATCTTAGGGAGCTACTACTGGACAGCAAATGTGGCGATGATCCGCAAGTGGGTTATGGAGGGAGAGGGGGCGGCATGGAAGAGGATGGAGATGGCGTCCTGTAAAGGAACGAGCTTGGGGGCGTTGGTGACGGCACCGCTGCCGTTCTCGCCGTCAAAGTATACCACGAGCCCGGTGGTGGCGGCAACGTTAAGGATCTGGGGCCAGTGAGTCGGCACAGGGGTGCAGTGGGAGCCTCGGTGTGGTCCCCGATCAGGGGTAACCACCGGTTTGCCCCGGGGAAGATGGACGGGGGGGTTCCAGGGCTGGCATCGGGCGGGGATTAGGAGAATGGGGGACCTGTTCATTGACAGGACATTTGCGAGCCTAGGGGCACTGGAGGAGAAGTTTGAGTTACCCCCGGGAAATGCTTTTAGATATATGCAGGTGAGGGGTTTTGTGAGGCGACAGGTCAGGGAAATTGCTGCTCCCGGCACAAGAAATTCAAGACAGGGTGATCTCGGGTGTATGGGTCTGGGAGGTCAAGGTGGCGGCAATACACCAAGAGATGAAAGAGGGGGAAGCGCTAGTGGAAGAGTTGAAGGGTAAATGGGAGGAGGAGCTGGGGGAGGAGATCGAGGAAGGTCTGTGGGCTGATGCCCTGGGTAGGGTTAATTCCTCCTCCTAGTGTGCCAGGCTCAGCCTGATACTATTTAAGGTGGTTCACAGAGCACACTTGGCGGGGGTTCTTTGGGGTAGAGGACAGATGTGGAAGGTGCTCAGGGAGCCCGGCGAACCATGTCCATATGTTTTGGTTATGCCCGGCACTGGAGGGGTTCTGGAGAGGAGTGGCGGGAGCAATATCTCAGGTGGTGAAAGTCCAGGTCAAGCTAAGCTGGGGGCTAGCAATATTTGGAGTAGTGGACGAGCCGGGAGTGCAGGAGGCGAAAGAGGCCGGCATTCTGGCCTTTGCGTCCCTAGTAGCCCGGCGAAGGATCTTGCTAATGTGGAAGGAGGCGAAGCCCCCCAGCCTGGATAAATGATATGGCTGGGTTCATAAAGTTGGAGAGGATTAAGTTCGCCTTGAGAGGGTCTGCGCAGGGGTTCTACAGGCGGTAGCAACCGTTCCTAGACTATCTCGCGGAGCGTTAGAGGAAGGTCGGTCAGCAGCAGCAACCCTGGGGGGGGTGGGGGGGGTTTAAATAGAAAACAGTGGAAACAATGAGAATTTAACTGCCTGGCTGACAGTTCTGAGATCCAGTTTTAACTTGGAGTTCCATTGAAATGAAATGAAAATCGCTTAATGTCACAAGTAGGCTTCAAATGAAGTTACTGTGAAACGCCCCTAGTCGCCACATTCCGGCACCTGTTCGGGGAGGCTGTTACGGGAATTGAACCGTGCTGCTGGCCTGCCTTGGTCTGCTTTGAAAGCCAGCGATTTAGCCCTGTGCTAAACAGCCCCTGTTTGCGACGGACCTGGCACCAGACCTCTTGGGGGCTTTTAATGAGGTGTTGGAGAAGGGGGAGCTGTTGGAGAAGGGGGAGCTGCCAGAGATGATGAGGCAAGCAATGATCACATTAATACCAAAAAAGGGGAAGGACCCGTTGCAATGTGGGTCGTATAGGCCCCTATCGCTGTTAAATACAGATGTGAAAGTGCTAAGTTGGTGGTGGGAGGGATGGAAGGTTGCGTCCCGGGGTGGTTGCGGTGGACCAAGTAGGCTTCCTAAAGGGCAAGCAGCTTTCTAGTAATATAAGGGGGCTGTTAAATGTGATTATGACCTCTTCGGGAGCTCAGGTACTGGAGGTAGTGGTGTCCATGGATGCAGAGAAGGCATTTGACCGGGTGGAGTGGCGGTACCTGTTGGAGATCCTGGGAAGATTTGGGTTGAAGTTTGTGGCATGGGTGTGCCTGTTATATGTGGCACCGAGGGCGAGTGTGTGGATCAATGACGTGGGTTCACGGAACTTTGAACTACACAAGGGAACAAGACAGGGGTGCCCGCTGTCGCCGCTGCTGTTTGCGCTGGCTATAGAGCCTCTGACAATGGCTCTTCAGGGGTCGGCAGAGTGGCAAGGGATTACGAAGGTATCATCGGGTGTTGCTCTGTGCTGACGACTTACTGTTGTATGTTTCGGACCCGGTGGAGAGTATGGAGCGGATCATAGGCCTGTTGGAGAAGTTTGGGGCGTTCTCGGGATACAAGTTAAATATAGGGAAAAGGGAAGTGTTCCCGGTGAATGAGTTGGGTCGGTGAGCCAATTTTTGGGGGGGGGGGGGGGAAAGAAAGAGAGAGAGAGAGAGAGAGAGAGAGAGAGAGATGCCATTTAAGGTGGCGAGAGACAGGTTCAGACACCTGGGGATTGAGGTAGCGAGGGAATGGGCGATGCTTCACAAATGGAATTTAACAAAACTGGTGGAGGAGGCTAGGGAGGATCTCAATAGGTGGGACACACTGCACTTTTCTTGGCAGGGAGGGTCCGAGTGGTGAAGATGAACATTCTTGGGCAGGGAAGGTGCCACGGGTTAAGAGGACCCTGGCTGAGGCAGCAGGAATGGTTGGTGTTAAGGCGGCACTGTAGCACAGTGGATTAGGCCTGCTGCCTCATGGTGCCCAGGTCCCAGGTTCGATCCCGGCTCTGGGTCACTGTCCGTGTGGAGTTTGCACATTCTCCCCGTGTTTGCGTGGGTTTGTCCCCACAACCCAAAGATGTGCAGGTTAGGTGGACAGACCACGCTAAATTGCCCTTAATTGGAAAAAATTAATTGGGTACTCTTTTTATTTTTAAAAAAGGAAAATGTTGCAAAACTTGCTACATTACTATCGGGTTGTGCACGTGGAGGTGAGGCTACAGTGAGATTGAGAGGGGGTAGAATGGGTTAAGATGGAGGAGGAATCATAGAATTTACAGTGAAGGAGGCCATTCGGCCATCGAGTCTGCACCGGCCCTTGGTAAGAGCACCCCACTCAAGCCCACACCCCCATCCCCCGTAACCCAGTAAACCCACCTAACTTTTTTGGACACTCAGGGCAATTTAGCATGGCCAATGCACCTAACCTGCACATCTTTGGACTGTGGGGAGGAAACCGGAGCACCCGGAGGAAACCCACGAAGACACGGAGAGAACGTGCAGACACCGCACAGACAGTGACCCAAGCTGGGAATCGAACCTGGGACCCTCGAGCTGTGAAGCAACTGTGGTAACCACTGTGCTACCATGCTGCCCGTGTTGCTGTTTGTGGGAATTTGCTGTGTATAAATTGGGTGCCATGTTTCCTATCTCACAACAGTGATGCACTTCAAAGTACTTCATTAGCATTAAAGTAATTTGAGGTGACCGCAGTTGGTGAAAGTTGCTCTATAAATGCAAGCTAATGTTTCTTAGGCATACGGAGGAGACCAAGCTTAAGGGCTGTAGTAACGGCAGCGTTGTCAGTGGCACCAAGCAGATACTCGGAGCCCGGTGGTGCAGTCCACGGTGAAGATCTTGAACCAGCTGAGGAGGCGTATTAGGATCGAGGGGACGTCGCTGTTAACGCCATTGTGTGAAAAACAGAGTTTCATGCCGGGGGGGATAGACGGCATGTATAGGAAGTGGAGAGAAGTGGGGCAGGTTAAGGACTGGATTGGAGGGATTAATTTTGTATCTGGAAGAAGGGTTTGCCAGTAGAGATGAAGTGAAAGAGAGGGTAGAGCTCCTGAGAGGAAGTGAGTTTAGGTACCTGCAGGAAAGGGTTAGTTTGGAAAAGTTCCCCAGGTTGCCACGGTACATACTGCTGGTGCCATTGTTGCTTCCGGATATGAAGGGGAGGGCAGGATCAGAGACATACACAGGTGGCTGGGGAGAACAGGGAGGGTGAACAGGTGAAGATTAAGGGGAAGTGGGAAGGGAAGCTGGGAGGAGAGATCAATTGGGGAGCATAGAGTGAGGTGCTACAAAGATAAATGTGACCTTCTCGTGCGCAAGGATGAGTCTGATACAGTTCAAGGTCGTACACAGGGTAAATATGACACTGGCAAGAATGAGTGGGTTCTTTCAGGGGGTGGCAGACAAGTGTGAGAAGTGGAGGTGGGGACCAGAGAATCACGCACATATGCTCTGTGGCGCCGAAAGGTTGGGAGAGATTCTGGGAGGGTGTGTTGCGGCGCTAGCAAGGATAGTAGGGGAGGAGGTTGAGCCGGATCCTTTGGTGGCGATATTTGGGATATTGGAGAAGCCAGAGCTGATGAAGGAGAGGAAGGCCGATGTTGTGGCCTTCGCTTCTTATTGCCCGGCGACTAATTTTATTGGAGGGGTGGTCAGCAACACCACCGCTGTTAGCGGCCTGGCTTGGTGATTTATATGACTTTCGTCGGCTAAAAAAGATCAAATACGAGTTAAGGAGTTCAGCGGAGGGTTTTGAGGCAAGGTGGGGGACGCTCGTGGCCGTGTTTCGGGAGTTGTTCGTCACAGGGTGGGGTGAAAAGGGGGAAAAATTTGAACAAACTATTGTTCTGTTGGGAAGTTTGTTTCCGAATTGTTTATGTGTTGTAACTTTTCATATACGTTTGGAATAAAATACATTAAAAAAAGGAAATACGCCCAAGTCCATTTCTGCAATATAGCTATCGAAAGTTGAACAAATATATCCTGCCCGAACCACTCATTGCTTTTAACCACTCGTAGTGTAGTATAAGCAAAGTTACTCGACCAAATCCATTGTTTATGATTTGAAAAACTGATTGGTTTATCTTACAAACTACAGAGTCAATGATTCAGGGCACGCTATTCTCAGTCTTCAACCAATTCCCAGATATGTTTTACTGCAAACCAGCATGGCCCGTCTGTCACGCAAAATAAATTCATCCCAGAAGCTGAAAAGAAATTAAGAGTATCTTTAATCTTTACTTCCAACTGTGAAAAATATTCCACCACTCAGCAATATCTCACTCAACACAGATCAATGACTAAATTAATTAGAATGAAATGAATTATATATAGTGGTATACTGCAAGTCAGGCTAAAATGGGAAACAAGTTGACAAGATAGGTACAGCAACTAGATTAAAACAGCCAACTTGGAAGGGCAAGAGCACTACACAATATTGCTGAAAATTAAAAGGAACTCTATCGCCCCCAATACTAGTGTAAACAAATACTTGAAGATAACATCATGAATATTTATCATTACATTTTTCAGAGCTATTGTTACTGCCAATTGCTCATTTAAAAGGAGATCTGGGGGACAGCACAGTGGCGCAGTGCTTAGCACTATGCCTATGCCACTGAGGACCCTAGGTTCATCCCAGCCCCAGGTCACTGTCTGTGTGGAGTTTGCACATTCTCCCCGTGTCTGCGTGGGTCTCGCCTCCACAACCCAAATATGTGCAGGTTAGGTGGATTGGCCACGCTAAATTGCCCCTTAATTGGAAAAAAATAATTGGGTACTCAATTTATTTTTTAAAAAGGAAGGCCTGGGACTTGGGCGAATAACCCGAGTTGTGATGAAACCTTCCCCCTTCCTTAAGCCTCCCTATTTGGCAATATCATCCACTAATTTCCCTGACAAGCCCAGTGTGGTAGCGGTGTGGAACTTACCAACAGATCACACCTTGGCCTTATCCTCTGTGCTTCTGGCACTTAGTCCTCTTTCCTTTAAGTATCTTACCTTGTTCTATCCCTCTCAACTCTCTTTCAAAATCATCGTTCAGTAGCACCTCCGAAGAAGGATAAAAAAATTATAGCGACAATCAGTGCTTTCCTCCCTCAGCCACTGCACAATGATTTTTCATCCTCTGATTTCAAACTCCATCTCAACTCATCAGGTTCTCGCTCCTCCCAAGTTTACTGTCCTCTTATCCTCCCTAAATATCTCCTCCATATACCCAACCCATATTCACAGCGGCCCCCTTGACCTTGCCAATTCCCCAGGCCTTGCTAGTCCAACTGCATTAAGATAACATAGTTCAGATCACTGTTTTGGGTCAAATGTAATCCACATTTCCTTCCCTAACTCTACTCCCTTCTGTATCCATCCCTGAAAAACACCATCACCCAATTCACTTACAACTGTACTTTCAAAATCCTAATTATTTGGCCTTTGGCCCTCCATTCACGCAACTTTTCTACAGCCAGTGATTACTCAACCACAGCATTGTTTCGTCTTTGATGGCCTAGTCCCCAGTAAAACTATTTCCCTCTTAACCTTGGCTGACCCTCACCTGTAATCCTTCAAGTCCAAAGGATGCAGACTTGAAAGGATATGATGGACAACTGATTTATCCATTCACTGCCAGATTTGACTGGACCACTTGAAACAAGATTGGGTCCAGCTCTCGTCTGCAAAATCGATTCATTCGTCCAAGATCAACCTGGAATTGGGGCAGCACTTGGCGCAGTGGTTAGCACTGGGACTACGGCGCTGAGGACCCGGGTTCAAATCCTGGCCCTGGGCCACTGTCCGTGTGGAATTTGCACATTCTCCCCGTGTCTGCGTGGGTTTCACCCCCACAACCCAAAGATGTGCTGGTTAGGTGGATTGGCCACGCTAAATTGCCCCTTAATTGGAAAAAAAAATAATTGGGTATTCTAAATTTATTAAAAATACATTTTTTAAAAAGATCCTGAAATGCAAAGATAAGCCACTGTTCTTTTCTCTGCTGCAAACAAGCTTCTTAAAGCCTGATCCCCTGACCCCCTTCCTGAACCCACATCTTTCTCTAGTTTCTCATCTATCTCTTGAGCTCATCTTGACCTTGCAACTCACCTCTGCTCCCTTGATCAGATTTCCATTTAATTGATCATCCAACTTCCTCTCTTGACCCTCATGCTAGCTAGCCTCTTATCGTAAATCCCACTCTCCATCCCATCTCCAAAGTTTTTGAACATGTTCAAACTTTGCAAATTCGTTCCCATCTTTGGCAGAACTCCATGTTTCAATCCCACCAAGCAGGCTTCTGCCACTGTACTGAAACAGCTCTTAAAAGTCAAAAATGACATTCTGTGACAGTAACAAAGGTAGGATGCCCCCCTTATCCCTCTTGACCGGTCAGCAGCCTTTGAGATGTTTGACTGCACCATTCTCCTCCAATTCCTCTCCATGGGTATCCAGCTTTGTGGAGTGCTCTGACCTGGTTCCATTCTAATCTATTTAGCCATATCCAAAGAATCACTTCCAATGGCTTCTCTTCCCAATCTCACATTGTTACCTCTGATTTCCCCATCCCTGCCCCCACCAAAGAATAGATCTTCGACCCCCTCATATTTCTCATCAACATGCTGCCCCTAAGCAACAAAATTCAAAGGCACAATGAACTAGGTTCAACTCATGTGCGGACACCACCACCACCAGATCATGCACATGTGTGCATGCTTCCCAGGGAGCATGCATGGCAGCTGTATCCTGGGACTCTAAGAACCCCTGCATCTTCGAGGACCACCCCAGGATGACAAGTTGGGGGATAAGAGGTAACCGCTAAGGGCTTGTCTGATGACCACGAACACCGAGGCGGAGACCTGATATAACAACTCCCTTGTTGCCACCCATACGGTCATTGAGTTGTGCAACGGACTG